>NC_086153.1:2188125-2500000 GCF_035149785.1 Candoia aspera
AGACCCCCTGAGCTACTTGGGGGCCAACAGGCAGCTTTGCCCGCCACACTTAGGCATGGTGTTTCTCAACCTCAGCAACTTTAAGATGTGTGGACTTCAACTCCCAGAATTCCCCAGCCAGCATGGCTGGCTGGGGAATTCTGGGAGTTGAAGTCCACACATCTTAAAGTTGCTGAGGTTGAGAAACACTGGTTAGGCGTCTGTGGAGTCAAGGTTGGATGGTTCTTTTAAGCACATCCCCTCAAAAAGCCCACAAGCGGCGGGGGGGGGGCAAGCCAACGCTCCTCCTTGCTTCCTTAACTCGCGGCTCCCTCCCAAGACCGTTTTCCAGCCGTGAACAGCCTGATCCAGAGGATCAACCTGCGCAAGCGGCGGGACACGCTCATCCTGGGGGGCGTCATCAGCATCTGCACGATCCTCCTGCTGCTCTATGCTTTCCATTGACGGAGGACGCTGCCTACAGGGACTTCTGGGACCATGTTCCACCGCCTGGGAAGGGGCAGGCAGACTGCCGCGGGACCCTCCATCTGGGCACGCGGAGGCCAAGGTTCCCCGGGCAGGTGGGCTCCCCTCTTCCTCCCTCCAAGGCTGGCCACGAGATCCAAAGGGGCCGCCCTTTCTGCTCCCCATCCAGTTCTCCCACTTTGGAGGCACAGTCCCTCCCACCCCGTGAACGTGTCCTGCCCCTTTTGTACCATTTTTCTCCCGGCCGAAGGTGAGCCAGCTCCAAAACGTGTTCCCGTCCGGCCATGACTTTTATCTTCCCAAGGAGAACGTTGATGCCTTTGTTCACACCCTCTCAGATGCTAAGCACCCTCTCAGATGCTTAGATCCAAGGCAGCTTAGCCAAGACTTTGCTACTTAAACTTCGGCCGGGCCCAGTCGGAGATCCGAAAACGATGGAGAGGCATTCTTGCCTGATTTAAGGAAGAAGATCCTCAAGGGTTGGGTTGGTGAGAACCCAACCCCCTTGTGGAGAAGAAGAAGAAGAAGAAGACCGGGCCTTCTCATCTCCTTCCCACAGCACTGAGAATGACCAAGACGTACCAGCTCAGCAGATGCTGGGCAAGTGTGTGGACAGGGACTGAGGTCTAACCTCTTGTTGGGGAGGACATTTGTCAGCCAGGCACTCCACGTGGACTTTTTGACCAACAGGAAGCCCAGTCAACATTGCACGGGTCCCTCTTGAAAGCAAGGGAGCGTGTTCCTCATCTTGATCGACCACCAAAGGGCGATGGCGGGTGTGGGGAGCACAGGAGCATCTCTGGCATACATATCTGTTAACCATTTTATCAGATGTATTCTTGGTCAAAAGCGTTTTCCACAAAACACCGGCCTGTCCTCAGCTTCTGTTTGTCCAACTTTGGTTTGGTTCCCGTCCTAACAAAGACACTGGACGTCCCCTGCCCACCCCCGCTTTGAAACAAAAAATAAAATCTAAAAAAGATGTCTATTGCATAATTCTGTTGGATCTTCTGATTCAGAAACAGAGATTTTGTCTTTTTATATGCAACCCAAGCTAACCCAAACGTCACCTCTTCCTCCATGGTGGTATGCAGACTGCAACTTCCATTTGTCACTCAGCCGGTGAGGATCATGGGATTTGAAGTCCAATGTATTTAGAGGACTCAAGGGTGAGAAGAGATGATCTGGAGCGCTTTGGCTGCCAGGAATCCTGGTCCTCACCTCCATTCATACACTGTGAAATTAAACATTAACACACAATGGTTTTGTTCCAATGAGTTCCAGAGACGGCCACTATGCCATGAGGGTCTGTGGCATCAAGTTCCTAAATTGATGAACTATTTTTTCTCTTTTGAGTTTGGAAGACTGTTTAATCCTGTTAGTGCTATGAATAAAAGAAAATGACAGGTAGTTTTCGGCTGTAAGAGATTGCTTGATGTTAGAGAAGGCTCCTGTTTCAAATAAGCTGTTTATTGGCCCTTTCAGAATAGCAAAAACGGGGGAAAAGATGAAGATGAATTCATTATCGGAGCTCTGCATTAAGGAACTGCTGCTGGAGTTTTATTTTTTCTTTCCACCTCGGATGGTTCGACTCTGCTGAGATAGGAAAGATTTGGTTGCATTATCTAGCTAACAAAAATGAAAAGATTAAGCACTATCTCCGAATAAAACGTATTTGTTTAATCTTAGGATTCTTGTTTCTTCATTTGTTTCTCTTCCTGGGGTTCAGTGGCAGCCGCAGAACTGATTTGGGAGGCTTAAGAAATCAGGTGTGAAATGCACGATCTGGGGGTGAGTTTGCCTAGCACGTGAAGCTAAAATACGTTGACATGTTGGGGTCTACAGCAGCATTTTTCAACCTTGGCAAGTTTAAGATGTGTGGACTTCAGTTCCCAGAATTCCCCATGCTGGAAGGAGCTGTTTCGTTTTAATGGGCGTATCTGGGTACGTTAGCTTAGTGTTTCTCAACCTCAGCAACTTTAAGATGTGTGGACTTCAACTCCCAGAATTCCCCAGCCAGCATGCTTTATTCCCCAGCCAGCATGTCTTAAAAGCATGCAAGCAAAGTCAATAGGGAAGCTGGCAGGGAAGGTCAGAAATCACAATCACGTGATGTGGGGGGGCTGAGATGGCCGGAACTTCGAGGACCGGTCTTGTGTCCCCCTTGCTCAGCACAATTATAAGTTTGAACGAGTGGCCATTAAATGAGGGCTACCTATATACTTACATATCTTATACCTGTGGGTGCCTTCTTTTCTTCCTTCTGGGCAAGCTATATTCTCCAGTTTGAGACTCCAGCCTGGGGCATCAGCCTACCAGGTCGCTATTAGACCACTGAAGACCCATCTGCCTTCCCCATCCTCTGAGAAGCTTCTGGGGGGTACCTTTCCTACAAAGCTGTGTCTCCCCATTCCTGCCCAGTGAAGTGTTTTACCGTGGGGACAGGAGAGGAAGGCGGCCTGGAACCGCCTTGCCAGGGTGTTTCTCTCGCAAATTGGATGGGGATAATGACTTCCCAGGTGAGCTGAGCCGGTGTGGTGGGGCTGCTCCCTGCTGGGGCCGCCTCCAGCAAATGCCTTCCTCTTCCCCACGGCAGGCCTGGGGTTAGTCACAGGCGGGTGCAGCCTAGAGAAGGGGCAGCCGTGGCCAAGCCCAGGGTGGCGAGCAGAAGCGACCTCGTTCCCGAATGTCTCAGCCCCTAATTCAACCCCAGTTGCAACTTGGCCCTTTGGATCGAGGCCAGTCTAAAAATGCTCGGGAATTCCTGGAAGGTCTAGCCAAGCAGCCATCAACAGACAGGTAGCGGTGACCCCCATCAGCATACCATTTGAAAGAACCAAAAGTCAAGGAGGGCCACAAAGAGCCCATTCTCCTTAGCAGCCAACACCCAGGTGGGATAGCCGATCTTGGAAGAAGCAATAGCCCGGTCGAAGAACCCCCCAGGAGGAAACCACATTCCCACCAAGACCATCTATAGGAGGACCCAGCACCTGCCCCCCCCTCCTTCTCCCCTGCCCTCAGGATGTTACCTCGCCTGGTCACAAAACAGGAAAAAAAGTTCAAAGAACACCAAGAACCCAACAGTAGAATCTACGTTCTCCCCAGGGTATGGTCCATCCTCCAACCCATAATAATTTGTGTGCCAGTAACTAGCATAGTTTCTTGCTGAAAAGGTTTAAGTCTTTGTCAGTGTTTCTCAGCCTTGGCCACTTGAAGATGGGTGGACTTCAACTCCCAGAATTCCTCAGCCACCCATGCTGGCTGGGGAATTCTGGGAGTTGAAGTCCACCCATCTTCAAGTGGCCAAGGCTGAGAAACACCGCTCTATGTAGATGTAACTGAGTTGGTTTATACATGGATTTTCTATTATCTCTACGCAATTCCCTCCCTCATTATCCAGGACGGTGGGCAGAGAATAATATTTCCCATCTCCTTCTGACGGAGGAACTCAAGATGCTGGGATTTGAACCCAGGGCCTCAGGTGTGCAGAACGGCTGCTACAATCTCCCTTTTCGGTATCTGGAGACGCTGGGGAGTTTTCTCAGCCCCATGCTGGCTGCTTTTTCTCCAGCCAGCTGATTTTGCAAACCGATCGGATGGGGCAGCTGCTGCTCTTGTCGTTCTGCTGGAAGCCTTCTGGGGTGGGGTGGGGGTCTCCTGTTCGGCTAGCATACCTCCCCACCCCTTTCCCAGGCAGCTGTTAGGCCTCCTCTGCAAAACTAAATCAATTTTAAAAAGTGGGGGGTGGGAACAGTATTAAAATGAATGAATCTGCTTTCACACTTTGGGCAGAAATACCCAACTGTGTTGTTCCTGGGTTTTCTTTCACTGTCTGGCCTTCCAATCTGAATCTATTATTCATGGGAACCCGTTAAGTTGGTATATTTATTAATAATTCAGCAGGCCAAAGTACTCAGCACTCCCGAAAAACCGTCAGGTCTAATCTTTTGACAGCTTAGCACTCTGGCCTGCCTGGGGCTGCCAGGAGAACCTGCCCCCGTTTCCCTTTTGTTCTCCCTCCCTGATGCTTCTGGCTTGGTTCACCCCACAGGCTGTGATTTCAGCTGGGGCGGGGGGCTTGTCCAGTGGCTGCGGCACAAGACTGTGTCCAGGTGACCAGGAAGATGTTTCATTAGCCTGGAAATCAAGCAAAGACTTTGAAGAAATCATAAGTCAAGGCTTCTGAGTCCTATCTTCAGAATTTCTGATTGCTATATGGGTGGGTGGGCCAGCTATATTCAGGAATAAAAGTCAAGTTTCTAGTCCTCATGGCTCCAAAGAAAACCAGAATTGGAACTCCCATCTCCTAACTCTAGTGGTTCTCTGTTTGTGAGAGGGTGTGTTTTTTTCTAGGAAGCATTGAGTTTGCTCAGCTGCTTACTCCTTGGTCTCTCGTTATGGCTGGTTTCATACGCAGAGCCAAGGGAGGAACACAAACCAAGCTAGAGCAGTGTTTGCAACCTTGGCATCCTTAAGATGGGTGGACTTCAATTCCCAGAATCCCCCAGCCAGCAGGCTTTAAGACGGGGCTTCAACTCCCAGAATCCCCCAGCCAGCAGGCTTTAAGACGGGTGGGCTTCAACTCCCAGAATCCCCCAGCCAGCAGGCTTTAAGACGGGTGGGCTTCAACTCCCAGAATCCCCCAGCCAGCAGGCTTTAAGACGGGTGGGCTTCAACTCCCAGAATCCCCCAGCCAGCAGGCTTGACAACTTCCCACCACCAGTCTGGGTTCCGCTGCTTAACAACTCCTATTATCAGAAAATCTCCTTTTTTTCGGCCCAGCCTCCTGGTCCTTGTTCTGCCCACGGTTTCAGCAGAGAACGGGAATGCTCTTTCACACCCGCCGGCCTCTTCCATACTTGCAGAGTTGGGCAAACCTCAGTTCCCTTTGCAGGCTACGCAGGTCCAGCAGCTGGACTTCGTCCCTCATCCTGGAAGCAGTTTGTCAACTACCAGATCCCTGCTGGTTTTTAATGATTTTCTATTCATTTTCCATATGCTGGCTTCATTCAAACAACACACACAAGTGCAAATTAGCCAACCACATTGAAGCAAGTGTCACAGACCTAGTGAGTGCGCTTCAGCTGGCTGCACAGTGTGTCACGCAAGCTCCCGAAAGTGCCTTAACTGTGGTCAGATACGCTGCGCAAACACAGCCATAGTTTAGACTGCAAGCCATCTTTGACGTATAAATTTATAGATATGGGGGGGTAGGTGTGAAAACGGCTTTAAATATTGCGAACTGTGAACAAGCTGCAAACGCCCATTAGAATGATTTCCTGCTTTCCCATTTGCTGATGTGAAAAATCGAGGTTTTTCAAAAGGAAAACGGGAGAGCTGGCTCAGGGGTCTCCAGTTTTTAAAAGAGGGCTCTGCATAACTATCTTCGGGGCTGGTATTTATTATTCAGATTTAATTACCGCCCATCTCCCCCAAGATTCCAGTTTCCAGAAGCAGAAAGTCACTCTTCCCCTCAAGCCACAGCCCTGCATGTTTTTCCACACAGTGTTTCTCAACCTTGGCAGCTTTAAGACGTGTGGACTTCAACTCCCAGAATTCCCCAGCCAGCATGGCTGGCTGGGGAATTCTGGGAGTTGAAGTCCACACGTCTTAAAGTTGCCGAGGTTGAGAAACACTGGTGTAGAAAAACCAATGAAACCTTCCATCCAGCCTCCGAGAATTTAACTGCCTACACACAGGAGCTGTTCAACAGCTGTGCAAATCCGTCAGGAGGTTTTGCCTTATATTTAAGCAAATGCATGACAGCAGCTTGGGGAGCGCAGAATGGTGTCCCTCAAAGTTACGTGATTTTTTTTTTTTGAAATTTAACTGGAGATGTAGGGAGAGTGATCTCTGGGCTTTCTGCCTGCATGCACACTCTGCACCGATCATTCCTGCCGATCGAGAGACTGGAAGAATACCAAGACGCTGGAGTCGGGGCCGCTGTGGGCTGTGTGCGTGCAGGAGCGTGCGTTTTAATTTTGTTGCAGCTTCTCCATTTGGCAGAAAGAAGCCAACAGGAGCCCAGCCAGCCGCCCCTCCCAGCAGAATATGCTGCTCACTCAGGCAAAGAAATGGCCTCTGTAATGCATCAGTTGGTGGCGGGAGGGGGGAAGAGAAGAAGCTGGGTGCATTGAACTAAGCTGTCGCTTGCTTAATCATGGTTGGCTGGATAAGCCTTCATGGGCCGGCATCACCCAACATGGAAGCCAAAATCAAACAAAGCACGTTGTGGACTAGTGCAACGAGTGAATTCAGCATCTGTGTGAGAGAGGGACCCATACCATGATCATTATGGCTACTTGAATGAGCCACTTGATACAGGTAGTCCTCGACTTCTGACCATTTGTTTAGTGACCATTCAAAGTTATGACGGCACTGGAAAAAGTGACTTGCAACTGGTCCTTGTGCTTATGACCGTCAGTGTCCCTGCAGTCACATGATCAAAATTCAGGCACTTGGCAACTGGCCTGTATTTACGACAGCTGCAGCATCCCGAGGTCACATGATCACCATTTGCAACCTTCCTGGCCAGCTTCCAACAAGCAAAGTCAACAGGGAAGCCAGATTCACTTAATGACCATGTGATGGACAGTGGCAAAAAGGGTCATAAAAGCAGGCATGACTCACTTAACAACTGCCTCGCTTAGCAATGGAAGTTCCGGTCCCAATTGTGGTTGTAAGTCGAGGACTACCTGTAAACCACAGTGGCTAGTTCACAAGCTATGATTTCCTAATCCAAGCCAAACAGGCCAAATAGTGTCTTAGCCTGGGGGGGGGGCACTGCAACGGGAAGCCTTTCCACCCCCAGCACTCTTGCCCCAACCCCCAGCAGCATCTTCAGAGTCTTGCGCAGAGTCTTGCTCTGAGATGCTGAGCACCGAAATAAGCTTTGGGGGAGGGGGAGGCAAGCCTGAACATAGCCGGGGGTGGGGGAGTCCTGGGGCTGCCAGCAGCAGCTCAGACACTGACATCTAAATGCACCCCTTGTTTCACTCCAGGCCCCCATTCTCCAGGCCCTACTTGGTTCTGTTTTCCCTGTGTGGATCTGAAGGGTGGAGGCGTCAGGGAGGGGTGCCTGGGATTTTCCCAATCAGCAGGATGCTCGCCAGATCAGTGACTCATGCAGGATGACAACAGGCAGCCTCCTCCAGCACCGAAGCTCTATTGCGATTCATAGTGCCTGGAACAGTGTTTCTCAAGCTCGGCGGCTTGAAGGTGTGTGGACTTCAACTCCCAGAATTCCCCAGACAGCATAGCTGGCTGGGGAATTCTGGGAGTTGAAGTCCACACACCTTCAAGCCGCCGAGCTTGAGAAACACTGGCCTGGAAGATCCCAGGCCTTGAAAATGCACGTAAACATCAGGGGCTGTGAAAGAGAAGGCGACTGGTCCAGCCAGTGCCTGGGGATACACAAAATTAGGTTCCTGGGAGCTTTTCTTGAAGTGACGTTTATTATTTATTTTCATTTGGCCCAGAATCAACGCAGACCGCTCTCAACAGACTCGAGCCAAGCCCAACTTTTTGACCATGCATGGTGTTTTTTTTTCCATTTTATTTTTTTTTCCCATCATGCCAAGAAATATAAAGGCAAAAAGAAAACAGTACAGCCCCTTGCAGAAGATGGAAGACAAAGAGGCACATTTTGCCCCCCAGAAAGCCTCTGCCCTCCTCAACCCCCCCCCCCGCCCCCATGTGCTATCGGTCAACCTGGAGGAGAAAAAGCCAAGGTTGGCTGCCAGGTTTTGTTCCTGCGGGGGGAGCTGGAATCCCAGCTCCCCAGAGGCAGGAGGTGTGGTCAAAAAAGTCAAGATGGCGCCAACAGCAGTGCAATCAAAGCCCCCACCCTTTTTTATGTGCATCGCATATGTGATGCATACAAAAATAGGTGGCGTTTGATTACAGTGTTGTGGCTGCCATCTTGACTTTTATGACCATACCCTGCAGACCCCCTACGGAGAGGCAAGAAAATTCTTGCATGTGTCCCAAATGAGCTGGACTGTGTGAGCAAAGGGAAGGAATGATACTCGGCTTGGAAGGGACAGGGGGGTTGCCTCTGCTAATTAATTAACATCTGAAGAGTCTCACATTCCCCCTTGAGCCAATACACCCAATCAGCTCCAAGTTGCCTTGCTGCTTGCATTGAAAAAATAATAGTGTCCCACCTCGCAAGGATTTCCTGGACCCGAAAAGTAAAAAATTAAAACCTCCCTGAAATCAAGGTTGGCTCCTGTTATCTTCGGACACATCCCCGTTGGTCTCTTGGCTGCAGCACGGAAGTGGTCTGCCCAGTCTTCCCCTGGGATTGCCTTCTTGACGGTGGGCTCCCCTTCCAGAACGAACCGTGCTCGCCTCTGCTTAGCTTCCAAAATTTGCCAGCATTATGCAAAAGCAAGGCTCGGATCCAGGGAGGGATGCAGCTGATCCCGTGGAATATTTTCCAATTGGTTTTATATCTTAGAAAATCGATGCCCAACATCATGGCTGTGAACGAGCCATCAAGTCTGCAAAGGGGCAGCGATTCTCACCGAGCAGCTGTGGAATCCAACTTGGCAGGCTTGAAGGCTCCCCCAAGCCTGTGCATCCACGAATCAATGACAGCACCAGTGCTAGAAGACCCTGGTTTATTTTTGCAGGAGAGGCTGGAGGGTCTACAAAACAGACCCTTTGCATTTTCAGCTATCAGGGTAGCACCATCAGCATAGCGCAGGTCACTGATGTTTCTCCCTCTGATTTTACAACCACACTCATCTTCTTCCAGTCCAGCTTCCCTTAATATATATTTAGTATATAGGTTGAATGAATAAGGGGAGAGGATGCAGCCTTGTCGCACGCCTTTGCCAGCCTGGAGCCGATCAGTTTCGCCACGTTCTGTCCATTCTGCGGCTTCCAGATCTGTAAACAGATTTTGCGCAAAGAGAAGTTGTTCCAGGATTCCCATTTTTCTAGGCACTTTCCACAGCTTGACACGGTCCACACAATCAAAGCCCTTTCTGTAATCAATGAAGCACAGATGGACTTCTTTTTGGTGTTCTTTGGCTTTCTTAATTATCCAGCGTGCATCAGCAATAATGACCGTTTCCATCTTCAGTGTCTTTACAGATGTCATCGTAGCACTGCTCCCTGTCTCTTCTAAAGCTCTCTGAAAGTCTTGTTAAGTTCCTTCCTGAGATTTTTGTCTTTCTTGGCTGTGGCCTCTCTTCTCTTCTCAGCAGTTTCCACGGTTTGTTCTGACATCTTTGGCAGTCCGTGTCCATTCACCTTAACAACTGCTTTAAGTTCATTGCACAATTCCTCTGGCTCCCTATCAAAGAGGTTCAGGATTTCAAAGCAATTTTTGATGCTGTCTTCAAACAGTCTACAAAACTGGTGCAGCTTAAAAGAGTGCAGCCCCCTAACCAGGTACTTTTACCTTTCTCATCTTGTAGATATTATTTTTAGATTTTCTAAAGACAGCACAATCCTCTGATCCTTCCACAGATGTTGACCATGCAGTGGCCATCCTTGGAGCTAACATTAGGAGGATGTGAGAATCTAGAAAACAGCGCACCAAAGATGGGCAGCCCAAATTATCAAACTTTACGGGGAACCCTTGGTTTAACCAGGAAAATGCCTTGGGATTTCTTCAAAGCTACACAGCTGGTAGGTAAACTATAGCTGTGTGAAGCCACAATTACTTGCCCCAGGTTGAGATAAATTAGATTTACAAGTATAATAATTGGTCTCTAAAGGGGTGTTCTGCTCAGGGAATTTGATCCTCAAACAACAATCAAACATGTATACATGGTGAAACTTTAAACAGAGCTGTTTTGCTAATATTGTAAAGGACTCTGTTGCAGCTTAGTTCTCAATGTAGTTTTTTCCCGCTAAAATAGAAAAGAAGTCGGCCGGACTACCATTAGTATCTCTTTGCTTTTTCAGGATGAATAATAAATTTCCCAGGTCCACATTTCTGGGATGGTTTTAGGTTTGGATTTCACAAAGTAGGCCAGATCGACAACAGCCTGGCATAATGTACTGTGGAAACACCTATAGGGGTGTTGCAAAAAGATACATACACAGGTTCTCCGCTTCCCCATCAAACCCACACCTGCCAGTTTGGCAAGCTTTTGTGTAAATAATTCTGGGTGCAGTTGTCTGAAACTCCAGGTGGATCCCCAAAGGAGGAAGGGTGAACCTATACGGGCAAAACTTGCTAACTCCGAGGGCATGGGAAGCAGAGGGACACAGGTACCTCAAGGCTGATCAAGGACAATAACCAGCCCAAATGCAAAATGCAAAACAGCCCTTTTCTTTCAGCCTCGCTGGGGAAGGGAAGAGAGTCCCCCAATGCTCTGATCTGCATCCCACGGGCATCTTTTCCAGTAATAGGCATGCAGAACCCACCTGAGGGGACTTGGAAGACAGGACAAATTCCCAGGAATAATGCCCTGCCCCCAAGGGTTTCCCTACAGGCGTGCAAATGGTTGGATTTTGTTGCTTTTCATCCAAAGTACAACATTCCCAAAGGGGATTTCCATCCTCCGTGGAGTCTCCGGGGGAAGGGAGGGGGGAGAACGGGGTCTGTCCTGCATGCTTCGAAGGACCCCCAACTCCCAGATGGTTCTTCGCCCTCCTCCTCCCAGCAAGAAGAGGGCCAGTTGCAAAAACATTGCACAGTACAAAACCCCACATTATGTCCCGCACTACAGAAAGAGCATCAGAAGGGGCCCACTTCACCCCAATGGCCTCCCTCCCTTCCGTGGGGCAATCCTCATCTTTGGGGGAGGCACACAAGGAGGCAGCATGTTCCCGCGGTGGGCAGGAGAAGACCTCCCTGCCTTGACGGCTCAGTGCCCTCCAGAAATGCGACCATGGTGCTCCAGAAGTCCACCGGAGGATGCAAGAGCGCCCCGTGCGCCAGCTCTCCTGCTGAAAAAGTCACTTCGGACACCACCACCACCACGCAGACATACGGAGTGGTTTCCTGGGCAGGTGAAAGCTCACATCTGGTTTTGCAGACCTTGATCCATGCTAGTTTCGCTTGAAGACACCTGGGGAAGAAGGGGAGCCGGGGGTCAGTCGGTCAGAGAAAAATCCGCTCAAGCCGTTGTATGGTGCAGTCCCCCCGAGAAAGGTGGCAGGGCTGGTTCTTGCCCTGTTTGAGGCTGCAAGGTCTCAGGGATGGCTGTTTCATGCGTTCGCTTCCCCGTTGCTCCGTGAGGTGGACTACAAGCCCCATGATCCTCAGCCAGCACCACTAATAGCCTAATATAGTTGGAGTCCAGACAGTTAACCTCAAATGATATCTTCCTTGGGTTTCAAGAGACACCCGAAGACAACATCAACAATTCTGGGCAGCTGAAAGGAGGGGACCTTGTCATTCATGAATCTAGGCTTGAATTAGTGTCAGTCCTGGGCAGATAACTAGGATCCCCGAGTGTATGACTGGGAGGGATATTAAGGTTCAGCTAGCTCAGTGTTTCTCAATCTCAGAGCCTTTAAGATGAGTGGACTTCAACTCCCAGAATTCCCCAGCCAGCATTGCTGGAGTCCCAAACCACGGTGACCCACAAACTCCTCCACCTCATTTTAGCCTAGCTTGGTTTACTGGGTCAACCCAGCCACCGTTCCAGTGTCCCACAGACCCCTTCCTCCAGGGACATGGGAAGTAACTGGACCCTTCACCAAATACCTGTTTTTTCTGGGTCTCTGTCCAGAAAACATTTTGTGTAGTTCTTTCTTGTCCTCATTTAGAGGTTATTGAATCAGTTAAAAAAAAATGTTTTTAGAGGATTCTTGTGAAAAGGACCCTGATTTTCATTCTGGGGAAAAGGGGCTCCTTGGCTGAATCCAGCACCCTTGTCAAATACTCTCCCACTATACTCTTTCATATAAAGGTTTCCAATGAAGGATGTGCAACTGTCAGCCTTCCCAGGTAGGCCAGACAGGAAACACGACCAGGTGGCCTTATTCTACTTTATTGTAAAGCTACAGTGACAGAATCTTGCAGGTCTGAAAGTACAATTCTCCCGCCGTCTCCTTTACAGCCCAAGAAACCAGGGAGGGTCCCTTCTGAGCCTCTTTTTCCACCTGTTATGCAGCTGCGGGCTCTGCCCTCTCTTATCTGACCATTCCCTGGGCAGCATCTCTTCCCCGTCTCCCAAGGCCTTTCCCGCATACCATGACATCATCCTCCCCTTCAGACTCATCACCCCCATCTCCTTTACAGCCTGAGAAACCGGGGATGGTCCCTTCTGAGCCTCTTTCTCCTCCCATTAGGCAGCTTCTGGCTATGCCCCCTCTTATCTGACCATTCCCTAGGCAGCACTTCTTCCCCTCATCTCCCAAGGTCATTCCCACATGCCATTACATCAACATGAAGGAGCCAGGAGTGGAATGTCCAATTTCTCCTTCTGATCACCCCCATCCAGACATTCCAGCAGGTTGGGCAATTTCCGAGGTATGGTTCCAAAACCCATGTGCCACCAGCTCATGGAAAAGAGGTGCACCAAAACACTACCCTCCCATCTATCAGTGATTGAAAGGAAGCTGGCCACAAAAGCTCAGCCAAACCACCCAAGCGAGGCCTGCCTGTGGGCCCCACATCACTTTACCTGCAATGTTTAGTGCACAGATGACGATGATGACCGAGCCCAGCACAATGGACAGGATACTGAGGAACCTGGCCACACGCCCCAGACGCCGGGCTCCGTCCACGTCCCCTTGCAGATTGCTGTTCCTCGACTGGTGGAAGGAGAAAAGAGTAAAAATGGACAGTTTGGTAAAGGAAGAACATTTGGGTCAGCCTTGAGACACGAAGCATACCCAGGAATGTTAGCTCTGTCTTTATTGTAAGGTCACATTAACAGAATCTCGCAAGTTTGGAAGAACCTATCTCTCCCCCCTCGCCTTTACAGCCCGAGAAACCAGGGAGGGTCCCTTCTGAGCCTCTTTCTCCACCCATTATGCAGCTGCGGGCTCTGCCCTCTCTTATCTGACCGTTCCCTTGGCAGCATCCCTTCACCCCCAAATCTGTCTGATCTACCTGGGAAGGCTGACATCAATATTGCAAGTCTGGAAGTACATCTCTCCCCTGGTCCCCTTTACAGCCGGAGAAACGAGGGAGGGTCCCTTCTGAGCCTCTTGCCATTCCCATTGTCCAGCTGCGGGGTATGCCCTCTCTTATCTGACTGTTCCCAGGCAGTGCCTCTTGGCCCCATCTCCCAAGGTCTTTCCCACACAGCATTAATCCATCGTCTTTATAGCCCAAGAAACTAGGGAGGGACCTTCTGAGACGTTTGCCACGCCCTCATTCCTGCTGTGGGCTCAGCGGCCTCTTATCCGACTGTTATCTGTGGCTCTTCCTCCTGTCTCCCATGGTCATTCCCACAGACCATTACAATTTGTGATCTGTTCATGCAAATGTGTCTTTATCCCATGGACATTCTATGCCTCTTCTTTTTGCACATGTATACCTGTTCACCACTTGAAGACAGACCATGCTCAAAAAGGGCAGGGCGATCCCTAACGCTGAAATTCCACTCCCAACTGAAGTCAAAATCCCAGCCCCATGCATTTGTAGGACACTGTCCAATCAAACTGTCCCATCTCCTGTAGGCCATGCCCGGCCAAAAGACCTTCGAGATGTCTTCCCAGCCCCCAGCACAAATGGATTCCCCATCCCCTCCTCCCTGGACCTTTCTGCTGGACATGGCAGGAACCAGAGCAGGGGTGCTCTTCCTGGGAGCTATAAAGGCCAAGCCCACTGGGCTGTGTTTAAACTGGGAAGAGCAGAGTCTGGGCCATAAGACTCCAGGATGACTTTCACTCAGTCCAACCGCCCTTGTGGGGCTGTTATGCAAGGAGGGGGAGGGGGGAGGAAGAAGAAGAGGAGGGGGGGGGGAGAAATCAAAGATAGTACCAATTGCCTTGGGTGCAATTCCAAAACATCTGGAGCACCACTTGGACACCATCAGCACTGACAAAATCACCATAGGTCAATTGCAAAAGGCAGCTTTGCTTGGAACAGCTGACGTCCTGCGACAAAACCTTTAACGTCATTAAACAACACATCTGCCTATCCCAGGTCCTTGGGAAGGACTCGATAGGTGGACAAAAATGCCAAATCCAGTCTAAACATCTGGCTGACCGTGCGACCAACCATAATAATAACCACCACCACCACCACCTGGGAAGGCTAATGAGAATCCCAGATGCTGATGCTGCTCTGGACTTTTAGCAAGCTGGACCACTTCTAAACGATCTAAACCCTTCCCATCGCGTGTGGGGTCTGCCCAGAGCATCCTGTGTTTTGATCTTCCTTTACTGCCCTTCGCTGGGGTTTAAAAATTATTATTACACATTTAATCCCCCAGATTGCCTCGACTACCCACCATCGCTTAGGTGGCTCCGTTTGTTCCTTCTCTGCCAGCCAAATATCTGCGGACTCTTCCTTCATAAAATCTCCCCCCCCACCCAAAAAGGAATTCCTTCTCTAATGCATTGACTGAACCGGTGTGGCCTCCATCTTGACTTTTTTGACCATACTCTGCAGATACCCTGATATGGTAGGAACCCCGGTATCATCTTAGCCTGTTGTGGGAATCAGGCCACCACCTTAAGCCAGAATATGACTTACTTCTGCCGGCTCTTTGTTAATCCAGAGTTAGGATTCATGTCTTATGTGTCTCAGCTTTCTTGTTATTTGTTTGTTTGTTTGTTTTTTATGCTTTGCTTGGGTGGATTTGAGTTTTCTTCTGTAAACAAGGACATTGCCGGGTCTGAAACACACCTCCCAAAACTACCACGGATACCTAGGGCTTCCCAGCCGCCATCACACTGGACAGCCCATCTTTTCATTAGTTTGGCCAGGGAAGGGGGGGGAACTTGGGCAGGATTTTATAGGCCGAAAGAGGTACCTGTAACGATCCACATGCTCAAACAGTCACTCAAGGACAGTTCTGAGACTTGGGTTCTAGTAACTGTTTAATGAAGCAAAGTGTCTGGTACAAAGCAAAGTTGTGAATGGCTTCTTTCCCGTGTGGTCTACAATTTAAAATTCACATTCTCTACTTTCCCTCGCTTCTACCCATCAAAGCATGTACTCCCCCATTTGCCACCAGATGGCCCGGATGGTACTTGGCCGGATGGCCTTGGGCAATAAATGCCTAGCCTAAACAGATGAATTCAAATGAATTCACACTCCAAAGTAACACCTCCTCCCTTCTGGTGCCACTCTGCCATTGACACGGGTTCAATGAAAAATGGATGTGAGTCTGATCAGGATGTTCTGAGGACATTGTGATCCGGGAGTATGACGGTACCTTACTCCCCCTTCCAAAATCTCGGCCAAATTATGCTGCTTTGGGGAAACTTTAGCCCCAAATGGGTACCATAGCTTTGGGTCCCACCCCGCATTGCCCCTTAACCTCTCTCTACCCCCTTAAAATGGGCCAAACATCTGACCATGTTTATTCCCGTGATTGGATATTGTCAGCCACAATCTTGCCAAAATAAATCAATAACAACTCTTAATGCGCAGGAACATTGCCCCACCCTACCACATGAGGAATTGCTGGGTAGAGGTACTTAATGCAAGAGCTGTGTTCAGACATCATCATAAGCCAGGATCATGGTTTGTTGCAAGAAGGAACAACATTAAACTTTTTACTTGCTTCGCTAAAGTGATTCCAGCTTAGCCGAACGGTCCCCAGTCTGCGGTGTGGGATCTGTTGTGGTGGGGGGGCCGCAAGGCAGGCCCGCAAATAATATGTTTTTAAATTACCAAAAAACTCAGACCATCCGGGCAGTTTTCCTTCAAACGTCATGAGATTTTGGCATTCCTGCCAAAAGAATGGCGGGAAGTTTTGTGATATGCAAAGGTCTTAATGACACTTTGGCCCTTTAGTAGTTTTTCATTAATTAGTCCACTGCTGAGTAATTGATTAATCGATCAGTACTATCTCTAGTTAACTTTTATTTAACTTGGAGATGCATCTAAGGCAAGGCATGTGGAACAAAGTCACCCACGCATTAAGGAAAAGGAACACCTTTTTAGAACAACTGTGAACATCTGTACTGGGTCTAAGTGCCCCCGATCCAATATCCAGTTCCCTAAGATCTTCAGAACAGCTTGAGCTGTTCATCCAGCCTGGTATTTTGGGTCACCCGGTGGACATCCAGTTGGATCCCGGAAACTCCCAAGCGACAACAGAAGGGGACACACCTCTTTCACTGCCATCCACCCAACAACAATCATTGGCCAACCAGGCACTCCCCTCCACCAGGAGCCCTGCAAGCAGGACCCAAGGCCAAGGGTCACTGCCGTGCCTATGGTACACTGCTCTGAACATGGAGGTTCTACTTCGGCAAATGACAGATAAACAATCCTCATAAACAATTAATATTCAGGGAAACCTGCCAGATTTTAGATCATAATTGGCCTAACCCTGACCAGCCTGTGTGTTATGGCCAACAGCTATAAAGGATTGTTTGCCTACAGAAATATAATCTGGTAGAAAAAAATATAAACAAAATATATGCAGACAGGGAACCTTCCAAAATTCCAAATGAGGCTTCAGAATGAACTTATTGAAGAGGTTGACCACTACGTCTACCTGGGACGGCTAGTCAAAATGAGCAACGATCAAAGAGGAGAACTGGTCAGAAGAAAGCGAGCTGGATGGGCTAGATACAACTCCATCTGGGAAGTCTTAGGGAATGAGAAGGTTGACGGAAAACTGTGTGTAATCTTTTCAGTTTGACTGTCTTATTGGCAGTGCTATATGGAAGCAAAACCTGGCCTCTAACAAAGGCAGAAGAGGAAGAGCTTTCAAGAGCAGCAAGGGCCATGGAAGATCCCCGCTGAAGGCTTCTCTCCGCGACCACGTCCCAAGCATCCAGATTAGAACACGAAGTGGAACAAATGACGTCATCGTCGAATATCGAAAACGGACACTACGCCGGGCAGGACACGTCGCGCGCATGCTGGATGGCCGCTGGACAACAGCAGTTGCCGAATGGTATCCAAGAGAAGGAAAAAGACCCATCGGCCGGCCACCAAAGAGATGGGAAGATCCAACAGTCAAGGACTTTGGCTGAACCTGGAGAAGAAAAGCCAGGATTCGAGACGAATGGAAAGCGAGTTGCGACCAGCAGGACTCTGGCCGGCGACAGTCTGGTCAATTGAGGTGATCAAGAAAAAAATGATATAAAGGTTCTTGCTGATATAAGGATCCTGATCCTCCTCCTCCTCCTCCTCTTCCTTCTTCATGGACAAAGAGCTAACCATGGAGGATCTCCATGGCATCTTTCTTGAACCCATTCTGTTTTCCCTAAACTTACTTCCTTCCTTCCTTCCTTCCTTCCTTCCTTCTTTTCTTCTATTTATATTCTTCTCGGAATCGCTGCAGGAGTCGCTGTAGCAGTTCATCCCCTCTGCTGGATCTGTGCTCCATGAACCCTGGGTAACCCAGCCCACGTGGCCAAGGGATGAGAACCGGGTTATGTTGACTGAAAAAACCGCAGTTCGGTCAACCCTCTTGTGTGAACATGGCCCAGGAATCTTGCAGTAATTTTATCCCGTTAATCAGATATTTGCTGCATCTCAAGCTACAAGGAAGACCTTTTCTTCTTCTTGGTGCAAAAGACAAACAGGGCTAGATGTCAACGAGGTTTCATAGGAGAGCTGGGTTGGTCCATGATAGCCAAAAATCAGGAGGAATCTGGTAGCCCCTTTTCCGGCTAACACAATTATTAAGTCCATGCCTGGCAAAAAAGGACACCTCTTAATAAACTGTGTTAGTCAGAAAAGTACTACCCAAGTCCTTCTGATCCTTGCAAAGCTATTAGGACCCTTGTTAAGCTGGACAAAATATAATAACAAAATAATAACAAATTATAAATTGAATCTTGCATCAGCCTAGCCTCACTAGGCATCTGATGGAGGGAGCCGCAGCTCACGAAATCTGATGCTTCTCATTCAAACTTACTAGTTGAACAAGGTGCCACCAGACTCTGATTTTTTGCTAAGGAGGTGTGAACAGAGGTCCAGATTATACGAGTGTCATTAACAGCAGTTGAAGAATGAGCATTAGCGATATTAGATATTAGTGTTAGGGCCATTACCATTTGAACTTGCTTTATGTTTAAAGAATTGCTATTATATTTTTATTCACAAACATTTCAATGCATTGCCAGCAGCTTTGGCAGAGTGTTTCCTTGAAAGGTGGCAAGGAATCGTGATAAATAAATAAATACAACGCCATTCGGGAATCTTATGATCAATGGCAGGGTAGAAATCCATTAACGAAGTTATTTTTTTGCATTCTCAGCCACATCTCCATCTCCTCTCTCTCTCACACACACACCCACACACACACAACCCTTCTGCTCCCCCCAATTATTCCAGAATAACATCTGCCACTTGGGTTGTCCATTCTGAATGTGTCACGCAAAAGATTGTCATTTTTGCCTCTGAAAGTGGCCTGAACAGGTGGGGAGAGCTGGGGGTGACCACCAGGGCTGCCAGGGTCGGTGGTGGTGGTGGGATCTGGCCTTTCTATGCCCCTCCCCACCCCGCATGATCTGTGTTTGCACTGGGGGAGGCAGAGAAGGGGGAGGTTACAATGCTGGCAAACCAAAGCTGTTGCAGATCTCTGGGGGGAATTTGGCACAGGTACTCTAAGTCCCCCTGAATACAGGAGGCCCACTCTCCAGTGGACTAGCTGAAAGAGCAACTTGCTCCGTGAAATCTCTGGGGCTTCCTTCCACAGAGATATTATCTGGCCCTGTAGAAGGCAAGGCTACATTCAAATTTCTGGAGTGGGCAGGGCAGTGAAGGCACATTGATGGAACTCAGAATTACTTGAGCTCAATTAAATTAGGAATGGAATCCAGACAGGGGGAAAAAAAGGCAAGGTGTTTTGGGGCCATGGGAACCGGCTGCTACCAAGCGTGACTAGGCCATTGGTCCCCACATCTCACCCAAAGTCCTTTAGACCTGTCTTGGCGAGGAGACTGCCCCTGTTGAAACAGACCGGGGCTTTCTCCGACCATGGGGTGGGTTGTGCAACATCTTTAGCGCATCATGCACATCCAAGGAGGCACGATGAAGGCTGCCTAATTTACAGAATCATAAGAGTAGGAATGTACCCAGAGGTCATCTAGCCCAGCCCCTGCTCAGCACAGGATCTGCTAAAGCATTTCAGACAGATGGCTATCCTGCCTCTGTTTGAATTCCTCCAGGGAAGGAGGACAGGCCACTTCGCGAGGCAGCCTGTTCCACGGTGATGGAATCCCTCCTAATATCTAACCTAAACCTACTTCAACCTGCTGGTTCTGGTCCTGCCCCACCCCAGGTGACAGAGAACAACCCCCCCCCCCTTTTCTGTATGACAAATGGGGTTGCATCTGAGTCCTACCTGCAGTCTATTTTCAGATTTGCAAAACAAAGCAAAGCAAACAGATTGAGTGTACTGTATAGCGGATGGTTCTCTTTCTTGATAAAAGCACTCTGCACATGCCCAGAAATACACCTGAGGATTTCAACAGTCCAGCATAACAGCTTCATTCACACAACAGGTTTAACCCGATTAGTGAATTAACCCGTGTTTCAGGTTCATACAAGATGCGGAAGGGCAAACGAAAGAAATAGGCTGGATTTGCACAACAGGATAAGCCCCCCAAAGCAAATTATGGTTAGCCAAGCATGGTTTGCTAGATCGCTCACTGACCTGGTTAAATCTGCTGCACAAGAAGCTCTGGAGCTGAGCTGCCTTCATTCTAAGAGCGATTTTCTAATCCTGCCCTCGCTAAGAGATTCCTGGCTGTGCAGGTTTTGTGGGGAGCCCCTCCGCCCCCCCCCCCCCGCAAAGCACCGCTGGGGGAGATCTGGAGCAAAGTCATCTGCCTGGCAGCCTTCTAAGTGATTTTTTTTTTTTGGGAAAATCGCAAAATGGGCAAAAATGGTAATTGCCTATGACGTTATTCTAAACGAATCGATGGAAAAGGCATCCAATTTCCCCAAACTAAAACCCGACCTCTTTTTCCTTCGCCCTGCGGAGCAAACGGCGGCTCCGACTGGGAAGAAGGTTTGACGTTTTAAAGGGACGTCTGGCTCTGGACAGGCTCGCGCTCCCAACCCCGCATCGCGGCCCCTCGGACCGCCCCGGGCTCCCCCCCGTGCAAGCCGGCTAAGAGCCGTCCCGGAATCCGATTCCGACGAGCGCTACGCCGGGAAAAGTTTGCGGTCCTCCCGCCGTCAGCCGCCCCGCGCAGGCTTAGCTGGAGGAGGGTCGCTTCTGCCTCCCCCGCCCGATGTCTCCGCCGCTCCTCGCGGGCCCTCCGGCCCCTCCTGACCCGCGACTCAACGCCGCGCCTGGGGGCGGCCCGGGGGGGCGGAGAGGGCGCCCCCCGCTCCAAGCCGGGCTGCCCACCGCGCCCCGTCCCCGCTGCCCGCCCCCTCCCGCCCCCTCCCGCCCGGGCCGGGGAAGAGCGGCGGCGGCGGCGGCGGCGGCGGGGACGGGGCGGGCGCGCCGCCCGCGCTTACCATGATGGAGAAGACCAGGGCCAGGATGTTGACGGGCCAGATGGGGCAGAAGCAGGAGCAGATGGCCAGCGGCAGGTAGTCCGGCGAGCGCCCGGCCTCGTGCAGGTTGGAGGTGGTGGCGGTGGACGAGGCGCGCCCCAGGCTGAGCCGCGACGGGGAGAGCGACGTGGTCTCCAGCGGCCCCTCCGAGCCGGCTCGGTAGAGCAGGCCGTGGCCGTTGCGCTCCGCCGCCGCCGCCGCCGCCGCCCCGACGGCCGCCGCCCCGTCCTCGCCCGCGCAGGGCTTGGCGGGCGACGGGCCGCCCCGCAGCAGCAGCTCCGTCTCCTGCGAGGCGGCGGGCGGCGGCGGGGAGCCCGCCAGCGCCTTCTCCAGCTGCCCGTCCGCGTTGAGGGCCATGGTGCCGCCGCCGCCGCCGCCGCCCAGCCTAGGCGCCCATCGCCCGGCAGGCGCGGCGCCCCGCCGACCCGCCCGCCGCCGCCGCCGCGCCTAGCCGGGCCGCGCTGCGCTGCCTCCCGACCCTCGCCCGCCGCGCTCCGCTTGCCGGCCCGGCGCTCTGTGGCGACTGGGCGGGCGTCCCCGGTCCGCCTGTCCGAGGGGCCGCCCAGGCCGGCGCTGAGCTCACGGGCGCGGGGGGGGGGGAGGGGGAGGAGGAGTCCGCCCTGCCGCCGCCGCCGCCGCCGCCGCCGGCTCACTGCCCGCTCGCTGCAGGGCGCTGGCGGGGCCGGGCCTGGAGGGCGCGGGCGAGCGGAAGCCGTCGGGCCGGGCGGGGCGGAGGCCGCAAGCGAGCGCCCCTTCCCGCAGCCCGCCTTGCGCGCGGGGCTGCCCGCGCGCTCGCTCTCGGCGCAGGGCCCCTTCCCGGAGGGGCCCCGGTCCCCCCGGAAGAGCCTCAACCGAAGTTTAATCCGTACTGGAAACCAGGCGACGGATGCATTTTCATTCGAAGTAGCAAAGCTTCCCTGGTCCTCGGGGGGCGGAGAGAGGGGGTTCGGGGCCCCCCCTCCCGGTTAGGGGCTTCGGGAGGCGAGGCACAAAAGGGGACGGGGCGGGCAGAAGTCGGGGCCGTCGGTCTGGATCCTGCGTCCGGCTCCGGACGGCCGGTCACAAAGGAGAGTGACCACCTGGCTGGAGGGAGGTTCCGAGGGGGTGAAGGGTGGGGAAACCCCGACGTGTGAGCCATGGTGGAAGAATCAGGGGGGTTGGATGTGAAAAAAGGGACAGGGAGCTTATTCTGTGACGCCCCAGGGGGCAGGCCCAGAACCAGGGTGTGAATCTAGGAGGAAGGGGGTTCGTCAGTGGAACAGGCTGCCACATGAAATGGTGACTTCCATAACAGAGCTTTCCAAACAGGCTGGAGAGCCATCTGTCAGAGAGGCTCTAGAAGAGGATCCTGCGCTGAGCAGGGGGTTGGACTAGATGACCTCTACATCCTTTTCCAACTCCATGACTCTAAGGCCGGGGGAGGGAGAAGTGTTCTGTGAATATTCTGCCCCCAGCCCTCTCTGGTGCTTTTATGAGGAGGAGGATGGCCTCAGACCCCTCCATGGAGAGGTAGACCTCTAAAGCAGTGTTCCTTAACTTTGGCAGCTTCAAGCTGGGTGGACTTCAACTCCCAGAATTCCCCAGCCAGCATGGCTGGCTGGGGAATTCTGGGAGTTGAAGTCCACCCAGCTTGAAGCTGCCAAGCTTGAAAAACTCTGCTCTAAAGCATGATTCTGGGTGTTAAATGATCAAAGATTAACCCAATGGGTTCAAATATCTTCCGAGAGTTATTTTGGAAGCGGGGGCAGGGGGGTGGGCTCTCCTGATACTCCTGGTTTCCCCGGCTGTTAATTTTAATGGGCCAAGAGCAATGGAGGGAAAATCATGATGTTGCCATTGGACGTGGGGAAAAGAAAGATGGGATCCAACCGATGAAGAAGGTATAACTCCCTCTTCTGAATTCCCAGCTCTGTAGGCACTGCTGGGCTACCCTTGCATAGACGGGAGCATGCGAGTAGCTATGGACTCCCCGGGGGCGGGATCCACACAACATCCCAAACCCCAGCCCTAGACAACTTGCAAAGCCGTGTTGGGACACAACAGGCTGCCCTGGTTCACACAGCTGGTAAGACGCGGGTTAGCCTCCCACAACATTCTGCACCGCAAACCACCCTGCCTCGTTTTGCCTGGTTTAAATGAGAGGCGTAGCATCCTGGCATTGGAATCTAGTCCAACCCACTGCTTGGTGCGGCAATTCAAATCAAAGCCTCCCAGAGAGATGGCTGCCAACTTATGCTTGAACATGTATAGCGAAGGGGAGACTTCACTGGGCCTTTGGGTCCTCTCGCTCTTTAAGAGCTGCCTAATGTTTAAGCAGAATCTGTCTTCTAGCAATGGCTGGAATGAGAGAAAACAAGTGTGGGCGCCCAGTTCCTTCCATCTTCCATCCTAGGGCCCTATTTCTCACCCCCTGATCAGCACTGTATGGCGGAAGAGGGGCCAAGGGGAACCAGCATCGCAGCATTGGGATGCAAGTCCAGCCCCTTTTCGATGTGCATCGCAACGTCACACGCGTGACCCGAAAGGGGGGAGCATTCCCACAACACTGCTATCATCATTCTGATGAAAGCAGTAGAAACTGGTGGAGCAGGACCGAGTGGAGTGATTTCTTCAATTTGGAAATGATGTTTTGGCAGCTGCAGCCTGAAATTGTGTTTGCTCCATTTGCCGCCATGTCACGGGGCTGGCTCATGTTCCGTTTGCAATCAACGACTACTCCAAGATCTTTCCAAAGGTACAAATACTAAGCCAGGGCGTTTGATTCTGTTTTCTCCTTGCAGACCTTTGCCCATGCTGTAACTTTCAGACCACTTTTCCAACCCAACCAGTTTGCCAGATGCGGCAAGGCAAGGGGAGAGCCAAGGATAAGGAAGGGAAGTTCCTTCCATTTCTGAGGAAATTCCAGCATCTTAAACAAGGCACTTAGAGATTTCATATTCCCATAAGTCAGGGAAAGATGATTGGAAAGGATTAACTTTGCTGGGTTGTCACAACAAAAGTCACAATTTTTCAAGTCTTGTGCAGAGCCAATAAGTAGGTAAATTCAGGTAAAACCCTGAATCAGGCACAATTCCTAATGATTCCATGAATATAGCCATGCAGTTTTCTTGATTTTTCCTCCTCCTCCTGGTTATGTTTTTTGAATTCCCAGTGTAATCTATTTGTGGTCTCCTTTCCACGTCATAACCAGGTCCACCCCTGCTTTGCCTTCCACCCCAGAGAGGTCAACCAGGTGCTGCTATTTCCAGTGTATCGGTAACTAATCAGGAACCAAATGGGCAGTGAGGCCAGTGGAAAAAGGGCAAAGGCCAGTGTTTTTCAACCTTGGCCACTTGAAGATGTGTGGACTTCAACTCCCAGAATTCCCCAGCCGGCCTTGCAGTGTACTGTTGGTGAGAAAACTGGATGAATCCATTCAGAGAAGAGTCAAGCCCAGCTGAAAGGGGATGGACTTTAGCTAAGGATGGTGGCCTGTTGACCACCCTAACTGGCGGTGATTAATGGAAGAGGATAGGCAGTGAGGTGTGGCTGAAAGAGCTGGATGGCCACCACCTTTTATTTGCAGTTTTGCAACGAAGCAGATCCTGCCATCGCATTTTTTTGTCTGTCTTTGCATGACATGCTGAACCAGGGTGAGCTTCATGGGTTCCTAACCATGCTTAAATACTTTTCATGTTTTTGTCTTTCAGGCAAACCATGCCTGTTGTTAGTGGGATGCAGAAAATGGATTCATTCAGGAACCGTGTTAAGAGAGTTCTCTTCTTCCTGGCTGCCCAGTCGACTGGGTTCCTGCGGAGAGGAACATCTGGGCCTGGGTTCCAAAGAGGTGTGCCTTGCGTTGTTGCACACCGGCTGTTGTTATCTCAGTCGTTGCAAAGCCCAGGTTTCATGGAATGGAAAGCAAACGAACGTCCCACATTTTGCTGGAGGAAAGGCCCCCAAACCCAGCTTTTTACACATTGTTGAGCTGCGCGTTAGGGGTATCTCCCCCTGTGGAAGGAAGAGAGCGACACAAATATTCTCTCAACCTTTTCTCCTTCCAACATCAGTCGATTGGTTTTCTCTGGTGAGGAGGGCCACCTTGTGGGACTTTTCAGAACCACGTCTGAGTCGTTCGCCAGTGAGCAACCTTGCTGAATCGTTGGGAGAATACAAACCCAGCTAATACACACAGACAGCCCTTGTGGCTGCCCATAACGTGAGGAGAACTTCTGAAAGGTTAGGGGGCTTCTACATGGATTCCACTGAAAATCCTTGTCTGTTTCTCCTAGGAGGAAGGAAGGGCTGGACTAGGAGGAGGGAGACCCAGGACCTGCTCCCCCTCAACCATGGGAGCGCCCTGCCCTCTGACTTGGCGTTTCAGGTAGTCCTTGCTTAACAACTATTCGCTTAGTGACGGTTCAGACTTACGGCAGTGCCGAAAAACCAACTTACGGCCAGTCCTCACACTTTGTCACAGCATCCACGCGGTCACGTGATCATGATTTGGGCACTTGGCAACCAGTCCACATTTATGACCATTGGAGCGTCCCGTGGTCACATGATCGCCATTTTTTTGAGCTTCCCAGCCAGCTTCTGGCAAGCAAAATCAACGAGGAACCATGTGATTTGCTTAATGACCACATGGTTCACTTAATGCCCATGATGATTCACTTAATGACTGCTGCAAAAAAGGTAATAAAATTGGGTCAGATTTGCTTAATGACTGCTTTGCTTAGCAACCAAAATTCCAGTCCCAATTGTGGTTGTTAGGTGAGGACTACCTGTAGTCTTTCCACCCGATTGACCTCTTGGGGCTGTTGAGAAAAATTGGAGCATGGAGCCTGAATCGACTTTATGATCTGGTTCAGTGTTTCTCAACCTTGGCAGCTTTAAGATACTTAAGATAATTCTGGGAGTTGAAGTCCACACTTCTTAAAGTTGCCAAGGTTGAGAAACACTAATCTGGTTACTCAAACTAATCAAATGGGCTGTGGTCTAAAAATAGATATAACCGCCAAAAAAGAAAAAAAAATAACCCAGCAAGCTTCAAACTAACCAGGGTTGTTGTTGTTTATTCGTTTAGTCGCTTCCGACTCTTCATGACTTCATGGACCAGCCCACGCCAGAGCTTCCTGTCGGTCGTCAACACACCCAGCTCCCCCAGGGACGAGTCCGTCACCTCTAGAATATCATCCATCCATCTTGCCCTTGGTCGGCCCCTCTTCCTTTTGCCTTCCACTCTCCCTAGCATCAGCATCTTCTCCAGGGTGTCCTGTCTTCTCATTATGTGGCCAAAGTATTTCAGTTTTGCCTTTAATATCATTCCCTCAAGTGAGCAGTCTGGCTTTATTTCCTGGAGGATGGACTGGTTGGATCTTCTTGCAGTCCAAGGCACTCTCAGAATTTTCCTCCAACACCACAGTTCAAAAGCATCGATCTTCCTTCGCTCAGCCTTCCTTATGGTCCAGCTCTCGCAGCCATATGTTACTACAGGGAACACCATTGCTTTAACTATGCGGGCCTTTGTTGTCAGTGTGATGTCTCTGCTCTTAACTATTTTATCGAGATTTGTCATTGCTCTTCTTCCAAGGATTAAGCGTCTTCTGATTTCCTGACTGCAGTCAGCATCTGCAGTAATCTTTGCACCTAGGAATACAAAGTCTTTCACTGCTTCTACATTTTCTCCCTCTATTTGCCAGTTATCAATCAAGCTGGTTGCCATAATCTTGGTTTTTTTGAGGTTTAGCTGCAAACCAGCTTTTGCACTTTCTTCTTTCACCTTCATCATAAGGCTCCTCAGTTCCTCTTCACTTTCAGCCATCAAGGTGGTATCGTCTGCATATCTGAGATTGTTAATGTTTCTTCCAGAGATTTTAACTCCAGCCTTGGATTCCTCAAGGCCAGCTTGTCGCATGAACCAGGGTTACCCTGTGTGAATACAACTGGCCTGATTTAAGTGGTGTGTGCGGTGCGTGGTGTGATAGAGCCATCCAGATGTTGACACCTGTTTCTGTTTGATCTTCTAATCCAGCCCTGATGATCCCCAAAGGAGGTGAACTACTTTGAAGCCCATCGTCCCCAGGCAGAAGACCCGTGGCCAAGCTGGATGGGAAGGATGAGAATTGTAGTCCAGGCACAGCCAGTAACACTTTCTCCATCTCTGTTTTCTCCCAGTCCCTAAAATTTAATGACATAAACCTTGTGTTTCTGGCGTAATTGATAGGTGAGGTTTCTTACTGCCCACCAGAAGGAAAGGCCCCCAGGATCGTGCCTGCTCCAGAGCTGGAATCGGGTTGAGTTTGAGATTATGGGCACTAAAAGGACCTCTGAGCATACACAGAATGCCTTTGTTATACAGCGTCAGCCCTGCGCCCACAAGGCTTGGCTTCTCTCCAAGTGAACCAAAGGGGTGGTCTTAACACCTTATTCTCCATTTCTTTTGCTTTTGATCTATTGCACCATGCCATTTTATTGGTTGATAGCCATGGGTGTGGTCAAAAAAGTCAAGATGGTGGCCTCAACAGTGCCCTGCCTGTTTTTATGTGTGTGGCACCATCTTGACTTTTTGGCCACACTCCTTGGACATCCCTGTTTGATGCCCAATTGGCAGTGATGGCTTCTCTTTGTCAGGTAGGGACTCTCTCTCTCTCCCTTTCTCACAGACACACAATCACACACACAACACACACACAAAATCCCACTGAGAGTCATGCCAGCTTGGGTCATATGGGTACTGAAATCCAGCATATCTGGAGGGTATTTGGTGGAAGACAGTGTCACACACACCATGGCTAGGTTCACCCATCAACTGTGGTTTGTTTTAGCCATGCTTTGTTCAAGCCAGTTGGCTGGGTTCACATATCACACTGGGGGTTTGCAACAGCTGGGTTCACACAACATGCTAAGCCGATAAACAAAGCGTGTTAATGGCACCGAGTGAAGCTCATGAATTTGGCCTTGAGATTCTATGGAGAAAGTTCCTTGTCCAGTATAACAGACGTACAAAAAAGCAATATATCCCTAACACCGGTTGAATTCACATCGTTATGAGTCTCTTGGTTTGGGTGCAATACGTTACGCGAACCCAACACAGCAACCTTCACTGTTGGCAGGCCTGGATTTCTGAGTTAAGAAGATATTACCCAGAGAATAATTAGGATTAAACCAGAGTTGGCAGCAGATAAGTAGGGTTTTGTCACCCAAATAATTCAATGACCTGAACATCTTCTGGTGGAAGACCAAAGGAGACAAATGACGGAATAATGAGCAGGACTTTTTCCCCATGCATTTATGTAGAAGTAAGCCTCGGGGCTGGAAATCAGATTTATCCAGTGTAAACACATTCTGGACGTCCTCTGCCAAGGCAGTGTTTCTCAGCAATTTTAAGATGGGTGGACTTCAGCTCCCAGAATTCCATACTTTAAGGTGGGTGGACTTCAACTCCCAGAATTCCCTGGGCAACATTCTTGATGGACTTCACCTGGACAGGCTGGGGGATTCTGGGAGTTGGCCCACCCATCTTAAGGTTGCTGAGATTGGGAAAGACTGAGCTAAGGTACTTGGATGCGCCCATTAAAATAAAATAACTTCTTCAAAAGGAGTCGTAATCATTCAAGCATCCTTTGACTCCCCAGATGCCTCACAGGAATGACAGGGGCGCCCCCGTGGAGGGCCAGGCAGGAATCACCCTCCGTAGGAATGACAGATTTAGGGCTACAAAAACGGAAAGCAAAGAAGGAGTTGCCTGCAGAGAGTCGTTCTAATGGGGGCACCGGGCTCCCTCCGCCTCCATCACCCTTGATCTGCCTCTCTTTGCCCGAGGATGAGACCTGTCAGACAGTCCGTGGAAATCCCTGGTGAGGCACCCCTCAACCCAAATCTAGCTCCCCAAAGACATATTTTTTGCGGTGGCCCAAGAGGGCCATTGGATTGTGCGCTTCAGCCCACTCTGCACGTGCAGTTCCAGGCACTGTACAAGTTTTGCCCATGTCTGCAAAGCAGACAGGGAGAATCACTGGTGCTGGTGACTCAACTCTGCCAGGGCAGCGAGGAATCGGCCCCCAAAGTGTTACCTTGGGCTGGCTGGAGGCATTGCTGGCTTCTGCAGCTGGTGGAGGAGACGGGCACCCCTTGGGAAAAGCCACCCGTCCAAGGGCCAGGCCTGCAAAAACGTGGAGAGTTATCCCCACAGCTGTGCTGGGACTGCCGAGGAATCCTGCCAGCGGGAGAGCAGACCAGGCTGGGCAGATAAGTGTCCTCCTCAGGATTCCCATAAAAATCATGGAAAGGAGCACCCAGAGGGCCTTTGCCGCGTGCCGGAGACGGCGTGCAGGGCTGAAATGAGGCCCCGGCAGCAGAGCTGATCTTCCACGGAGTCTGGATGAAGAAGCCGGGATGGTGGTCCTTGAGAGCCCCCTCGCTGCCACGCCCATGGCACTCTGCGTGGCTGCAGGGCCATCCTGGCGCAGGATCGATGCGCAGGGACCGTGAGAGGGAGGCGATGCGGTGGATGGCACTGCGCAAGGTGGCGATCTTGGAGAGCCGCTTGGCCCCAAGGTCGTGCCTGAGGGCCAGCCGCAAGGCGTTGAAGGCTTGGTTGTAATCCAGGATCCTTTTGCGCTCTCGTACATTGGCAGCTGTGCGCCGTGCCTGGGAGCACAGGGGTCCCACCTTGTGCCTCCGCTTGGCCGCCTCTAGGTCGGCGGAGCAGGTTGCTGTTTCGTGTTTGCGGTGGAACAAGAAAGGTGTCCCTTCTTTGCAGGCCCCCCAGGAATCTGGTTGGAACGTGGAGCTTGGCGCTGTGCTGGGCATGGCTGAGCCTTTCTCCTCCGAGGAGGATGCTGATCTGCCCCACAGGACTCTGCTGCAGGATCCCAGCAGCATCGCCCTCCTCCTCCTAAGTCCCGAGGGCTGGGAATTAATTACACCCTTTGTGTTTCCTGTTAGGGGTCCTGTTTTATTAGCAGCCTCCAGGTATCCTGCAGTGACAGGGACCGGAGATGTCCCACCCTCACCTTCCGAGCACTGCACCCTTGTCCCCAACGAGTTTCTTGGCAGGGAAGAAATCCAAGTCCGGCAGAATTAATCAGATGCCTCTCTGGCTGCCCTCCCACCCCTTAAACCCAGCTGTTTTCTGCGTCTGCCCCGTGCACCAAACCATAATGGACCCAACGCCATTGCATTTGCGCAGCAGCCTCCCCAAAGATATGCAAACATCGGGATAGCAGTCACCAAGTTTAACCTGCTATATCAGCCTTTCTCAGCCTTTTGACCCGGGAGGAAGCCTTGAAATATTTTCCAGGCCTTGGGGAACCCCTGCACATCCAGGCTCCAATATAGGCCAGAAGTTACAAAATTATCATATTTGTTTCACAAGTATGCCTGTATAGATGCATTCACAGTGTTCCCAAACTAAAAATAAAGAACGGAACTTACCTCTCTGAAGTGAAGTTGCCCGAATTCGAGATAATTTTTAAAATAAACCGTGCTCTCCCAGGGAACCCCTGGTGACCTCTCACAGAACATGCAGCGGCCGATGGGTCTTATCCCGACTGCATTAAGGGTGGTGCATGAATGCAGGCCAGAGACCATCCAGTGCATCCTGGAATATATGGCTACACTGTAAGAGCAAGGCACAGAAACGCAGAAGGTATGATGGCTAAATAATGGTTTATCTGTTCATTTCTTTCTCTCCCCCAAGAAGAAGGAAAAAACTGGAATGTCATTAGGCTATCAGTACTTCATTCATTAGTTTGAGCAACTTCAGTTGGGGCCATGGGTACCTCCAAGGGGGAGTGGATAGGGGATGATGTCACACCCATCACAACAACATTGTGCGATGTTTTGTGAAGATGTCACGATGCGTGTGATGTTGTCATGGCTTGTAATGGTGTTGCTGGGATTTATGGATCTTCTAGTCCAGTGTTTTTCAAAGGTGTCAACTTTAAGATGGGTGGACTTCAACTTCCAGAATTCTGGGAGTAGAAGTCCACCCATCTTAAAGTTGACACCTTTGAAAAACACCGTTCTAGTCCAAAACATTCTGGGAAATGTGGAATTGGATTAATTTGTTCAGGATCCTTTCCATCAACGCAAAAGAAAGGTGGCCAACTCAGATGTTTCTAAATGTGGCTAGAAATGTCTCATCAGTCAGCCCAAGTGTGTTTACTACAAACAAAGACAACTTGTTTTGAGAATTTAGAAATGATGGCCTCCCCCGCCCCACCACGTGCAAACTGTACAACAGAACAGATGCCACTGAAACAGCCCCCCGTGAAACTGAGCAATTGGCTCAAAATAACAATGGAATAATATGCCAAATTTGGAAAGAATAATGAGCAACTTCTAAGGAAAAGCAACTGAATATAGCAATTAAGCACCTTTAAGAGGATGAACGATAAATAATGTCGTAGAGCAAATGTGGTGGAGAGATTTTACTGGTTGATCGTGTACTATCAAGTTGGTGTTGACTCTTATGACCACATGGGTGGACTTGTCCTTGGTCCTTCCAGTCTCCAGAAAGTGCCGCAATGCTGCTGTCACTGGGTCTTGGCATTGACTGATTGATTGATCAATTGATGATCAAGTCAGGGTTGACTCTTAGCAACCACATGGATGGACTTTCTCCAGGATGATCTGTCTCCAGCCTGGTCCTTCAGGTCGTCCAACGGTGCACCCATCACTGTTGTAACTGAGTTCCTTCACCTTGTTGGCAGCTGTCTTCCTCTTCTCCTTCCTTCCACACTTTCCAGCATTATCGACTTCTCCAGAGAGTTCGGTCTTCATGATGATTGATTGATTGATTGATTATATGCCATCAAGTTGGTGTCAATTCTTAGCAGACCTTCTCTGGGATGATCTGTCCTCAATCGGGTCCTTCAGGTTTTCCAGTGGTGATGTAATGGAATGTGGGAAAGGCCTTGGGAGACAGGCCAAGAGACACTGCTTAGGGAATGGTCAGATAAGAGCAGGCAGAGCCCACAGCTGGATAGTGGACGGGGCAAGAGGCTCAGAAGGGACCCTCCCTAGTTTCTCAGGCTGTAAAGGAGACGGCGGGAGACTTGTACTTTCAGACCTGCAAGATTCTGTCAATGTAGCTTTACAATAATGTAGAATTAGCTCATCTGGTCGTGCTTCCTATCTGGTTTACCCCATGAGGTGGACAGGTGCCCCCATCTCTGCTGTAACTGAGTCCATCCATCTTGCTGCTGGTTGTCCTCTTCTTCTCCTTCATTCCACCTTCTTCTCTTTCCTTCCCCCTGCAGCTAGAGGGGAGAAATGTACTTTCAGGCTTGCAAGATTGATGTCAGCCTAGTGTGGTAGTCCAGACAGGAAGCATGCCCAGATGGCCGTATTCTACTTTATTGGAAAGCTACATTGACAGAATCTTGCAGGTCTGAAAGTACAATTCTCCCGCCGTCTCCTTTACAGCCTGAGAAACCAGGGAGGGTCCCTCCTGAGCCTCTTGCCCTGTTCACTATCCAGCTGCAGGCTCTGCCCTCTCTTATCTGACTGTTCCTAGGCAGCGCCTCTTGGCCCCGTCTCCCAAGGTCTTTCCCACATACCATTACACTGGCAGAGAACTGAAAAAGTACCCCAGGACCATCATCTTTCTGCCTGTCCATGTGTTGACTCTTAGGGCAGCCTTCCTAATCTCCCCCCTCTGGGGATGATGGGACTTAGGGTCCCTCACAGTTAGAAGCCTCTGGATGGAGAGGGGCTGCTTGTTAAACAGAGGGGAAGAAACAAATCACTCCATCCACTCATTGAGAACGTGCTGGCAGGACTGTTTTGAGGTCTGGCTTGGCTGCAAAGCGGGCTATGAATAGAGGTCTGTCTGAGAAAGTCACACACAGGGGGCAGCTTTCGCGGAGCCAGACGCCTGCGGGAACAGATGGCCGGGGTGCCGCTCCGAAAGGAAAACAGGAAAATCTCGAGAGCTGCGTGGGTTTGGGGGAGCTGTCCCGCTGCAAAAAGGCCCGTCTTGATCATTTGATGAGCTAGTGAACCCGAAAGGGTTGTTCTGTCACTTCTTGCACAGGCACACAGGCACACACGAGCCCAGAAAGCAGGCCCCGGTTGCTCTTCTTGCTACCCAGCAAGGCATGGTTGGTGGGTGGTTTTCGGACAGACATTTGGGACTTGTAAGCTATTGTGGCCCTTTCTGCAGACCTTCGTCCAAACCACCAGGTGTCCCATTTAGAAACCAGACAAATGAGGGCTTGGGAAACCTGGTTGCGGGGCAGAGAAGTCCATAAGTTTGCTGCTGCATTTCAGAATAATTGCCCTATCTGAACATGCTTCAGAAGCAGAGCATGGCCTGAGCATGCTGTAACTCTTCCTGTGGGATTTTGCATGGGAGGAACAGATGCAACCAGTCCTGTGTGAGGCTCCCGGTGGGCAGAGAGCATTCACTTCCCCAGCAGATGGATGCTCAGCTGAAGGGGCTTCTGCAGGGGAGGGTCAAAAAAGTCAAGATGGCACCCACAACCAGGTGAGCAAAGTTCCTTCTTCCTGCTCAGAACTGCTGGGACCACATCTGGCATCCTGTGTATGTTTCTGGGCTCCACATTTCCAGAAGGATATTGACAAGCTGAGAGCCAGTTTGGGGTCAAGGTTAAGGCACCGGGCTAGAAACCAGGAGGCTGTGAGTTCCAGTCCCGCCTTAGGCACGAAGCCAGCCGGGCGACCTTGGGCCAGCCACTCTCTCTCAGCCCCGGGAAGGAGGCATTGGCAAACCCCTTCTGAAAACCCTTGCCAAGAAAACTGCAGGGACTTGTCCAGGCAGTCACCGAGAATCGGACACGACGGAACGGATTAAAAAAAAAAAGTAAGTTACAACAGGTTCAGAGGGAGGCGACAAAGCTGAAGGAACTGGGGATCTTAAATCTGGAGGAAGGAAAGGTGGAGGGAGAGGAGATGTGATAACCACATCCAGGTCCATAAAAGGGTGGTGCCACAGGGAAGGCGGCCATCAACTATTTTTCATGGACACAGAGTCTCCAGGAACAAGCTGCAGCTGCCTAGATTTCATTTAAATCTTACATTTAAGATTGTCCGACAGTGGAACAGGTTATCTATGGAGGTGATGGGTTGTCCAACACTGAAGGTTTTTAGGAAGAGGCTGGAGAGCCACCCCTCATGGATGGTAGACTTGGTTTCCCTGCACATTGAAGAGGGCTAGACTAGATGACCCTAGGGGAACCCTTCCAACTCTACTGTTCTGTGATTCGATTATTCCCCCCACCCCACACCAGAGCAGATTTAGAGGCATTAGCTAGCCTTGCTTAGGGCAGAGTTTCTCAACCTTGGCCGCTTGAAGACCTGTGGACTTCAACTCTCAGAATTTCCAGAATTCATGGCTGGCTGGGGAATTCTGGGAGTTGAAGTCCACACGTCTTCAAGCTGCTAAGGTTGAGAAGCTCTGGCTTAGGGGCTAGTCCAGGGCTTTGTGTAGCTGCCCCCCAACACACACATTGCAAAGTGTAGGAATTTGCAGAGAGGCCCAGCCACGCCCTTCGCCCAGGGAGCAGGAAGGAAGAACATCCCAAATAGAGATGGACAGGTGATAAAATAAAAATGTGGTGCTTCAGCCTGGTCTTCCTGCCCCCCTAGATTGGCAGCCAGGGAAGGACCTGGGGGCAGGGTGTTGCCTGGACTAGCCACAGCTTCCTGGGCGGGCATTCCCAGCAGTGAAAGACAATGCTTCAAACCCTTTATGTCAGACTTGAAAAAATAATGTTTTCCTTTCTTACTAGCTTCCTCTTGAGCACCTGGGTTGCAAACAAACAAGAGTCCTAAAACGCTAGAAATGTGCCTTTAAAAGGCTGCTTTCGTTACCCTTTTGTACTTGGATCAGATAAGGGTGAGCACCTTGGGGTGACTGTTTGTAAAGTCAGAAAAAAAAAATCAAAGAATCCAAGAACCCAAGGGTTGGATGGGTTCTTCGAGGTCCTCTAGTCCAGCCCCCTACCCAGGGCAGGAATCCTCAGATCATCCCAGACAAATGGCTGTCCCATCTTGGCTTGAAAACCTCCAGTGACGGAGGAAGGAGATTGTTTGGTGCATGTTAGCACAGGGGGGTGGGGTCACAAAAGTCAAGATGCCAGCCACAACTGCGTGGCTGAAGTTGTACCCCTTTTTAATGGCCTTGTAGAAAAGCAGTGAAGCTTTGATCACAAAGTTGTAACCGCCATTGTCATTTTTTTTTTACTCCCCCGCATGGTGGAGTACAACTTAATCTTTTCATAAGAGCATAGCAAATTAAGGGTAAGGAGTTTTATTTTGTTTGTTAACAGCAAATACGGTATATTCAGTTTTTGTCTGCAATAAAGACTTCAAAAGGACCAGGCTACCCCTCTGGTCATCAGGTCCCCAGATGGACACAAAGTTTGGATTGCAAAGTTGTCCCTGGTTTCCTTGTGTTTTCTTTCCCTCCTCTGTTAATCATAAATTTAAGAGTTAGAAGAGACCTTGAAGATCATCTAGGTCAGTGTTTTTCAAACTTGGCCCCTTTAAGATGGGTGGACTTCAACTCCCAGAATTCCCTAGCCTGGCTGGGGAATTCTGGGAGTTGAAGTCCACCCATCTTAAAGGGGCCAAGTTTGAAAAGCACTGACCTAGTCCAATACATAAATGTACATACTCAGGGGCCACCTATTAAACTTGGTTTTAATTGATTTTAATTTCTGCAACAAAAGATACGCTTTTCTTCACCGCTGCCCTCCAAACGTTGAATGGAAATAGAACTCATGGTGTTGGAGGAAGACCCATTTACAGATTGCTGCTGCATGCAGGGACAAAAATAAATATGTATTTTTTAAAAAAAAATATTCCCAAGGGTGGAGGAGAGCCTTGGCTGTTATCAGTTTATCTCCAATTGGTGGCAGTGAATAACTTGACCACTCAATTTGTCTCTCGCTTGCAACTTTCCAACCCACGGGTAATTTTGGTGTCTGAGCTTCATAAATCTGCTGTGGGAAGGGGAAGACAAAGGGAAGGGGACTTCAAAAGGACATGGGCCCCCTGTCCAGCCCTTGGCAGAAGCTGGAGTCTTGCCAGAGGCCCAGATTTTGGGTAGGGAGCTTTAAATTAATGGCTAGCTAAGCATACCTCGAAGGAGTTTATAATTTACAAGGCAGGCTTTCCTTCCCAATGTGCTTGAGAGGGTTAGGGGGCCGAAATAAGAACATTCCACTATCGAATTAAGGGGAAAAAAAATTTTTTTTGCATAAGCAAAGTTCTCACTAGTTCATGGCGACTAAAAACAGAAGCCTCTGAGAAGCCAACAAGCTGGGCATGAAAGCGATAGCCCTCCATTGCTCCCTAGCAACTGATAGACTGCAGCTGAACATGGAAGTTCAGCATAATTATTGTTTGTGCTCATTACAACCTCATCCTCCAAGTCCCCTGATGTAACGTTCTCAGAAATTCTTGTGTGGCCGGCGAATTCAGAATTCATAGGATGGATGCCGAAGCAGGGAATGTCAAACATGTGGACTTCAACTCCCAGAATTCCTCAGCCAGCATGGCTGGCTGGGGAATTCTGGGAGTTGAAGTCCACCTATCTTAACATTGCTATGGTTGAGAAACACTGGTCTAGGAGGAATTGGGTGCCTGTTAAAGAGGGAAATGATTATCTAATTGGGGTTAGGGCAGAAATTTTGTCATCTCAACTTGCAGGCGTAAACAGGAAGAGCCATGTTGTCTAAGCAGCCTCTCTCCCAGGTGTTAATTGAAAAACGCAGGTCAGTCACAGGACACCCCAACAATGGTCAGGCTATTTTCCTGTGCAGACCAGATTAAAGTGGCCAACCCACAGAAGCTGATGGATCCTGCTGGATTCCAAGCAGCTCAGGTGGGGCCATCATCATGTTTAGCAGTGATCTGTCAGAGATGTGGGATCTAGCTGTGATGCTGGAGGACCGTACCTTCAATGGCAAGGAGGGCCTTTCATCCGCTTTGGCCGATAAGATCAACCTGGAGGAGATGGACTTGACTTTGTTGCCTGATCTGCTGATAGGCTCAAGGATGGATTATTGTAATGCGCTCTATGGGGGAGGCCCTTGAAGACAATCCAACCTTTGTTTGAAAACCTCCAGAGGTGCAGCCACTGAGTATCTCTCCAGTTGTTCCATGACTTAATAACAATCATGACCAGGAAAGTTCTCTTTTGTTGAGATCCTGGTTGAGAATGTTGGAGGTTGAGGGATCCTCAGTGCCTTTACATAGGTGTCTGATACAGGCCATAATGCTACACACACACCCATGGCTTCCCAAATTGGCCTCCTCTCATCAGTGGTTTATGTTGAGCATCTTCCAGAAGGTGGCCCCAGTAGCCAATGGGCTGCTCCGGGGCAGCAAGATGTCTTCAAACACCTCACTTGGCATCTACCAAGCTCTTGCCGCACCAGACTTATTTTTTAAGATTACTTCTGATTTTAGAAAACCCACAGTACCCCCAAGGAGCTGGCTTGCTACAGTGGAAAGACCGGCCTCCAGCATAGTATTTATTTATTTCTTAGATTTATATCCCACTTCTTGTGCAGGAGTCGTAAGAGAGATCTTGGACGCTGATTCCAGAAAAGACCCCGCAGTATCTCGAAGCATTTATAACAGCGAGTGGATGGTTAATTTAGGGTCAGCCTGATTTGGGAAAAGGACCGTTAGCCCTTTAGTCTTGCATGCTGAGAAAGGGAGGTTCAGGCTGTTCTTAGAGATAGCACCTGAATGAACTCATGAATAAAGATACCTGGCTTAGCAACAGTACTTGCCAGAAAGACCTGGGGCGCTTGGTAGGCCAGGGTTCCTCAACCTTGGCAACTCAAAGCTGTGCGGACTTCAATTCCCAGAATTCCCCAGCCAGCGACCCTAACCCTAAAGGTTGAGGAACCCTGTGGTAGACCACAGATTAAGGATCAGCCAGCAATCCCTTATGGACTTTTTGTGTAACAATGAAAAAAGAGAATGACTTTGTGATTTATGGCTTTGATGATTAGACATGATAGGTTCTAGAAAGAAGAGAATCATGATTAATTTTAGAGAGAGAGATTAAAATCGACTCATAACTGCTGTGAAGAAGATCGGAAGCCACTTTGTAGCTTTTTCCTTTCTTTTCTATTTTTCTTCTACTCCCCCCCCCCTCCTTTCTTGCACTTTTGGCTTTCTCTTTCATTTTTCTCTTTTTCTTTTTTCTTCCTTACTTTATACGAGTTTGCGTCAGTTTTGGTCTTTCTTTTTAAAAGTTTGAATAAAAATTATATAGAGATAGAGGATATGTCTATATATCTACATAGATATACAGATGAAGAAGGATGAGCCAGCAGTGTGCCACAGCTGCCAAAAAAGCTGATGCAGTTTTGGGCTGCATCAACGGAGGCTTACAGTAGTGTCAAGAACATGAGAAGGGATGGAAGCAGCAGGTGGAAGATGTACAGTGGGAGATCCCAACGTGAACCAAGGAGAAATTTCTAGACTCTTCAGAGTTCTGAAGCACCAAAAGAGCCTCCCTCGTGGGGGCTCCATCCCTGGAGGTCTTCCAGAAAAGACCGGACGGCCATTGGTCCAGAATGGCCTGAGGATTCCTGCCCTGGGGCAGGGGGTGGACTAGAAGACCTCCAAGGTCCCTTCCCACCCTGGGATTCCATGATTAACAACACAAGGGTTATGATGAGCATCATCCTGAGATGCTAGCGTAGGTTTCTCAGGGTTCGGCTGAGGGGAAGGGACTGGCCCAAAGTCCCCCAGCAGGTTTTGGGGGCTGAGGAGGGACCAGAACTTAGGTCTCCCCACTCCTAGTCCAGCACCTTCCCCACTGGCCCTTGTTTATTTATTTATTTAAGGAATGCTTTGAGTCCCACCATAGGAGTTTCTCACCATGGCAGCCATTTTGTGAGTGCACCTATCACACCTTCTCAAAAATCTAGATATCCTGCTAGACAAAAAAAAAACAAAAAACCCAACACCTTATTTCATCCCACAGTCTGCGGCTTCCAGTTCACATGGGAACAAGGCCAGTGCCCGGACTTGTGAAGGATGAGGTCCACCTTGGATCAATTTTAGAGGCACCTTGATTTGGTGAGCTTTGGTTGGTCCCCATAATAGTGATGCCGAGATGTGGGATGTGCAGTTTTTCCACAGGCCCATGGTGTCTTGGTCACCTTCTTTTGCTCCCCTTGCCAGAGAAAGTGAGACGGGCTTCCAAGCCTCCGTTGGAATCCGACGTCCCTGGATGGTCCTGCTGTGGATTGGAGATGTCCTCATGCACTTGGTTGCGATGATGCTGGAACGCACATGAGGCCACTGTGGCTTCTTCCAGACCCTTATGGATCCAAGGGGCTTTTTCCAACAACAGTGCGCAGGAATCAAGCACCACTTCTGCCTACCAGCAAAGAGCCCCTCCACCCGTCGCCTCACATGGACAGGAGAACAAGGTCTAGGATTTGAACTCGGACTCTGCACTGAATGCGGCTTCTCCTTCAACTCTGGATTTCTTCATTCACCACTTTTCTGGTTCTTTGCGTTCAGCCTGGAGGCTCCCAAATATCCTTCCACTCCCCGCCAGCTTAAATTGCCAAAATCCAGGGGCAAAAAAGCTTGATGTTAAGTGACTTTTCTCCAACTGAACGATGTTGATGGCCAGGAGGCGAGAATCTGCAGTTCCACCCTTCCCCAATTAGTGGAGAAAGTGGCAGTTGTGGGGGGTGCAGGGGGGAGTTTAAGGTTGGAATGGGGGTGGTTTGCCTCCTCCCCAAAACCCTTCCCTCCCCTCTCCCAGCAAACAAAAAGAGAGGGAGAAAAACCTTAATTCTTGCTCCTTCTGGGGGCGCCACCACATTCCTGGCTGTCGATCTGCAGGCCTTTCGGAGCTGGAAGGCCGAAATACAGGTCCCGATCCTCCGAGTGTGTCTTACTGTCTGGGGGACTGCCCCGTGCCCTACGTGGGGCTGCCTTGAAGCTTCAGCAGGCCCAGAACGCAGTGCCACACGCAGTGTTGGGGGCACCGAGGTTTGCCCATGTAACAACACTGCTGCGCCAGCTGGCCCGACTCCCTGTGGGCCTCTGGGTGCAATTGCAAGGGCTGCTATCACGCAGAAAGACTGGGTACTTGTCTGGGACCACCAGTTATTCCCCCACCAGATCTGGCAGGGTGGGCATGCTCTGGGTCTCCCCACTGAAGCAGTCCCTTCTTGTGGGACCCAACAGACACGACTTCTCTGTGGAACAGCCCCCCCAAGATCCACAGAGTCCCAACCCTGTTGGCCTTCTGCAAGGCCATAAAACTGGCTTTTCCCTCAGGCATTACAGCTGGGCTGTTAGCAGTGCCTGATACAGGTAGTCCTCGCTTAACAACCATTCGTTTAGTGATGGTTCAGACTTACGACAGTGCTGGGAAAACTGACTTACGACTGTTCCTTACACTTATGACCGTTGCAGCATCCCTGCAGTCACATGATCACGATTCGGGTGCTTGGCAACCGGTTCGCATTTATGACAGTCGCAGTGCCCTATGGTCACATGATTGACATTTCTGACCTTCCCAGATGACTTCTGGCAAGCAAAATCAATAGGGGACTGTGTGATTCGCTTAACGACCACATGGTTTGCTTAATGCTCATGGTGATTCACTTAACAACTGCCACAAAAAAGGTCGTAAAATCAGGTTGGATTTGTTTAATGACCACTTCGCTTAGCAACCAAAATCCAGTTCCAGCTGTGGTCAAGGACTACCACAACTAAGCAAGGACTACCTGGCTTAATTGACTTCCAAGTGGCATGTAAGATGCCTCATTTTCCCCTTTGCATTACATTTGTTTTTACCTGTGCTTTTGTTTTAAATTGGCTTGTAGCGTTAGTGTGATGGTCGCCACTCTCGTTAGCTGAAGATGGGTGGCCATGCAAATTTTCTTAAGAAGCAAATATTGTCCATTCTTGCCAGAATCCATGGTTTACTTAATACGGTTTACTGAATTAAACATGCTGGCTTGATTCACATTATAAACTTACCTTTAGGGCTGGTTTCCCAGCAGCCCCTGTGTTTTGGGGGTGGGGGCTACAAGGCAGCCTCCCCACGAATAAGGGGATTCCCCCAGCGGCAGAATGGGTTGTGGAAAGGTCAGAATTTGCAGAAACGGCAAAACTGACCCGTGTGGTCAGAGAACAAGCAACAAAAACTTGTTTGAAAGACCGGAAGCCTTATATGGACTTTCTGCTGAAAGAAGGAAAAAAGATGAATTGACGATTTATGGATTTGAAGACTAAGAAAGACGAGGACTAAATGAAGGGGTGAAGGGACTTGTAAAGAGGGAGGATGGGCAATAAGAATGTAATTATCTGTTGAAAAGAAGGTCGGAGGTCATCTCTATGTTTCTTAAATTTGGTTTTCTTTTTCTTTTTCTTTTGGTTTGTTGTTACTATATGAAGATGTTCAATAAATAAAATAAAATAAAATAAAATAAAAAAATAAATTTAAAAAGCCAGCCTCCCCATGGGAAGCACAGCTCAGGCTACCCAGAGCATCCCATAGTGGTGAAGATTCTCCTTTCCCACATTTCCGAGACCCCAAATTTCATGCATTGTCTGGATTTTACTAATTTATTTGTTAAATTTGTATCTCACAGATCCTCGAGCTGCTAAGTGCTTTCTCCTCCCATTTTCCTCCCCAACAACAATCCTGCAAGGTAGGTTGGGCCGAGAGAGTGTGATTGGCCCAAACTCACCCAGGGAGCTTCTGTGGCTGAGGAGGGACTGGAACCCAGATCTCGCCAGTGCCAGTCTAATACCACTGCCCTGGTACCCAGATGGGTCTGCAACGAAGTAGGGCAAGCTCTGGCAACCCTCACGCCACACTGATGCCATTGCACAACCCCCTCCTTTCCACGCCTGCCTCATGACACCACTGCACACACTCAGATGTTGTGAAAGGACATCTTGTTCCTTGAGTGAAAGGTGAAAGGTCCCCTGTGCAAGCACCGAGTCACGTCTGACCCTCTGGGGGGGCGCTGCTTTTGCGACGTTTCCTTGGCAGACTATGGAGCGGGGTGGGTTGCCGTTGCCTTCCCCAGTCGCCTCCTTCCCCAGCAAGCCGGGCGCTCATTTCGCCGACCTCGGAAGGGTGGAAGGCTGAGTCGACCTGAGCCGGCCACCCGAGGATCCAGCCTCTGCTGGGATCGAACTCGGGTCGCGGGGTGGATTTTGGCTGCAGTACTGCCGCCTGCCACTCTGCGCCACACGAGGCACTTGTTCCTTACTTACCAGCAAAAACCAGGGCAGCCAGCCCAGCCAGCTTGTTTTCTGACTGTAATCACCAATTAGTATTAGGTATCTTTGCCACCTTGAGTTATACACATAAAAAAGGGATAAAAATCTAATAACAACAACAATCATAATAATAATACTGCACAGGTAGTCCTCACTTACTGACCAAAATTGGGATCAGCAACTCGGCCACTAAGTGATGCAGTCGTAAAGTGAAATATCACGCTATTGTGACCCACTTAAGATGTCAGTTCATCAGTTCTGGCTGTGGTTGTTAAGCACAATGTCAGGTGATCGCAACTTACGACCTTCCCTGCTGGCTTCCCTACTGATTTTGCTCATTAGAAGCCAGCTGGGAAGGTCACAAATGGTGATCATATGACAGCGGGGATGCTGCAATGGCCGTAACTTTGAGGACCGGCCATAAGTCATCTTATTCAGCACCATAACTTTGAAAGGTCACTGAATGAATGGTCAGTAAGCAAAGACTACTACTACTACTAATTCAGTAATAATACAGGTAGTCCTCAACAACCACAATTGGAACCAGAATTTTGGTTGCTAAGTAAAGCAGTCATTAAGCGAATCCAAGCCAATTTTACGACCTTTTTTGTAGCAGTCATTAAACGAATCACTGTAGGTGTTAAGCAAATCACATGGTTCCCCATTGATTTTGCTTGCCAGAAGCCAGTTGGCAATCAGCGGACGGTGCGACAGTCATAAATGCAAACCAGTTGCCAAGTGCCCAAATTGTGATCATGTGACCACAGGGATGCTGTGATGGTTGTAAGTGTGAGTACCAGTTGTAAGTTGTTTTTTTCAGCACTGTCGTAAGTCTGAATTGTCACTAAACAAATGGTTGTTAAGTGAGGACTACCTGTAATGACAACCAGCCGAAAGAAGACTAAATGCTGCTGGGCTGTTTTGCCAGCAAGGCATAAATAAAACACTTTATTTATCCTGCCCTCTGCTCTTTACAAGGCATTTTGAGGAATCCAGGTATGTCCGCTGACTTCCCTAGCTTCCCTTCCGAGGCCTCAGCAGTGGCACCAACCCTGCCTGCTCTCCACTCTGCTCACAGGAGAAAGGAGGACATCTGGAGCACAAGCAGAAGTGAGACCCGGAGTCCGACTTCCTTCCCCTTTCCCTCCGCTTCCTTTCTTGCCCTGATTTCTGTGCCGGGGCAAATTGTCCAACCCACGGGAGGGGCCTTGGCCTGAAAAGCAGGACGGACCCGAAAGATCCAAGGCAAAAGAAAAGCGCTTGGCCCACTGGAGTCATTCCTGCACCTGCAAAGCAGCCGCGGGCTTCGCTGGCCATGCAAACCACAGCTGATGGGAGGGAGGGGGGCGACAGGTCCCCCCAAGCAAGCTGGAGGTGCCCGATTCCTGGGTTCCAGCCATGGGCACAGACAGGCTGTTGCCTGCCGGCTGGGAGGCCACCCTCCCCTCCCTGCTAATTTTAACGGTAGCAATCAGCAAGCCCATCCCTCACCCTGCCTCTCAGCAGCCCCCTCCCTGGGGGGGGGGCGTTGACCACATCCTGAAGAACCGTTTAGGTCGGAAACACACACTGACTCTCTGTCGCCAACGGAAGAAACCCTTCCAAAGTTTTGATGTGGTCCTGCCCAGACGTGGCGGAGGCCGTGAGACCCTGCACGCCCCAGTAACGGCCCAGCTCTGTGGCAAATAAGCACAACAACCCTGGCGCTTTCTTCTTGGAGGGGAATTGATGCTCCTAAGGTCAAGCTACAGCTGGTGTGAGTGTGTAAGGGAGAGGGAGGGCAAGAGAGGATGATGGGATGAAAGCCTTTGCTTGCTTTCTGATCCTCCCGGCCAGGGCTACTATCAAGGGCTAGTGGAGGCAAATGTTGGCACAGGGGCGGGCAAAGGGGATCCCAGGGGAGCAGCTAGCTCTAATGCAGATGGCCGCCCCGAATTTTGCTCTCTCAGCATCTGGAGGTGATCCAGGAAAACACTTAAGCCTTGTCAACTTGCAACTTGTTTATGGTGTCTCCTCCCTTGCTGGGGCAGCTGGTCTCCAGTTCCGTTGGGGGGGCGGCCGGGGGTGGGGGGGGGGCAGACGCACAGGCGTTCACGCTGTGCACAGTGGACCCAGCACAGAACGGTTGCTTGCGCACACCGTGGGGTGTGAACGTCTGGGCCTGAGAAAGGAAAGGGCCCAGTTTGCTCTCCAGTTGGGACCGACAAGATGGAGAGAACGATGCCCCGGGGGAGTGGCGAGGACTCGTGGTGAGGCTGGCGCTGGCAGACCCCTGGGAAGAAGAGGGGTCCCTCTGAGCATCCGCAGGTGGGAACAGAGCCAGCGCCTCCCCCCTCCCTGGGCTTGCTTGCAAGCCTGGTTAATCCCCACGGGAGCCAGGCAGCTTGCGCGTCCTGCCCAGAACCTGCCATTCCGACAGAGCCTCCGCCGTTGCCCGCGTCTTCCCCCCCACCCACCCCGGTCTGACAACGCGGCGTCCGCATTGCGCAGGACGGGCCCCCGCGGCAGGCAGCCCCAAAGGCCGGGGCCGGGCTGACCCGGAGTCCAGGTGAAGCGGCGGCGGGGGGGCGGCGGCGGCGGGGCAGGAACGGGGGAGCGCAGCCCCGCCGCGCCAGGGGCGCTGAGCATCTCCGCGGCAGCGGAGGGGAGGACGGAAGTGGGACCCTCCGGAGCTCGGTCCAGATGTGCACCGGAGGGGAGGGGAGGGGAGGAAGGGCCGGAGGAGCGCCGGGGGGCGGGGGAGGACGGGGAGCAGATGCTGGGGACGGCGCTCAAGGCGGGCCAAGCGCCGCGGCTCCTACCTGCCCTTCGCCCGCCCCCCGCGCCGGCGGAGCTCGCGCGCACCGGACCCGGCCAGGGCAGGTCGCTTCCCGGGGATCGCGCGGGGGGGCGGGGCGGGGGGAGCGGGAGTGCGCGGGGGGGCGAGGAAAGGCGCAACGCCGGCCCGGCGCAGCCCGCCCCGACCCGCGGCCAGGCGCCCGGCGCGGCTCCTCGGGCGAGCGGGCGGCCCCGCCGTCCCCCGGCCCCGCAGGGCAGACCCGGGCCGGGGGCGCGTCCGGGCCGGGCAGCCCCAGCGGCTCGGCCCGCCCCCGCGCCTGCCCGCCGAGAGCGGAAGCGGCCGGAGGCGGGGCGGCGCCGGGAAGTTTGCGCCCGGCCGACTCCTCGCCTGGCGGCCGCCCGTCCGCCCGTCCCTCCCGCCCCCGGCCGGGCTCGCCATGCGGGCGCCCGAGGAGCCACCGCCGGAGCCGGAGCCGGAGCGGGACGCGGCGGCGGCGGCGTTCGAGCGGCACTGGCGGCGCGAGTTCCCCGGGGAAGCGCTGCCGGCGCTGCGGCTGGGCTCGGCGGCCGCCCTGGAGGAGGAGCTGGGCCGCTGCCGGGAGGCGCTCCGGGGGCTGCAGCGCGCCCTGGCCCAGGAGACCCTCAAGGCGCGCTACCTGGAGGCGGCGCTGGCCGGGCGCGCGCGGGGCAGCCCCTCCCCCGGCGCGGGCGCGCCCCGGGCCCGCGCCGCGCCGCTCCCGCCGCCCCGCAGCTGGAGGGGCCCCCCGCCGCCGCCGCCGCCGCCGCCCCGCGCCCGGCGCAGCAGCAGCGCCGGCAGCTCGGACGGCTCGGAGCGCGAGGATGCCTCGTCCGCAGGTGGGTCCCGGGCGGCGCCTCGCCCCGCCTCGCGCGCTTCCCCGCTTGCGGCCGGCCCGCCCCGGTAGACTGCCCCTGCAGCGGGAGGCTCCGACGAGGCGTCGCGAGGCTCTCCGGCCATCCCCCCGCGGCCCCCGCCCCGTGGAGTCCAAAGGAGAGGACGTGGCTACGGGGGGGGGAGCTGGGCCCATTTCCCCCCCGCCGGCGGCCTGCGCTGGACTGCAACTCCCATCCTCCCCGCCCACCTCGGGGCCATGGATTGGAGTTGACCGGCCTTCCCCTTCTGTCTGGGGACCCGGTGGCCGATGGATCCCCCTCCTTGGTGGTGGTGCCTCCTGGGACCAAGGCGAGACAGGCTCTGCCCAGGTGCGATCCCTGGGGAGCGGAGGATGATGGACACCCGTACTCCTCCTGCCTGGAATTTCCCCATCTCTGCTCCTTCCGGAGGTCTGTTTTCCTGCCAGGGGAGGCCTGCCGCTTCGGGGCCCAGGGTGGGCTTTGGGGGGTCTCTTGGGGGCTCCAAAATAGGCCTGGTCAAGCCGAAGGTGATTTCCAATCTATTGAATTCAGCATAGAATTTATTCTCATGTATTGACTGTTTCTGCCCGTCTCCCGTCCTAAAAGTCACAGTTTGGCTTGGGTAGTGGGGAGCTGAGTGCGGCCTTCTGCCTTCTGGGGTGACAGGCCAAAGGTCAGCCTTGTGCTGGCAGTTTTAGGGATTGTGCCCAATGGGAATTTGTGGGGATGTGCAAGAAAGTGGCAGAGAAGACATTGCGGGCTGCCTTTCCTTTTCTATTCTGATGCTGTTGTGTTTCTCTCCAATCCTGGATGTTTAGGGGCAGGACTGTGTCTCCTGGCCAGTGAGGATGCAGCTTTCTTTGCATGCTCAGGGGCACTCTTCTCCCACTTTCCTTCTGAGGTAACATCCTCTCGTGAGATGCACTGCCAGGAAGGGTGGCATCGTAAGCAGGCATCTGTTCCGATGTCTCTCAGAAAACCTATGGAGAAGTGGTGCCCCTTGGAAGTGCAAGGTCCTGCGGGTGGATCCAGCTCCGTCCCGGTGCCCTCTGGGGAGGCCTCAGCGTTGGCAGAATCTTCCCTTCGGCCCCAGCAGTGGGCATGGAGCCTGCTCTGCATGTTGAGGTTGAACCTCTGGGATTGGAACGGGGTAGACGATTGATAGGCCTGTGTTGTCCCCAGCTGTTGGAGTACTTGCTCTGCAGAACACCTAGAAATTTTGCTATCATAATATCCTGTTTTCTTCTCTGAGAACGACCTCTTGTTTTTAAAGTCACCATAAAAAAATAAATTCCCACCCTAAGTTTATTTCAGATAAAAAGTCCTACCAGAGTTTTGCAAAACATTGGCTTGTGGTACAACTGAATTACAGATGGACAAGGGACATGTTTTGTGTGGGTTGACGTGCATGTGTGGTGACCCGCAAGTGTGAACATGCAGGTGTGAAAGACGACAATGCGTCTAAACAACATTTTACGTTAGATTCTCCAGTGGAAATTTCGTCCTGTGCATGTATCTGTGTGGAGCATGTAAGTAGGAAATCAAATGCGTCTTTCTTTGTGGCGTGGAGCTCCATGTCATCAGAAATGGCAGTCTCAGTACCCTCTGGAAAGCCATAGGGACTAGCATTTTAACTCCTCTGTCTAAAGGATGTCTCTGTGTTTCCAGATAGATTTTGCCAGGCTATCCTCCCTCCCTCCCTCCCTCCCTCCCTTCCCTCCTTCCCAGTGACTCTGGGTGGCTAACAATAATAAAAACCATTTCCTTAATTAGGAAGCTTAGGTTTGCAGTCACTGTTCTCCTCAGTCGGCCTTCCTGTACTTGATTGATTGATTGATTTATTCAAGATTTATAAGGCTGCCCAACTCAGACAGTGTGACTCTGGGCAATGTACAATATAAACACACAATAAATCAGGAAGAAAAAGCAAAACAAAACAAAAACGTATAACAACAAATGGACACTATATAAATGTGAAATCTAAAAACCCACAAAGCTTTCAGTGTATGATCTGGAAGGGACCTCAGAGATCATCTAGTCCGATCCCCTGTTCAGGGTAGGCATCCATTAATGCACTGTCTGGAGTCCCCTGTGCTAGGCAGACAGTTCTACACCGTAGTGCAGTGTTTCTCAACCTTGGCGGCTTGAAGGTGTATGGACTTCAACTCCCAGAATTCCCTAGCCAGCCATGCTGCTGGGGAATTCTGGGAGTTGAAGTCCACACATCTTAAAAGTTGCCTCTCACAGTCAGGAAATTCCTTCTAAGACTCACCTTGAGTGTTCCTTCTTTTAATTGCAAGCCTCTGGTGCTTACTGGCTTCAGATCTGCTTTCTCTTGCAAACAATTGCTTTTTGGATATTTGCAGACTTTGATCATTGGTCTTCCCTGCTGCAAGCTCAACATGGCCACCTCCTAGAACTGTCCCAAGTAAGGCTTGGTTTTCCAAATCTTTTACCAACTTGGCAGACTTCCCTGTGCTTCTTCTAAAGCACAGCATCCAAAGTGGACACAATTCTTCAGGGAATTGGAACTAAAGAAACTCTTCCCTCCTGTGATCCGGACTGGATACTTTGGTTAACATTTCCCAAGATTGCATTGGCCTTTGTAGCTGCTGCATCCTGCTTCTGGCTCAGTTATATGCTTCTAGCTCATGAGGAGTAACTGGCATTTGATTTTGCATCTGTTCTAACAGCATTTAAATTCCTTTAAATGCTATTTAATGTAGTGCCTGTTTAATTACTTGTCCACTGAAATGAAATCTGATTTAGTTTTTTGGGGGGGGTTGGCTCCCACCCACTTTTCTCCTGGCCCCACCCATTTTTTGAGGAGTATGGCCTCCAATTTGCTATGCAGAGTCCTTGAATTGGGGAAAAATGTTCTTTGCTTCTGGTTTAAACTGAAGTTTAACTTTCTCCAAGCCAAGCCAACTAATTTATGGAAAGCTTGAGGGCTGCCAGAGATGGGCTGAACCTTGATGCCTGTTTGATTTAGAGGCATCTTCAAAAACTCCTGTTTTGGGTTTTAAATCTCTGTGCTTCCACATGGCTGATTCTTTTTCTCATTTTCATCCACTGAAACTTGTCTTGGCAGTGTTTTCTTCCAACTGTATTTCAGGGCCAACTTAATTTTCCCTTTTGGTTTCCAGTTGAATAGGCCAGATTGTTTTGATGAGTTGTCTCCCCAAAATGGTCTGTTGCCAAATCCAATGGCTACTCATTTTCCTGACCATAGTGAGGTCAGAAGCATTGTTCCAAGAATAACTTCTTTCTTTTTTTTAAAATTGCCCTAAAGCCCCCATCTGCTGACTTTTGTACTAGAACAGTGTTTCTCAACCTCATCAACTTTAAGATGTGGGGACCAACTTCCAATGCTGGCTGGGGAATTCTGGGAGCTGAAGTCCACATATTTTTAAGCATCCTGGTGGGAATTCTGGGAGCTGAAGTCCACATATCTTAAAGCATGCTGGCTGGGGAATTCTGGGAGGTGAAGTCCCCGCATCTTTAAGCATCCTGGTGGGAATTCTGGAAGCTGAAGTTAAAAATATGTCTTTTTAAGCATCCTGTGGGAATTCTGGGAGCCGAAGTCCACATATCTTAAAGCATGCTGGCTGGGGAATTCTGGGAGCTGAAGTCCCCGCATCTTTAAGCATCCTGGTGGGAATTCTGGAAGCTGAAGTTAAAAATATGTCTTTTTAAGCATCCTGTGGGAATTCTGGGAGCCGAAGTCCCTGCATCTTTAAGTTGCTGAGATTGAGAAACACTGTGTTCAAGGCATAGCAAATGTACCCATCTTTTGTTGCAACTTTTCAGTTTGGGAAACGTACATTGAACACTGGATATTCATCAAATTTGTCTGCACATGTTTCTGATTTTCAGTAGAATGTAATGTTGTGGCAGTTATTTAATGGCAGAAATGGAAAAAAAATCTAGACTGGATTCGATCCCTTTTAATTTAAAACTGTCCAATCAGCTACAACTGAAAGAAACTGGAGTTGACATGGTGTCAGAGGGAAAAGAATTGGGTTGGGAGTGAGATCAAATTCCCTTTCATTCAAGACCTTTTGAAAGGTGACCTTAGAGCAGTTGCCATCTCTCACTGTAGTTAACCTTGCAGGATTATTGTGAGAGTTTTTAAAAAATGGAGTGTGGATAGAAAGGTGGTGTAAAGGGCTTTCTTTTGGAGTTAATCACTGCCCCGTCCTCTTAGGAAGGACACCTGCTTTTAATTTACTGAACTTTAAACTATGGCTTTTTCAAACACAACTTATTTTTTAAACTAGCAGTTTTTAATATGAATGTTTTCTTATGGATAATTGCTTTAGGGTGCTTCCTGGTTGACCATTTTAAAATCGGGGCTACATTGCTTTGGGATATTTCACAAAAACTTGTTAAAAGTTCTCTAAATAAAGAAGGAATGCATGTTTGCTACCCAGAGTTCTCTTAAAATAGAATAAAGAACTAAAAATCAGTGAGCTTTGCGTGTAGGCAGAAGGGTGCCAGTTTTACTTACTCTCCCCAGCTACCCCAATTTCACAGTTGGTGGTAATTGAGAATCCAAGTATAGCCATATTCTGCAAAACTTTGCAAATGTTATCTGGGTGTATGGCAATTGTTTAACTTTGATGTAACCTTTGATCTTTTGGTTATCAGTTGGGATATTTTTCAAAAAATTCTGCTCGTCTCTGGGCAAGACAGAGACAGAGTGCATTAAATACTTTCGCTTTGATTTGGAGGAAGACAAGTTTCTAGTGCCTAGTGCTGAAATAATGTTGATGGAAAGGGGGGCAGCTGGGTCATATCCTGTGGAACTTTAGAGAACAGGAATTGTTGGAAAAAAGTATTTTAAGAGTGTGATGTATAAGTATCCTGTATGACAGCCTCATTCAGTTGTCATGAGGAAAGTTTATAATACAGACAGAATGTGGCAAAAGTAGAAAATTATTAAGTTACTGGGCAGTTGCAAAGATAAAGGCAACCCATCAAAACAGGAGATAAAGTACTGTAAAATTGGTTTTGCACAAGAGCAGAATTTTGATCTTGGATGACAGTTGTGTAAAACAGTGTTTCACAATCACAGCAATGTTATGGTAGGTGGACTTCCACTCCCATAATTCCCCCAGCCAGCATGCTGACTGGGCAATTCTGGGAGTGGAAGTCCACCCATCTTAAAGCACGCTGGCTGGGGAATTCTGGGAGTGGAAGTCCACCCATCCTAAAGCATGCTGGCTGGGGAATTCTGGGAGTGGAGGTCCACCCATCTTAAAGCATGCTGGCTGGGCAATTCTGGGAGTGGAAGTCCACCCATCTTAAAGCATGCTGGCTGGGGAATTCTGGGAGTGGAGGTCCACCCATCCTAAAGCATGCTAGCTGGGCAATTCTGGAAGTGGAAGTCCACCTATCTTAAAGCATGCTGGCTGGACAATTCTGGGAGTGGAAGTCCACCCATCTTAAAGCATGCTAGCTGGGCAATTCTGGGAGTGGAAGTCCACCCATCCTAAAGCATGCTAGCTGGGCAATTCTGGGAGTGGAAGTCCACCCATCCTAAAGCATGCTGGCTGGGCAATTCTGGGAGTGGAAGTCCACCCATCCTAAAGCATGCTGGCTGGGCAATTCTGGGAGTGGAAGTCCACCCATCTTAAAGCAAGTTGGATGGGGAATTCTGGGAGTTAAAGGCTACACATCTTAACGTTGCTGAGGTTGAGAAACACTGGTGTAAAATATAATGTTGTCTTTCTGGAAAGTTAATGTAACTTTGGCTGCTTCTCAATGCTGGATAAAGCTTTCTTACTGAATCACTGGGTAGGAAAAATGATGGAGCACTTCACTCACAGATCCATTTCCTCAATAAGTCAACGTCATGGTTTCTTTATCACTTTGGAAAATTTTATTTTTTAAAAAAACAGGCTAAATAGGATTTAACTACCACCTTTGAGATGGAGGATTTCAAAAAGAGCCATCCCTCTCATGTAGAGTTGAACTGGCTTTCCTGCATATTGCGGAAGATTGGGTTAGACCAGTGTTGTTCAACCTTGGCCACGTGAAGATGGGTGGACTTCAACTCCCAGAATTCCCAGCTGGCTGGGGAATTCTGGGAGTTGAAGTCCACCCATCTTCACGTGGCCAAGGTTGAACAACACTGGGTTAGATGGTCCTTGTAGTCCATCCCAACTCTGTGATTCTGGGCAAAACATTTCCCGAAGAATCTGGACAAGTTAGATCAGATTCAGAGAAGGACAACGAAGGTGATACGAGGTCTTGAGAACATGCCCCCAGAGGACAGGCTGAAGGAAATGGGAATGTTCAGTCTGGAGAAAAGATGGAGAAGACATGTGGGGTCAGTGTCGACACCCACAAAGGGAAGTTACCACCTTACCACCAAGGAAGATGGTCAGAAGCTGGACGGCTGCCACCTCTCCAGAGCGGCTTGCTGGCTTCCCTGCACATGGCAGAGGGATAGACGGAAGATCCTTGTTCTAGGATTTTGTGCTCAGGGGAGGAACGGGGAACCTCCCGCGCACGGTAGATCCGTCCTACGGGTATTCCTCATCCGTCGTGAAGAGCCATTGACTAAACGGGGAGAGTAAATACTAAATGTTTGCTCTTTGAACGCTCCAGAAACTTTTGACAGTGTTGTGAGCAGAAAGGGAGTGGCTGAAAATGTTGGCTCCTTTTTCCAGTTTCCTTCCTGGTGGGGGTTGTGAGTTCTTGAATGCAAGGTGAGGTGCCGCAAAGGGGTTCCTCACATGTTTTCCTTCCTCCCCAAATCTCTTGGCGACTCAGTTTTAAGGTCACCGCTTTGGGGTTGGAAAAGTGGATTTGGGGCCGTAGGTAATAAGCAAGATACCTTCTCCATTGCAAAGAGGTGACTTTCAATGAAGGCAAGATCTTTCTCTGGCTCCAGACTTGGGTGTGCTTCTCTTCGCAGGCAGAGGGCTGATGTGGGTTGTTTTTGGTGTCTGTGTGAAACTACAGCCTGCTTCCAATTTTACAAGAAGCGTGCATGTGCCATTTACCCACCTTGTGTAAACGCAGGCATCAAAATTACTTTGCTGCTTCCCTATCAAGAGAAACCAATGCCCTCTGCTCACGGGAAGCCTGGGATTGCCAAGGGTTAGATGCCAGCGTGCCCGCAGACATTTCCTTTGCTTGCCCCACCTGATATTTTACGTTAACTAAATAAATAATTAGGAGAATAATTCAAAATAATTTAAATAAAAATAGAAAAAAAAATAGTAAGGAGAAGAAACGAGAAGCCGGTTTGCAGCAAAGCTGAGTGCCAGCTTCGGGCATTGAGAAAGCAGGTTGCATTCTGGTTAAGCTGGGGCTTGCTGGCTGGTTAGGTGCCCCCATAGTTCTGTGAAGGGGACGTTCCCCATGCAAGACAGAGGTCTTCTGATCGTGCCCCCAGTTGTTCTCAAATCCGAGTTGTTTTCTAGTTGATGTGGGGAGATTCCCTAATTCTTGTTTTGATTCCTCCTGCGCGGTTCAAAAAGTTAAGGGTATTTGTGGTGCATGCCCCTGGTTGTGTCAGGAAGAGCCATGCTGGCTGGGGAATTCTGGGAGCTGACATCCACATGTCTTAAAGCTGCCAAGTTTGAGAAATGTCGCTATAGGTTTTGGATAGCACCGGGTTGAAAAAGAGGTGTTTTTTTAATCTCTCTGGCAGCAGAAGGAAGCAAGGAAATGGTGAACTGATTGTACATGAGATTGCACGGTGCCAGAAAAGCCGCAGCGGCCGTTTTCTGAGCCAGTCATGCTGTGTATTCCCCAGAAACTGTATTTTTGCGTGCATGTGATTTTGGCAGGCAGGACCCAGCTTGAAAGGAGACGCAATGAAAGGGAGACTACACAGAGGGGCGGCCTGCTTTTTCTGCTTTTAAGGCGTATGGAAAATCTAACGGGCCGTTGCTGGAAACAAGTGACTGGCTGGGGCTGCATTTCAACAGATGCAGAAACGTAATTCTCAAAGATCAGGGCAAACCAGACTTGCAGGGAAGTCACACCTTTTGACGAGGGTGCCAAACTGGAGGTCTGTTGATATGTCAGAGCTGGACTTCAGGTCCTAGGCCTTTTCACTGGCTGGCTGGGGCGTTTGGGAATTGTTGTCTTTCACGCCACGTAATGTCAGCCTGCTCATTTTGCTTCAAAGCCAGAACTGCACAACCCTCGCCACGTAACAGGAAGAACCAGGCCTGGTTTCCTCTGCAGGTAGAAAGCTAGCTCAGCAGGGAAGTAGCCCCTTTTTAGGCCTGCATGTGAGGAAGTCTTCCAAATGGATTTTTCCTTCCTCAGTGAAGTGGTATAGTCTGTTCTACTGGTTCAGGGCTGTACTACCACTTTCTTGTGTATCATGACTGTGGCTAAAACCCTAATCATGTGAAATGCAAATACAGGTTGTTCTCATTTTAGCAACTGCTTCATTTAGCAACCCTTCGCAGTTACGACGGTGATGAAAAATAACTTTATGACCAATCCTTGCGTTTACACCTTTTCAGGTCTGTAAAGCAAAGGAAAGCAGAAGTGAGACCGTTCTGCTTAATGACCGAGTGGCTGATCCCAATTATGGTCACTAAGTGAGGACGACCTGTGTTGCTGTTTATTCGTTTAGTCGCTTCCGACTCTTCGTGACTTCATGGACCAGCCCACGCCAGAGCTTCCTGTCGGTCGTCAGCACCCCCAGCTCCCCCAGGGACAAGTCCGTCACCTCTAGAATATCATCCATCCATCTTGCCCTTGGTCGGCCCCTCTTCCTTTTGCCCTCCACTCTCCCCAGCATCAGCATCTTCTCCAGGGTGTCCTGTCTTCTCATTATGTGGCCAAAGTACTTCAGTTCTGCCTTTAATACCGTTCCCTCAAGTAAGCAGTCTGGCTTTATTTCCTGGAGGATGGACTGGTTTGATCTTCTTGCAGTCCAAGGCACTCTCAGGATTTTCCTCCAACACCACAGTTCAAAAGCATCGATCTTCCTTCTCTCAGCCTTCCTTATGGTCCAGCTCTCGCAGCCATATGTTACTACGGGGAACACCATTGCTTTAACTATGCGGGCCTTTGTTGTCAGTGTGATGTCTCTGCTCTTAACTATTTTATCGAGATTGGTCATTGCTCTTCTCCCAAGGATTAAGCGTCTTCTGATTTCCTGACTGCAGTCAGCATCTGCAGTAATCTTCGCACCTAGGAATACAAAGTCTTTCACTGATTCTACATTTTCTCCCTCTATTTGCCAGTTATCAATCAAGCTGGTTGCCATAATCTTGGTTTTCTTGAGGTTTAGCTGCAAGCCAGCTTTTGCACTTTCTTCGTTCACCTTCATCATAAGGCTCCTCAGTTCCTCTTCGCTTTGAGCCATCAAAGTGGCATCCTCTGCATATCTGAGATGGTTAATGTTTCTTCCAGAGATTTTAACTCCAGCCTTGGATTCCTCAAGCCCAGCATGTCGCATGATGTGTTCTGCGTACAAGTTGAATAGGTAGGGTGAGAGTAGACAGCCCTGCCGTACTCCTTTCCCAATCTTAAACCAGTCCGTTGTTCCATGGTCTGTTCTTACTGTTGCTACTTGGTCGTTATACAGATTCTTCAGGAGGCATACAAGATGACTTGGTATCCCCATATCACTAAGAACTTGCCACAATTTGTTATGGTCCACACAGTCAAAGGCTTTAGAATAGTCAATAAAACAGAAATAGATGTTTTTCTGAAACTCCCTGGCTTTTTCCATTATCCATCGGATATTGGCAGTTTGGTCTCTAGTTCCTCTGCCTTTTCTAAACCCAGCTTGTACATCTGGCAATTCTCGCTCCATGAATTGCTGAAGTCTCCCTTGCAGGATCTTGAGCATTAACTTACTGGCACGTGAAATGAGTGCCACTGTTCGATAGTTTGAACATTCTTTAGTGTTCCCCTTTTTTGGTATGGGTATATAAGTTGATTTTTTCCAGTCTGATGGCCATTCTTGTGTTTTCCAAATTTGCTGGCATATAGCATGCATTACCTTGACAGCATCATCTCTCAAGATTTTGAACAGTTCAGCTGGGATGCCATCGTCTCCTGCTGCCTTGTTATTAGCAATGCTTCTTAAGGCCCATTCAACCTCACTCTTCAGGATGTCATTTTGCCTTCTTGGTTTTCTCTTTCTTTGGGATGTATTTTGTTGCCGCCTCCTGAACAATGTTGCTGACTTCTGTCCAGAGTTCTTCCGGGACCCTATCTACTAAGTCCAGTCTCTTAAATCTATTCTTCACCTCCACTGCATATTCCTCAGGAATATTAGTGAGCTCATATCTAGCTGATCTGTGGGTCTTCCCTAATCTCTTGAGTCTGATCCTAAATTGTGCAAGAAGAAGTTCGTGATCTGAACTACAGTCAGCTCCAGGTCTTGTTTTTACCGACTGTACAGATGTCCGCCACCTTTCGCTGCAAAGGATGTAGTCAGTCTGATTTCGGTGTTGTCCATCTGGTGAAGTCCACGTATAAAGCCGTCTCTTAGGCTGTTGGAAGAGAGTGTTTGTTATGCAGAGTGAGTTGTCTTGGCAAAATTCTATCAGCCTATGTCCTGCTCCATTTTGTTCTCCCAGGCCATGCTTACCTGTAATTCCAGGTGTCATTTGACTGCCCACCTTAGCATTCCAGTCTCCCGTGATGAAAATAACATCTCTTTTGGGCGTGTCGTCCAGTAGGTGCTGCAGATCCTCATAGAACCGCTCTACTTCAGCTTCTTCAGCATCTGTGGTTGGGGCGTATATTTGGATCACTGTGATGTTAGATGGCTTGCCCTGAATTCGAATTGAGATCATTCTATCGTTTTTTGGGTTGTATCCAAGCACTGCTTTAGCCACTTTACTATTAATTATGAAGGCTACTCCATTTCTTCTGTGGTCCTCTTGTCCACAGTAGTAGATCTGGTGGTCATCTGATGTGAAGTGGCCCATTCCAGTCCCTTTCAGTTCACTGACGCCCAAAATGTCTATCTTTAATCTTGACATCTCACCAATAACCACATCCAATTTGCCCTGGCTCATAGATCTTACGTTCCAGGTTCCAATGGTCTGTTGATCCTTAGAACATCGGATTCGCCGTTCACCACCACACCATCGGCCGCTAGCCGTCCTTTCGGCTTTGAGCTAGCTGCGTCATCACGTCTGGGGCTAGTTGAACTCATCCTCTGTTCCTCCCCAGTAGCATTTTGACCATCTTCCGACCTGGGGGTCTCATCTTCCGATGGTATACCGACATATCTCTGGTTGTACTGATCCATTGAGGACAACCTGTACATTTGGTCAAATGTTAAAAAGGTTCTTCTTGATTTCCTTGGTGCATTGATTTTCTAGAATGCTGGAAAAGTAGGTTTGCGTTTGCTCTGGGTAGCCCAGCTGGGTCAGAAGATGGCATTCAGAGGGTAAGCCCTTTGAGGCAGAGACTCATCTTTTCCTGATGCTACATTGGAAATGACAGCGGTGCTGTATGATGGGTGGGTGTCTGTAAAAAAAAAAACAGCCACAGAGGCACTGAACATTGAGCAAGAAGCAGAAGAGGCTCAGCCAGGCTCAAGATGCCTCTAACCCAGCAACAGGATTACTTGCAGCCAGCACTGTGCCCGCCTGATCTTCCCTGCTCCCCTGCTGCGTCTTGAGGGCCCCTGGGGAGTGCCAAGCACCAGCCCAAGGAGGGGGCCAATTCCCCAGCGATGCCCTTCCCAGAGCTCCCTCCTCCTGGGTACCTGTGCCATGGAAACTCGCTGGCAGTGGCACCCAGGGGAAGGCCTGGTTGGCAGGTTTGGGTCAGCGGGGGCCAGGCAGCCAAAATGGGCCAGTTGCCTGAAACTTGGCTCCCACTGATGGCGGATGAAATGTTACTTTTGTTTCTGGCACCTCTGCCTGGCTTGATGGCAGGGGATCTGGGAGGGCAGGGAAGGGGAGGGCTCCTTTGGCAGCGGCTCCAAATTGTGTGCCAACCTCCACCAGAACGCTTTCCTACAGAGAGTTGGGGACTTTTCAAGTTAGGAAAAAACAGGGTGAACAGGAAGGGCAGAACTTCTGAAATTGTGCCAGGGGCAAGGGAGGCAGGAAAAGCAAATTATTTCCTTCCTGTCTCATAAGGCTGAATCTCAGAGCTTTTACTGGGACTGATTTAGGACTCAGGAAGGTAAGGATTGCTTGACACAGGGCAGGGTGGGAATAATGTGGAGATAGAACCTCCAGGATCAGAGGCAGTCTACCTCTGAGTTCCACTTGTCGGAGTGGCAGTAACAGAAGACGGCCACTTCCTTTAAGCCTTGGTGGCATCAAGTTGGCCCTTGGGGGAGCAGAAATCTCATGTATTCTACTTTTAATTCCTTTATTCCTTCTTTTCTAGGTTTGAATTTGCTTTGATGAACAAGTAAGGTTCATAAATTGTAGAGCGGCTTTCTAAAATGGGATGAGCCTTTGCACAAGAGCTAAATTTTGTATCTGGAGTCTAGCTGTGGAAGCAGAGTGAGACTGCCCTGGGGATGAGCAAAATGCATTCTTTTTTGCTTAAAGAGACCTCCTATATAAAGATTGTGACTTTAAAGTAGAGACCCTTTAATATAATGATTAAAAAAAATACTGTAATAACAAAAACAATAATCTTGTATGCTGCCCAATTCTGAGTAGCTCACAACAATCAAGAAACTACAATAAAATTAATAAAACATAAAACTTAAAGATAAAAGATGGCACGTGTGATGAACTGAGGGCTCTCGCTCGCTGAAGACCTGGTTGAAGAGCCACATTTTTAGACACATAAGCTAAAGAAAAATGTCTGGAGAGGAGGACATCCTTCATTTTGGGGCTCCCCAAAGATACAGCTTAGAGTTCTGCCTTCCCCAGCCTGGCCACCTTCCAGGTGTGTGGACTTCAACTCCCAGAATTCTCAGTGATGGCCAATGCTGGCTGGGAAATACTGGGAACTGATGTGTGGACTTCAACTCCCAGAATTCCCCAGCCAGCATGGCCATTGTGAGAATTCTGGGAGTTGAAGTTCGTGTGTCTGAAGGGTCTCCAGGTTGAAGAAGGCTGTTCTAAACTGTGCATGAGCAAAAATTACCAATTCTTCAGCCAGAGTGTGTACTCTTGCAGAGATACAGCAGGCAGTCTCCCGGTGGACTACCAACTGGCATTTCTCTTTAAATTAATTTTATTCTTGCCTGCCGTTTGGGATTTACAGCTTTAGAAGTGAATGGTTGGGTATCATGCATGGCTGGCTGGGGAATTCTGGCAGTTGAAGTCCACCCATCTTCAAGTTGCCAAGATTGAGGAACACTGAAGTATGCCCTGCTGGATCAATTTCCATTCATTTTCTCTTTGTGACTTTGTCTTGCTTCTGCCGCTCAGAGCATTTCCATGCACCCCACAGCATGTGCGAAGCCCAACTCTGGTGCATGGAAGCTCTACAAATTTGCTAACTGATTAATTCGGGAAATAAAGGGAAGCCTCTGTGCTGCAAAGACGGTGGGACGCCGGAGCATAGCTACGCACGTGGAGCTGCATCTTTCAGGAAACCGTGAGGCTTCTCACCTCTTTCTGAGAAATGTAACCGTTATGAACCTCACCAACGCAAGCAAATAAAACCATTGAAAGGCATGTGGTAAAAACAAGATGCCTTCGGCTGTCAGGGTGCATTTTGCAAAACAAAAGATATTAACCAAAACTCTCTTGTTCTGTCTGCGTCATGCTGGCCATGATTTATTTGCATTGTCCTCGCTCTGGAAAGGGTAAATAGTGAACAGGCTTGCTGGACATTAAAGACCTCCCCTCCTTTGCTGGTTCCTTGGCGGTCCTCCTGGCCTTGGAAGCACTGCCTGCTTCTTAGCCATGAGGGCTAGAAACTTGGCATAGCGTGGAGGAAGTGGGCAGGGAGAAGATTTTCTCCTCTTTTCAAGCGCTGGGCCTGGCGGGGTGTGTGTGTGTGTCTCATCCGATGAAACTAATACTAATTGGGAAGAAGATCAGAATAGAAAAAAGAAAGCAATTTTTCACACCCTGGGGAACAGTTCTGGTGAAATGTGGGGATGGCTTTAAAGAGAAGTGAACATGTTTGTGGAGGAGAGGCCTGTTGAGGGATGGTGGCCTTAGAAAGACAAAGTTGCCTTTGGGTTGGGTGCACCATCCATGCAGCCAAATGCCAGTTGCAGGGAACCACCGGGAGAGATGGGGATGCATTGCAGGCACTGTGGTTCCCTGCAACTGGCATTTGGCTAATAGAAGGCTTGGCATCCCATGTTTAAAACTTCTGATTTTTCAAAATGAATTCCAAGATTTGCAAACGCTTCGACTCCCAAAACCTGTTCTGCCTATCTGCAGAACTGCGTAGAGCAGTGTTTTTCAACCTCGGCCGCTTAAAGCTCCAACACCATGCCACCCCCGTTTGTTTTCTGTCATAACTGACTGAACTGTTTTCAATTAAAAGACATCAAATTGAGTCTAGATTTTTTCCATTTCTACCATTAAATAATTGCCACATTACATTCTACTGAAAATCAGAAACACATGCAGACAAATTTGGTAAATATTCACTGTTCAAAATGCAATGAAAAGTTGCAATGAAAGATGGGTTCATTTTCTGTGCCTTTAACCCTGCGTCTCTCAATCTCAGCAGCTTCAAGATGGGTGGACCCAGAATTCCCCAGCCAACCTGCTTTAAGATGGGTGGACCTCAGCTCCCAGAATTCCCCAGCCAGCATTTGGTTCCACCATACAACAGGCCCCAACTCTGCTCACCTCTTAAGAAATCTGTGAAGACCTGTCTTCCCACCCCCCAGCCATTTAGCTTCAGTTCCGTGGGGTCCCATTTGGTTATTATTATTATTGTGTTTGGTCACCATTTTATATTTAGTATTTCATATTTATATATTGTGTAGGTTTTAATGTTATGTGTTTTGGGGGTTGTGTGTTACAGTAATTGTTCCTTCTTCTGTTGTACACTGCCCAGACTCACACTGTTTGAATTGGGTGTCCTTATAAATCCATAAAATAAAATATAAAATGTAATAAAATAAAATATAAAATATAAAATAAAACATGTCGTTAATTTAAAGCATTGGTATACAAAGAAGAAATTTTTTTGTATCCTCGCATGCACCCTTTTGGGCCACAAGGGGGCGCCTGGGAGCCCCACAGCTGCCCTGGAAGGTTTTGTGCAGCATCTTGGACTAAAAGCATGGTGCATTTTCCCCAGTCCTGCTCCATCCGTGCTGATTGCTCCGTTTGCGTTCTCTTCATCCTGTTGACAGTTGCTTGAGGGGGATGGAGAGTAAACGATGGTGCAAGGGAGGGAACGAAGAACCCATGCTGGGTTTCGATTATTAAAGGGTTTCCTCCCCCTTCAATTAGCACCCTTAGGCGCACACAGGATGCTTAACTTCATTTGCAAATCGCCCCATTGTCTTTTGCTGCTGCTGTTTATTCATTCAGTGGCTTCCGACTCTTCGTGGCTTCATGGACCAGCTGTCATGTTCGCCGTTTCAATGTCTTTGATACATCGTAACGTTTCGCATGTCATTAGCTGGATGCGTGTTTCATCTTTCACGGGAGGATGGGAGGATTTATCTCTTGGCTCTGCTTTTGGAATGTGTTTGGGTTATCTGTTGTGTTCAAGGTTACTTTTCCAGGCCAGCAGTTCTGACGATTGCCAGCACCTGGGACGGGTGGGGCTGTTGGCAGGGAGGCGGGGTACGTTTGCACCGAGGGTTTTAAGTTTGTATTTGGCGCGCTTTTGCTCATTCTCAGCTTTCTCTGTATTAGTCCTAAGTTCCCTAATAAATCAGATTTCATTTAGCAATCTCTTGTGAGTCTGAGTATTTGGGTTGGGCAATCATTACACCAGCCCACGCCAGAGCTTCCTGCCGGTCGTCACCACCCCCAGCTCCCCCAGGGACGAGTCCGTCACCTCTAGAATATCATCCATCCACCTTGCCCTTGGTCGGCCCCTCTTCCTCTTGCCCTCCACTCTCCCCAGCATCAGCACCTTCTCCAGGCTGTCCTGTCTTCTCATTATGTGGCTAAAGTATTTCAGTTTGACCTTTAATATCATCCCCTCAAGTAAGCAGTCTGGCTTTATTTCCTGGAGGATGGACTGGTTTGATCTCCTTGCAGTCCAAGGCACTCTCAGGATTTTCCTCCAACACCACAGTTCAAAAGCATCGATCTTCCTTCGCTCAGCCTTCCTTATGGTCCAGCTCTCGCAGCCATATGTTACTACGGGGAACACCATTGCTTTAACTATGCGGACCTTTGTTGTCAGTGTGATGTCTCTGCTCTTGACTATTTTATCGAGATTGGTCATTGCTCTTCTCCCAAGGATGAAGCGTCTTCTGATTTCCTGACTGCAGTCAGCATCTGCAGTAATCTTTGCGCCTAAGTCTTTTGCTACAGAAAGCAAAACTTCAGTGGCAAGGTGGGAACAGGTCGGAAGACCAGAGTGACACAGCTTCTGAGCATCTGCAGAGAGCATTTTGCTCTGGAACACACACACACACATGCACCTGTTAACCTGATGAAAAGCAGCATGGGATCTCCACTCATGTTGGTGATCCGTGGCTTGAATTTTTCGGTTTCTTCTCATCTGAATGGACGCTGGGTCCATGGATCATGTGATCATGTTTGGTTTAAATGGGTTAAGTGTGTGGCACGTGTGCAGATGGTGTGGTTCATGACCCATGCTTTATTCAGCAATCACAGTTACATAAACCACAGCCTAGGGCAGTATGTGAATCCTGTCTCCCTTTTCTGTAAACCAAGGTTGTCCCCTGTGGCCTTCAAGCTGTTCTGAAATTTTCTGGCAGGAAGGGTTGTTCCCCGCAAGCTGGAGATGGGAGGGACTGAACACGAGACTTTGCGTGCCAGAAAGGGGTTCTTCTTCTGGATTATCAGCTCTTTGGGGTTCGAAGGTGGGTGTTGCCTGCTGGGGATTCCCCTCCAGGGCAAAGGGGAGGGTCTGCTGGCTCAGCTCCCTAAGACCCTTTGGATACCAGAGGGTAGAACTGGCAAGCTGTGGTTGCACAACAAGATGAACCCAGTTGGTTAAAGAAAAACCCTGGAATTCGTAGAATTTGGCCTCAGTAAACTGGGATTCCGTTTTCGTGGATTAGCATAGTTTATGGTTCAGAGTGCCAAGCTGAGTTTGGCCGGTCTCAGGAAGCCAGATCGGATCTGGTGTGAGTGCTTGAATGGAAGATATCAGGAAAGATGAAAAGTGTGTGTGTGTGTGTGTGTGTTGAACAAACACCCCAGAAGATCCACTCAGTCTCTTCGCAAGGACACCTGCGTGGCTCTTGTTCGTGAATTCATTGGTAAACCAGTGACGATTGATAGATATAAAACACGAGACAGATTTTTGTTCTTTTCCTTCTTAGTTAGTATTTTTAGTTTGGACTTTTAATCTTTTTAAAGCTCCTTTTTAAGATTAAAGATTGTTTGGTTCCAAAAATAAAGAGGTTAAATATCGACTCAAGCTCATTCAGGGCCGCGGAGGAGTGACTTGGGGGCCCAACTGCTGTGTGAACGGAGCTGCCGAATTGGTGCCCTGCTGGGTGCCACCGTGGGTGACCAGGAGTGCCCAGTGCGTGCGATGAGGCAGGCAACAGTTGCTCATTTACCAGGCAGGGGTGGCGACCTGCAATGCCAGCTGGGTTCCCTGGAAAGACCCATTTTCAGCCCCCTAATTGGAAGTCCTCCTAACCCCCCCTCTGTTGCTTAGAGGTAGGGAGAGCCGCACGGCTTGCCAACTGAGAATCCGGCATCCGTGGGTTGTTGGCACATGTCAGTCTTCGTGCGACTCGCTCCTACGGTTGCACTTCCCACATGAGTGGTGCTCACTTGCTGCTGTCACAGAAGCACATTTCGAACATGTGTGGCTGCCCCCTCCTCCTGCCACAGCATTTGTTGCATTTACCCCACGGTGGCGCATCTTGGAGCGACCCATTAACCTTTGCATCAGGGATCCCTGGTTGAAAAACGGTGCTGGGGTTGCGCTGCCATGATAGGTGAGGTCAGTACAAACACCCCTTTCCTGGAGGGAGCTTCCTCTTTGCCCCCCACCTGGGGGTCCCAGCCTAGCTTAGCTTTATTTTGTGGGGGTGGGCTCCTTTCCAAAGTCCTGGGTTGCAGCACCTCTCCATTTCTGCTTTTCAGCACATGCGTGGCTTTGTGCTAGACTTCCCAAACGGTTTCAGAAAGTCCTTTTGCCCCAGTATAGGTAAAACCCTCTAAGTCAGTTTAATGGGTTCATGTGTCATTACCCAAAGAAAAAACACTTTTACCAAATTTGGGGTATTTTGCCCAAGTTTGGGAAGCACTGGGCTAGACCCTCATTTATTCATTTTTTAATTAAAGTCACATCCTAAGCCTCTGCTACTATGTTGCATGTACCTCCCCACTGGGCAGAAGTGGGTTGATCTGCAAATTGGTCTCTAGATCAGTGTTTCTCAACCTTGGCAATTTTAAGATGGGTGGACTTCAACTCCCAGAATCCCCCAGCCAGCAAAGCTGGCTGGGGGATTCTGGGAGTTGAAGTCCACCCATCTTAAAGTTGCCAAGGTTGAGAAACACTGATCTAGATAATGATCTTATCTTGCATGAAGAGCACAAGAGGGCTTGGAAGAAACTGACTGTGGAAATACATCTGTCCCCAGTTGTGTGTGTGTGTGTGTGTGTGTTTTTTTTTTAAAGCTGGACCGTTTAGAGAAAATCTGACCCTATTAGAGTTTTAGGTTCCGTATGTGGGAGAATAGAACTGTGCAACCTGTTTCAGGGTGAGGACTTCCTTTTGAAGTTGACTGGCCATTGGGAGTTGCTCTCCAGCAACAGACAGGGCAGGACCACAATCAGGTTTGATTAAAATCAATGACGACGCAAGTAAAATGAACTCAGTCAGTGGCTGTGTTTCCCCCGCACCGCCCCTGATATTCCTAATTTCCCCTCTCTGTCATTTCCGTGGCAATTTTGAAGGTTGCATCCCAGGCTTTGGAGATGGATTCAGTTCTTCCAGGATAGATTTAACAGATTTTCTGTTGGAATAGGTTTTTAGTTTTCTCTTTGCAGGGATGTTTTTAATGCCCTAGAACGGAAATTGATATTTCTTATGTGTATTTTAAACTGTCCAGCTTAAGCATGTTTCCTCCTCTTTCTGCTGACACTGGGAACTGAAACTGGCACTTTTTGCACCAAGAACTTGGGTTTCCATGGCTGAGTGGCAGCCACTGTTTGTTCACCAGCACCATCACCATCATCTCCTCCAGGGTGGCACGCTAAACTATGCAAAGCCAAGATGACTCTGCACTGGACTGGTGACACCAATTTCTGACTAACAAACGTCATTCGGAGCATAAGGGTTGGCTAGCTCCCGCTGACCAAAGCTGCTTTCTTGGAATAAAATTTGTTAGCCAGAAAAAGTGCTCCCAGGCTCCTCCTGAATTTGGCAGAACTGTCAGGCACTCTTGTTTTGACAGGCCAACAAGTGAACAACACAGAACAGCAAACATAATTACGCCCAGTGCTTCCTGAACCTGGGTAAATTACCCCAAATTGGGTAGAGGTCTTTTTTCTTTGGGTAACGACACACAAACCCATTACCACCATCACAGCAGGGACATTTAAATCGACTTAAAGTGTTTTATCTACATTGGGTAAAAAGGACTGTCCGATAAGCGGTTTTGGGTAACAAAGGCAAAAGTTTGGGAGGCGCTGATTTAATTCCCACGTCAGCTCAGCCCTGCTTGAGCTGGAAAGTTGACACCTTTGCGTAAATGGTGCGAGTTGGAAAAGGGGCCCCCGAACTCCTCCTGATTCGGGGCCCCCAGAAACTAGCACAGCTCTTCTCCTGCAATGTCTGAACCGGCCCCGGATGCTTCTGAGGAGGGGAGGGGAGGGGGGGCCCTGCAGCCGTGGCCGGGGGGTCTGGGCGCGTCCCTGCCGTGAGCACAACATTTGTTAGGAAATCAGGCCAGCAGCTTGGAGGCGCTCTGCCCAGGCAGCCGCTGCTAATTATGGCGCATGCCCCCCCCGCTGCTTTCCCACCTTATGGTGGTGATTCATCGCCACCCCCCCCTCGTGACTCACGCTGGCTGGGGAAAGGGAGCGCCAGAGAGAGGTGGCGGCGGCGGCAGCAGCGGGAGCCGTCCCTGAAGGCCTGGTGCAGCTCAGGCTTCGGCCGGCCTTGGCCGTCTGGATGGACCCCTGCCTCTCCCCCCACCTGGCGCCCCCCCCAGTCAATGCCCAGCCCGTTGAAGAGGACCCAGCCCAGCCGGGGAGAGCGGACCCCAGTCCCATGAAGGGCGGGATCCATCGGCTTCCCAATCCAAGGACAGTCAAAGTCGCATTGAAAGGGTGTCCGCGGCCCAGGGTGGCCAAGCAGGGCTTCTCGACTTGGGGGGTGTTATTCCTTGGAGCTCCAAGGAGGACTCAGTGGCTGCATTCGCACAACACAGCAGATTAAAAGACCGTGGGGCTGCAGGTTGTGGGAACGCATCCGTGGTTGGGCGAACCACCCGGTTATCTACAGCCATAATAGTGATTGCCTTGGGAATTTATTTATTTATTTATTTATTTATCTATTTATCTATCTATCTATCTATCTATCTATCTATCTATCTATCTATCTATCTATCTATCTATTTATTTATTTATTTATTTATTTATTTATTTATTTTTCACATTTCTATCACCGCCCCTCACCCCCTGAAAGGGAATTCCTGTTCGTTAACTCAGGTTTAGGGTGCTCTGTGCTACAGTTTGTCCTTGTTTAGCGACCACAATTGGGACCAGCCACTTGGTTGTTAAGCGAAGCAGTCGCTGAGCGAAGCCGCAACTGTGCTTACAATCTCACTTCAGTTTTCCTTGGCTTTACTGACCTGCGAAGGTCGTAAATGCGAGGACGGGTTGCAAAGTAGCTTTTTTATCACCGTCGTAATTGCAAACGGTTGCTAAACGAGGCAGTCACTAAATGAGAACAGCCTATAAGAAAATTGATATTGAAGTGTCATTCCAAGAATAGGCTTCCCCAGATTAGCATCTTGCCAACGTGGAGGAGAATGCCTCCCTAGCTCGCTGGGAGGATGGGCCCTGTAGTCCAAACTCATCTGGAGGGTGCATGAGGGGGAAGAAGCCTGTTTGAGCTCTAAACTTGAAGTTGCTGACGCATCTGCCTTGGATCATCCCTGTTGCCTGACCATCTCCAGGAGAGCATGCAGTTTGCAAGGCCAGAAGTAGCCAAGATGGCTAGATTTAGGCTGGCCTTAAGCAAAGCGTGGGCCCCCCAGGATTTTAAGCCAGCCTCTCCCCCCATGCTCTCGCAGGGACCTCGTGTGAGGGTTTCTCGGCAGATGCGCAGGGAACATTTTTGGTCTTTTCAGCTTTTCATCCGCAGTCCAGTTCAAAAAATTCCAGTTTCGCACAGATGTTTTCCTGATTTTTTAAAATTTTAAATAGGTGTGTGGCTAACACGTAGCCCTAAGACATATGGAGCGTTGTGTGTGTGATGCGTAAAAGAGAGAGAAAAGATGCCTGATTCCGTACTATTTATACAGGCCCATATTAAAAATAGTGCATTTATTTTTAAAAATCGCTGCTTGATCAAATTGAGGACATCATTTCTGGAGTTGGTTAAAAGTTGGCAAGAGGTTATAACCAATTGCTTTCTCTTGTAGTAATGTCTGAATGTGGGGGACAGGGATAACATCAGGGACTCCCCCATTGCTGGAGAAGAAGGGAAGCTCAAAATTAGGGGATAGTTCTCTCCAGGGAGATCTAGAGACAAAACTGATAAATATGGATTTAGGCCAGTGTTGTTCAAACTTAGCAACTTGAAGATGGGTGGAGTGGACTTCAACTCCCCAACTTCCCCAGCCAACATTCCCTGGTTGTGGGAATGAGCGAAGTTGCTATCCTTGGAGGGGTCAAGGATTGAAAGTGTTACTGGAAAACCTTCCCTGCTGTTACTCAACGAACACGGTCTGGGACGGGGTGATTTGCGGTTGCTGCAACTTTCGGATCTGCCCGGAGATTTTCTTTTATTGATTACCCTTTGCATTTCCATGTGTCCAGCCCCAATCCAAGTGTTTCCATATTCTACTGGGCTCTGCCAGGATGGCCTGCTTGAATGGGCATCATTGAGGCAAGTAGGCCACCTGGCCGGTCTGAGGCTTGCAGGCTGCCAGTGCCTGACCAGGCCCACTGATGATGATGTTTGCGGTTCCTTTGGCTAAGTGGGGAAATGGCTAAGAGGTGGGCAGAACAGGAAGAGCGCATTTAGTTTCTCCCTTCTGGGCGGCCAGATCCAAACACCTGCGATTGGGGAACCCTCGTTTATTCTGTAAATAAAGGAGTTGAGGACCCCCAGAGGACCCCAGACCACACTTTGAGAACTGCAGCACTGGAATATAAGAGCAAGGAAGGGAAAAGACAGTCAGGCTTTCAAGATTGTTGCCAGCCCTTCAAGGTAGGCCAGGTCAGAAAACAGACTCTATAACAGTGTTTTTCAACTTTGGCCGCTTTAAGATGTGCAGACTTCAACTCCCAGAATTCTCCAGGGCCGTCCCTGGGGCTCTCTGCAGAGCCGGACGAGCAGATCTTGCTGGGCAAATCGGTGCCCGATAATATTCCAGCCTCATGCCAGATCCGGCGTTTAATTAATTAGGATTTTAAGCCCCGGGCTGGTCGCTTAACATGAATACCACGTTAGGGTGAGATGAGACCACCAGGAAGCTGAGATAACGTTTTGAAAGGTGGCGCTGGGAACCTGCTTCCGTGTTGCTGCCAAGAAAGCTGCATGGGCACGTCTGTACCTGTTACAGGTAGCTCTCGACTTATAACCCTTCTTTAACGACTGTTCGAAGTCATGACAGTGCTGAAAAAGTGACGACCAGTCCTCGCACTTACGACCATTGCAACGTCAGATGATTGGCAACAGGCATGTATTTATGATGCAGCGTCCCTGAGTCACGTGATCACCATTTGCCACTGTCCCAGGGGTCTTCCAACAAGCAAAGTCAATGGGGGAGCCAGATTCACTTAACGACTGTGATTCACTTAATGGCCATGGCAAAAAGGTCATAAAATTGGGTGCAACTCATGATCACCTCGCTTAGTGATGGAAGTTCTGGTCCCAATCGTGGTCATAAGTCAAGGACTACCTGTACTAAACGTTGAACAAAATGGGGGGAAACTACCTGGTGGTGGCATTTGATGGAGAAGGCCAGGGGTATTCACACATTTGGTGATGCTCGCTCCTTTTTGGGGGATTTGCATCTCCACTCGCACCCAGATCTTACCTTGTGGACCTAGCGAAGGGGGACGTGGATCTGTGCCCCGTGCAGGATGTGCAGGAATCGGACTGTGCCATTGGTGGTTCACATCCAGAGGGGGCCCAACCGTTGCCCGGAGTGGGTTGGGCAAAGCGGGCTGCCCTGAAAGGGGCAGGATTGTCTGGTCAGAGTGTCAGACGCAGAAAGCCCTAGTGTTGGGTTTGCCCACACGTGGACACAGCCTCTGTGTGTTTGTGTGGGGGTTGCTCTCCAACACAACATTTAAGCCATCTCATTTGTTGCCTTGGCTCTTTTGGAAAAGTAAGGAGGGGCAGACCTGGCTAATAAGTGGACGGGACACCACCAGGAGATCCCAGAGCTGTAGGTGGTGGCATGGTGGCATGCCACTTCTGTACCTTGGCAGGGAAGTCACCGGGCGGGGGGGGGGGCTCGACTGAAAGGAAACCCTCCCTCTTGGGCTCCTGATCCAGTTTTGGAACTTCCCCCCCAGGAAATTTCCGTGTCTCTTTGAGCATTGCATTTGAAAGAGAGCAGTGTGTGTGGGGGGGTCCTTTCCCCAAACGGATTGGGTCCTCCTTCCTCTCTCCTCCCCAGACACCTGCTGCAGGGCACGGGGGGGGGTCCTCTTTGCTTCCCCCCATGGATTGGGGGGGGCGGCTGCGTGGCTCCACTTCTGTCTGGCGGCAAGGATGCTCCGGAGCCCTCCCCCCCCAGCCCCCTTTGGAAGGAAGTTGCCTTCCCCGCCCTCTTCCCTCCCACGGGTGTGCGCTGACACACCGCACACGCACACGCTCCCTGGCAAGGGCTGGGCGCGCCTGCTCCGCGCCAACCGGAGCGCCTGGCTGGGGAAAAGCTGCCACCCCTGCCCGCCTGCCTCGCCCTCCCCCCCCCCCGCTACTTCTCCAGCTGCTGCTGCCGCTGCGGGCTCGCCGCCCCCTCCCGCAACTGCCCCCTCTCCCCCCTCCCGCAACCGCCCCCTCCCCTTCTCCTCCCTCCCCCCCTCCCCAGCCTTTGTTTTGAGATGCTCCCTCCCTGCCAGGTTTGACAGCCCCTCGCCCGGCTTCTCCGGAGGAGAGAGATGGAGCCCCTGAGCCAGCCTCGCCTCTCCTGGATCGACACCCTCTACAGCAGTAGGGCTTTTCTCCCGAATCTTCGCTGGGGGGGGGGGAGGAGGAGACGGGGGGGGGGCGGGTGGCTTGCCTGCTCAAGCGTCTCCAATGGAGGCGTCCTTCGCCAGGGAGCGATCCGGCCGGGAGTCGCATCCTGCGGAGCTGCCGGGCACGGGAGGGGAATCGCTCGGTTGGGTTTTCTGGCGGGGGGGCCCTCCACGTTGCCCCCCTTTCCTTCCCTCCCGGGGCTTCTCTCTCTCTCTATTCAGCCTTCCTCGGCCTTCTGCGGGGTGGGACGCGCGAGGGGGACAGCCATCGATGGCTGCTTTGGAGCCGGTTATGTAAACCCGGAGCAGAGATGCCGGGGTGGGTGATGGGCGGGGGGTGGGGGGGTCGAGGAGGAAGCTGGTTAGGGGAGCTCTCAGAAAAATGAAGTTTCTCTCTCCCTGTTGCACCCTTTCCTCCGGAGCCGAGCGGTGCCCTCCCTCCGAAAATGCGTGGTTTGTTTTAGACGGGCGGCTGTTCTTTTCCGGGCAACTTTTTTCCAAGACGGGCTTCCTCAGGCGGTGGGGCAGCGTGGCAGGAGGGCGGGCAGAGTGCCTCTCGTTGGCGCCCCCTCCCCTGTCCGGCCTCCCTTCCTTGCTTTCCGGGGTTCCAACCTCGAAACCCCTTCCCTCCCCTAGAATCAACAGGAGTCCGGGCGCCACTGTTCCGACGAACGCCTTCGACTAAGGGGCTGCTGCTGGCCGCCTCCGACGCAGCGCCTTTTAATCACTTGCGTCTGTCGGAACAGGGGCCGCCAGGGGCTGCCGGATGGCCACCGTCCACAGCCCCCCCAAATCTGCTTTCCAGGAGATTGGGGGGGGGCTGGCTTAGAGGACCACCCAGGAGCAAACGTCGTGCTTCGGAGACTGCCCTGAACCACTCGGGACGGACGGCCCCGATTGGTGTTTTGGAGGTCGCCTTGTTGAATTGTGTAATTCATTCCCGTCACCGGGACTCCTGCTGTTCGTAAGAGAGGAGCTTCTGAGCGCAGAGGGTCCTCTGCTTCCTGCCCCTCGCCTGCTTTCGCCCTGTCCCGCAAACCTGCCCCACGGAGGGGGCCACTGCGTTACCCCAATCTTGCAGGAGAGAAGACCGAGGGAGAATGGAGTTTGAGGCTGCCCTGGCAAAGGCGAGATTTGGGGGGGGGGTAACCAAGATGGCATCCTTCTCCAAGCTGACCCCTTCTTTAGGCCTCTTCCCCCACCCCCCATACACACACACACTCCCCTGCAGTGGAATAGCTGGCTTATGGTTTTCCAGGTGTTGCAACTGACAATGTCCTTCCCACTGCAGATGCAATTGGGGAGTGGGTGGGGGAGATCAGAAACAGAATTTCTTGGAGTACCATTAGGGAAACGAGGGATCAAAATATTTGGTGCCTGTAATACCAGCTATGCCTCTGACCATGCGTAGAGTGCTTCCTTTCCCTGGAACATCGCTAGAAGTGGGGTTTGTTGTTGGTTATTCGTTCAGTCGCTTCCGACTCTTCGTGACTTCGTGGACCAGCCCACGCCAGAGCTTCCTGTCGGTCGTCAACACCCCCAGCTCCCCCAGGGACGAGTCCGTCACCTCTAGAATATCATCCATCCATCTTGCCCTTGGTCGGCCCCTCTTCCTTCTGCCCTCCACTCTCCCCAGCATCAGCGTCTTCTCCAGGGTGTCCTGTCTTCTCATTATGTGGCCAAAGTATTTCAGTTTTGCCTTGAATATCGTTCCCTCAAGTGAGCAGTCTGGCTTTATTTCCTGGAGGATGGACTGGTTTGACCTTCTGGCAGTCCAAGGCACTCTCAGAATTTTCCTCCAACACCAAAGTTCAAAAGCATCGATCTTCCTTCGCTCAGCCTTCCTTATGGTCCAGCTCTCGCAGCCATATGTTACTACGGGGAACACCATTGCTTTAACTGTGCGGGCCTTTGTTGTCAGTGTGATGTCTCTGCTCTTGACTATTTTATCGAGATTGGTCATTGCTCTTCTCCCAAGGATTAAGCGTCTTCTGATTTCCTGACTGCAGTCAGCATCTGCAGTAATCTTCGCACCTAGAAATATAAAGTCTTTCACTGCCTCTACGTTTTCTCCCTCTATTTGCCAGTTATCCATCAAGCTGGTTGCCAAAATCTTGGTTTTTTTAGGTTTAGCTGCAAGCCAGCTTTTGCACTTTCTTCTTTCACCTTCATCATAAGGCTCCTCAGTTCCTCTTCGCTTTCAGCCATCAAAGTGGCATCCTCTGCATATCTGAGATTGTTAATGTTTCTTCCAGAGATTTTAACTCCAGCCTTGGATTCCTCAAGCCCAGCATGTCGCATGATGTGTTCTGCGTACAAGTTGAATAGGTAGGGTGAGAGTATACAGCCCTGCCGTACTCCTTTCCCAATCTTAAACCAGTCCGTTGTTCCGTGGTCTGTTCTTACTGTTGCTACTTGGTCGTTATACAGATTCTTCAGGAGGCAGACAAGATGACTTGGTATCCCCATACCACTAAGAACTTGCCACAATTTGTTATGGTCCACACAGTCAAAGGCTTTAGAATAGTAAATAAAACAGAAATAGATGTTTTTCTGAAACTCCCTGGCTTTTTCCATTATCCAGTGGATATTGGCAATTTGGTCCCTAGTTCCTCTGCCTTTTCTAAACCCAGCTTGTACATCTGATAATTCTCGCTCCATGAATTGCTGAAGTCTCCCTTGCAGGATCTTGAGCATTACCTTACTGGCATGTGAAATGAGTGCCACTGTTCGATAGTTTGAACATTCTTTAGTGTTTCCCTTTTTTGGTATGGGGATATAAGTTGATTTTTTCCAGTCTGATGGCCATTCTTGTGTTTTCCAAATTTGCTGGCATATAGCATGCATTACCTTGACAGCATCATCTTGCAAGATTTTGAACAGTTCAGCTGGGATGCCGTCGTCTCCTGCTGCCTTGTTATTAGCAATGCTTCTTAAGGCCCACTCAACCTCACTCTTCAGGATGTCTGGCTCTAGCTCACTGACCACCCCGTCAAAGCTATCCCCGATATTGTTATCCTTCCTATACAGGTCTTCCGTATATTCTTGCCACCTTTTCTTGATCTCTTCTTCTTCTGTTAGGTCCTTGCCATCTTTGTTTTTGATCATACCCATTTTGGCCTGGAATTTACCTCCGATGGTTCTAATTTTCTGGAAGAGGTCTCTTGTCCTTCCTATTCTATTGTCTTCTTCCACTTCCACGCATTGCTTGTTTAAAAATAATTCCTTATCTCTTCTGGCTAACCTCTGGAATTTTGCATTTAATTGGGCATATCTCCCCCTATCGCTGTTGCCTTTTGCTTTCCTTCTTTCTTGGGCTACTTCTAGTGTCTCAGCGGACAGCCACTTTGCCTTCTTGGTTTTCTCTTTCTTTGGGATGTATTTTGTTGCCGCCTCCTGAACAATGCTGCCAACTTCTGTCCAGAGTTCTTCCGGGACCCTATCTACTAAGTCCAGTCCCTTATATCTGTTCTTCACCTCCACTGCATATTCCTTAGGAATATTAGTGAGCTCATATCTAGCTGATCTGTGGGTCTTCCCTAATCTCTTGAGTCTGATCCTAAATTGTGCAGTAAGAAGTTCGTGATCTGAACTACAGTCAGCTCCAGGCCTTGTTTTTACCGACTGTGTAGATGTCCGCCACCTTTGGCTGCAAAGGATGTAGTCGATCTGATTTCGGTGTTGTCCATCTGGGGAAGTCCATGTATAAAGCCGTCTCTTAGGTTGTTGGAAGAGAATGTTTGTTATGCAGAGTGAGTTGTCTTGGCAAAATCCTATCACCCTGTGTCCTGCTTCGTTTTGTTCTCCCAGGCCATGCTTACCTGTCATTCCAGGTGTCATTTGACTGCCCACCTTAGCATTCCAGTCTCCTGTGATGAAAATAACATCTCTTTTAGGCGTGTTGTCCAGTAGGTGCTGCAGATCCTCATAGAACTGCTCTACTTCAGCTTCTTCAGCATCTGTGGTTGGGGCGTATATTTGGATCACTGTGATGTTAGATGGCTTGCCCTGAATTCGAATTGAGATCATTCTGTCATTTTTTGGATTGTATCCAAGCACTGCTTCAGCCACTTGACTATTAATTATGAAGGCTACTCCATTTCTTCTGTGGTCCTCTTGTCCACAGTAGTAGATCTGGTGGTCGTTTGATGTGAAGTGGCCCATTCCAGTCCCTTTCAGTTCGCTGACGCCCAAAATGTCTATCTTTAATCTTGACATCTCACCAATGACCACATCCAATTTGCCCTGGCTCATAGATCTTACATTCTGGGTTCCAATGGTGTGTTGATCCTTAGAACATCGGATTCGCCGTTCACCACCGGCACCGTCGGCCGCTAGCCGTCCTTTCGGCTTTGAGCTAGCTGCGTCATCACGTCTGGGGCTAGTTGAGCTCATCCTCTGTTCCTCCCCGGTAGCATTTTGACCATCTTCCGACCTGGGGGTCTCATCTTCCGATGGTATACCGACATGTCTCTGGTTGTAGTGATCCATTTAGTTTTCACGGCAAGAATACTGGGGTGGGTTACCATTACCTTCCCCAGGGATCGCATTTAGTCTGACCGCTCTGTCACGACCTTCCCGTCTTGGGTGGCCCTTCACAGTTTAGCTCACGGCATCACTGAGGTGCTCAAGCTCCAGCACCACGGCAAGGTAACGATCCTTTGCTGAAGAGAAGTGGGGTACAGTAATGTTTTTCATTGAAATTCCCTTCCTCTTTCCCTCTCCGAAATCCAAGTTAGCGGTCTCTTGATTTATTTGTTTACTGGGGCTTAGATGCTGCAGGATAAGTTTGACAAAAGCCAGCAAATCCCCCCCCAAAGTTTTGTCCACCCCACCCGAAGATGAATTTTTAAACAGCCCGCATTTAAACACGGATGGTTATTGGGGTGACTTCTTACGAATTTCTCAGCCAAAGTCCCTGGAGCCCTCCTGGAAGATGCTGCAGTTGGGACCATTTGGAACCACAAGAGTTTTTAAAACGGGAAGAGGATCCCAGAGGTCATTTAGTCCACCCCTCGCCCAACTTGGGATCTTCAACCACTTATGCCACTCAAATTTACTTAGCAGCTATTTCCTCCCCTGCTTTACTTCATTTAATGTAATGGGAATCAAATGTGATCTGGCATGCTCTTCTCCAATCTTTTTAGCTTCCTCTGAAGTTGAACGCTTTCCCTCCATCACGCACAATGGGTTGACTCATTGATTGCTGCTTGAAGAGTGTTATAGGTGACATCACACACTTCCCCTTGAGACATTTTGAGAATATTAAGATCACTCCAGAAAGAGAGCTACTCCACATGGCCTTCTTTTCCCCAGTTTTGGGGATCTTGGGATGGTCTTGGCTGACCTCCCCAAAGCCAAGCAGGATTGAACCTCGGCATTGTGCAGATGGGAGACCACCAGGAAGTCCTTGAGCTGTAGGCAAGTTGGGGAATTAAAAAAAAAACATTCTGGGAAGGGGCAGTGGGAAACCCCTCCTGAATTGCTGCCAAGAAAGCTACATGCAGAGCTCAGGGGAATCACTAGGATTCTAACTGAGCTGGAGGAAAAATTTATTTTACCCACTCCACAGGATGAGTGACCCACTGTAGTTTCCCCTTCAGAATTTAAAACCCTCAGCTTGAACTGGGGAACAAGCTATCAAGTCAGATCTGACCTAGCAATTCCTCTCTCCCAGTCAACAAAACTTGGAGAGTTAACATGGGTTTGAATGTTTACAATAAGAGTGTTTCGACTAATGGGGGATTAGAAGCCAGGAAGCCTTGAGTTCTAGTCCTGCTTTAGGCATGGAGCTGGGGGGAGTGAGTTGGGGCCAGCCCCCAATCTCAGCCCCAGGAAAGAAGGCAGCAAGCGCACACACACACACACAGGATTAATTCAAGCCTAGCATGTTCTGCTGTACAGGTAGTCCTCGACTTATGACCACAGTTGGGACCAGAACATACATCGCTAAGCAATGCAGTCATTCATTGAGTTGTGCCCAATTTTATGACCTTTTTTTGGTGCGGTTGTTAAGTGACTCCAGCTTCCCCCATTGACTTAGCATGTCGGAAGCCCCTTGGGAAGGTCGCAAACGGTGATCACATGACCCCAGGGTGCGGCGACTGTTGTAAGTGTGAGCCAGTTGCCAAGTGTCTGAAGTTTGATCACGTGACTGCGGGGATGCTGCGGCGGTTGTAAGTGGGAGGACTGGCCGTAATTCACTTTTTTCAGCGCCGTCATAACTTCGAACGGTCATTAAATGAATGGTCGTAAGTCGAGGACTACCTGTAGCATCTTGACTCTGATTAGTTTCTGGATCACTGAACAGGGTTACACTGTGTAACTCGATTAAATCAAGTTGTGCAAAGACCCCGCCGAGTCGTGGGAGGTCAACCGTAGCTTCTTCCCGAACGGCGCATCTCACCCCTGCCTTCACTGGCCCCTTCCCCTCCTGAAGCTGTAGAAATTAAAAAATACCTCTGTCCCCAGACCATCTGATGGAGAAATGCCTTGGGCAGGAATCGTTCTGGGGACTGGAAGGGTGGTCTGTGAGTACATATTTTTATAAGGCATCGAGTTCAAAACAAATGGCGGTTGTATATTTTCGCAGGTGGGCCAGACATAACATTTGGCTGGCGAGTCTCGTTTGGAAGGGACTGAGCTTCAAAATAGCAAGGGTGGGTTTTTCTTTTGAACGGCAGCTTCTCCGGGTTTAGAGCTGGACTGTTGAAGGGGGTCTCAGAGATCATAGAGACCAGCAGGCTCCTTTGCTATCTGAGTGCCTCCAAGGCAGCCTGGGCCATTCCAAAGAGTTGTTATTGCTAAGGAATTCCTTCTAAATAAGTGTTTTTCAACCTTGTCCACTTTAAGATGGGTGGACTTCAACTTCCCATGGCTAGCTGGGGAATTCTGGGAGTTGAAGTCCACACATCTTAAAGTGGAAAAGGTTGAAAAACACTGGTTTGAATCATTTTTTCTTGTAATTGGAACTGAAGCAGGTTTTTTTTCCTGACCTGGGGTCCTCCTGAAAGCAAAACCTGTTTAGAGGGTGCCCACAGGGGGCTGCATCCTTTTGCAAAATAGCCAAACATTCTTCCTTAAAATTGGACTTACTTCCCTTTCAACTTGGGCTGCAAACCAGGGCAGCAGAGAAAGGGGTCAAATGGCTGCACGAAAGATGACTGTTTGCCCTGGAACTGAGGGGCAGCGGGTGGGGGGACATCAGCAGCCCAGAAGTCCCACCCCACCCAGTTACCATCTGTCTGTTAGATAAAGGAATGATTCAGGAGCTGTTCCTTGGAGCGAGGAACAGATGGCTACTGAATAAGGAGGAATTCCTTGAAATGGGCTGCAGGTGGTCACTAAATATAAGGGTGGTCCTTGAATTAAGGAACAGGTGGCTTCTAAATAGGGATCAAGTGGCCATTTATGGGAGGGGACAAAGGGGAAGAGACAGATCTTTTAGCCACGTCAGAGCTCGATTTTGCTCCCCCCAAACTTGCCTCACCAAAGTGTTCCTGCTGATATTTACCAAAACTAATTGTGCTCCAGAGTTGTCCTGAAACTTTGTGGTGAGGATGATGCTTGGTTCCCCCCCTCCAAGCCCGTGTGGCCACTGTAGAAACTGGAAAAATGTCTGGGGTAGCGCTTGGTACAAGTAGTCCTCGCTTAATGACCATAATTGGGACCAGAATTTTGGTTGCTAAGCGAAGCAGTCATTAAGGGAATCTGACCTGATTTTACAACCTTTTTTGCAGTGGTCATTAAGCAAATCACCAAGGGTGTTTATTATTTATTTTATTTATTATTCAAATTTTGTTAAACAAACCACATGGTCATTAAGTGAATCATGGGGTTAACCATTGATTTTGCTTGCCAGAGGCCTGCCAGGAAGGTCCAAAATGGTGATCACGTGACCATGGGACGCTGGGATGGTCATAAACGCGAACCAGTTGCCAACTGCCCAAATTGTGGTCATGTGACTGTGAGGATGCTGTGACAGTTATAAGTGTGAGCACCAGTCCTAAGTTGGTTTTTCCAGCACCGTCGTAAGTCTGAACTGTCACTAAACAAATGGTTGTTAAGTGAGGACTGCCTGAACTTGCTACTTCAGCAAAAGGACGTGTTTCTTTGACATAAATCCAGGATTCTTGGCTAGTTGCTGCTGATCTCTGGAGGCTTTTAAGCAGAGGCTGGAGTCTGTATAGGATGGCGTGGTGTGTCCTGCCCTGTAGGCCAAAGGGGGAGTGGGGTTGATCTAGATGACCTCAAGGGGACCTCCCCCAGTCTAAAATGCTTTGATTTCAGCTTCTCCGAGCCAGCCTTGGGATGTCCCTGGGGCTACAGGTTCCTCTGGTCCTTTGGCCCAGCCTGTTGCCGGGGAACCATTCTTGGCTGGCAGCCTCTGGGAATCACTTTCCCAGAAATGCGTTACGTGCGCCCAGAGCCGCTGCCTTCTGGCGTTCCTGTCCTTGGTGTTTTATGGAAAAGGGCTGTTTCCTCGTTTTATTGGCCTATTGATCAAGTTGGGCCTGGCTTCTCTGACATTAGACCCCAGAGAAAAACGAGTTGGCAAGCAGGATGGGGGGGTTTGGAGGTTGGGGGAAAAATCAGGAGCACCCCAGATTAATGTAGGGAGGGGGGATGAGGGGTGCCACCGCCCACGGCGTGCATGGTGTGCCCGTGGAGGTTCTGCAGAACGGAGATGCCCAGCCTCCCAAGTGGCCTATTGCCTTCTCTGTGCTGGCGCATCGTGTCCTCTTGCCACCTCTGCGCTTGGTATTCTGCAGAGGGCTCTGCTCTGCGAGTGCCAGCTTTGCTCAGGAGGAACGGGAGGCTGGCACACATGGAGAGGCCTGGCAAGCGTGGCCCATCCCTGGATCCTGCGTCACCAGGGGTGGGAATCAGGGCCGTTGACTTGTAGCTACACCGCACGTCCTTTATTATAAACGGCCGTCCTTTATTTTAAAAAGCTGTCCTTTAGGTTGATTTCTTTTTCAAAAGCTCACTTTTGTCCTTTATTTTGGTCATTTAACTTTTTTTTTTAGATTTTTTAAATCCCGCCTTTTTTATTTTTATAAATAACTCAAGGTGGCGAACATCCCTAATATTCCTTCCTCCTCCTATTTTCCCCACAAAAACAACCCTGTGAGGTGGGTGGGGCTCCCTTGGCTGAGGGTGAACCTGCATCTCCCCTGACCTACTCCGATACCACATAGAAAGAAACACATGATAAAATGAGTAGGTTTGAATTATGCCGCGTTTTGTGTGAATGTGGCATTGAAGATTGGTTGCTGAATGCAATAGAGGCTTATATGATATTGTGAGAATAATGGAATATTTAGTGAATGTCTCAGTGTTGAGCAGGGAATAAGTCAATTAAGTGTGATGTCCTCTTTGTTGTTTAAAGTATTAACGCTGAAATGTAATGCTTGTGGCAATGTTAGAGATGCACTGGTGGGGTGCATGAATATACATGTAATTTTTATGCAGATCACGTTGTATGTTGTTTGAGAACTTGAACTATTTGCAGCAAATTTTAGATAGATTGTTCCATGCAACAGTGAGTATTGTCCCAAAACTAACATACTGAAAAGCAAAGTAATTGTGTTTGACAGAGAGAATGGAATGAACAACTGCAAATTTTACATAACTACTGAAAAACAAGAGCAGATCATGTTTCTCAACCTTGGCCACTTTAAGATGGGTGGACTTCAACTCCCAGAATCCCCCAGCCAGCCATGGCTGGCTGGGGAATTCTGGGAGTTGAAGTCCACCCATCTTAAGTGGCCAAGGTTGAAAAACACTGGAGTAGATGAATTTATGTACTTTAATAGAATAGAAAGGTAGAAAAATGGAAGGAGAAATTTTAGAATGTGCCTGCGCTGTAGAAAGATAGTGGGTGGTGTGCTGTGTTGTCTGTTGTGAGAATTGTCGAACAACGTGGCAACGGCCATGTATTAGAGTGAGCTTCTGCCCACAGGACAGGAAAATGAGAAGCGATTCTACGTGAAGAAACATAAATGCAGGTTGAATGCAGTGGAAACGGGGTACTTCGAAGCGTGTTTGGTAAATTAAGACGAGAGAGGAGGTTGCGAATCAGCGGCTGCTGGATGTAGGCGGGTGGAGTTGATGAGCGAAGCGGTGGGTGACAGACGGGTGACAGCAAAGATGGGAAAATGTTGGTGTAAACTGGTTTCAGCTCTGTTTCTTTTTTCCTTTATCTTAGGCCAGGCCTTTAATTTCTTCAGTTTGCTGTTTCTTTCTCCCTTCCTGCACTTTGTGTAGTGTGGCTGACGCTGCCAGGGACGTGCACAGGGGGCTGGGGGGTACAGGCGTGTTCCCCGTTGCTTCAACTGGACAGCCATTGCAAGAGATGAAACTGGTAAAGACTTTGCAGTTGAGTCTTACCATGGGGAGTTCATGTAAGCAAGAAAAGAAGAACAAAACCGTGCCCCGCTGGATGGGGCCCCCGGCCCGTCTCCTCCAGAGCCTCTTCTCCCGGGGGCCCCCCAACTGCACCGGGAAGCCCACCGGTCTCCCAGCAGAGGGTCTTCACAGCAGCCCCGCTAACAGCCCTGGATCCCCAGGACTTCCATGAATTGCTCCAACCCTTCTTTGAAGCCAGCCCAGCACCGCATCTCGGGGTAGCGAATTCCAAAGCTGAGTTATGCATTGTGTGAAATACTTCCTTTGGTCTTTCCTGATTCTCCCAGGATCCAGTTTCATTGGGCGACCTCTGGTTCTGGGATTTGGGGAAGGGGCTCCTCCTTGTCCACTTTATTCACACAGTGCATACTTTTGCACACCTCCATCATGTCCTCTCTTGTTTGCCTCCTTTCTAGGCTGAAAAGCCCCCAGTGTCGCAACCTTTCCTCACCAGCCCCTGGATCGCCTTAGCTGCCCTCCTCTGAAATTTCTCGAGTTCCACTTTTGGCAACCAAAACTGCATATTCCAGATGTGGTTGTACCGTTGAGCTCTATAAGGGCATGATGATGTTGGCATAATAACCTGGGCTGGGAGGAGAGAAATTTTCTAGGATATCTGACTTTCAGTATCCAGATGTTACCGGAAGTAAATGCTTTCATTTCTGTTTTTTGTGCATGTGCGGTGGCCATTATAACTTTCTCAGGCAATCTAAGATAAGCCACCCACTTCAAAGGTAATTTGGGAGGAAAACCCGTCTCCCTATTACGAGGCACCCTTGGGTCAAGCTCAGCTCCTGGGACACTACCGAGGAAGGGTTGGCCTCTGTCTCCTTTTCAGATTATTTTTCAGTTGGGATCTCCTGATGGTCTCCCATCCAGTACAAACCATATCTAGCTCGGCTTCTGAGAACTGTTGAGGTTAGCTAGGTGCTACAACCTCTGACTCCTTGCATTTTTTTTTCTTGGAAACGGTATGCAAGTTGGTGGACTTGCCTCTCCTTCCTTCTGGAGGTTTTTGCAACTTCCCATTCTAGCCAACAGCCCTGGCATCTCCTGGAAGCCTCCAATCCAAGGATGAACCAGGCTGGACCCTGCTTAGCTTCCGAGCTCTGACAGCGTTGGCTGGATTCTGCTGCCTGTTGAAAGTTTCTTTAGATGGATGCAGAATTTTGTTCCGTTCCCTTGAAAGCAAACTTCACCCCTGGGGTTAACGTGTTCGTTGATGAAATTGTGGGGGTCCTGTTCTATTTGCACTTATTGTTCTGGTTCTTTTAGTCCAGACTGCCTGTTTATGTGTGTTTAATTGTTTTTATTATTTTCTGGATTTTGTAAACTGCCCGAAGTCTAATGGAGTGGGTGGCTATAATCCACGTAATAAATTAAATTTAAATTAAGTTCGATTGGCCACCAGACTTGCTTAGCTTTCTTCCACCTGACTGTAAACAAAACTTTACAGGTAGTCCTTGACTTATGACCATTCGTTTAGCTACTGTTCGAAGTTACAACGGCACTGGAAAAAGTGATTTGCGGCCAGTCCTCGCACTTACGACCCTCACAGCATCAGCAATGTGGTGTGATGCCTGGGTAGAGGGAAGAATGGGGAGGGGAGGTCATTAGCATTCAGGTTTTGTCCTCCTCCTGTTTGTTCCACTTGGGCAGAAAAGGCCTGGGAGCTCCCCCCTGCTAGCATCCGTTTTATTTGCATGGGGCATCTCTTTCTGGTGGAAATTTTCCCCTTGATGGCTGCACCCTCCGGGAATCTGAGCTAAACTCTTGAGCCCTCTGGTTTGGCAAGGGGCTGTTTTTAAAAATGGCATCGTTTGTTCTTTCTTTCTTTGATTGGCATTCTGCTCTTCTGCCTGGCTGCTTTTAACTTGGGAAAGAATAAATCAGCAATTAGAACTGAAGGGAAGAACTTCCCTTTCCTGGCTGTTTAAAATAATACAGTGATATGATAAAGAGACCTGTGGGTTATTTAATGAAAAAAAATGATGCATGCAAGCTGATTGTGATAAAAGGAATCATTACTACTGTATTCTTGTTTAAAAGGGACCTGTGGGCTATTTAATTAAAGAAAGTGATGCATGCAAGCTGATTGATAAAAGGAATTACTATTTTTGTTGCTTTAACACAGTGTTTCTCAACCTCAGCCATGTGAAGATGGGTGGACTTCAACTCCCAGAATTGGCTGGCTGGGGAATTCTGGGGGTTGAGGTCCACCCATCTTAAAGTGGCCAAGGTTGAGAAACACTGTGTTAAAGGATCTGTGGGTTATTTGATGAAAGAAAGTGATGCATGCAGGCTGATTGATAAAAGGTTACTATTTTAAAGGGATCTATGGGTTGTTATCTAATGAAAGAAAGTGATGCATGCAGGCTGATTGATAAAAGGAATTAATGTTGTTGCTTTAAAGGGATCTCTGTGTTATTTGGAATGTGTGCCTTCCTGAAATCCCTCCTTTCTCTCTTGTAAGAAGAAAACAAAAGACGGAAAGAGGAATGCAAAGGGCCAATTAAGAAGTTTTTATCTGCCTCTCTTTTTTCATTATTCTACTGGGAGAAAGCAATAACAGCTGAACGCATATTGCCTGCTGTGGTTTTGTAAAACATGGTTCAGAGTTTAATGAGTTCTGGGAATATCTCCAGTGGCAGCTTATTGAACAAGCCGTGATTGAACCATGGCTTAGTACACTATATAAACCTTTTGAAGCTAGCCTTCTCCTACTTTTGGGTAGAGCTAGAAAGTGCCAGTTGCTATAGATGAGACAAACAGAGCCTTGTGAGTCACACAACCACCTTTCAGATAGGAGACAGTAGTTTGCCTGCTTATTTAAGTCCTGCAATTTTTCGGCTGTAACCTGGCTGGGGCAGAGACCTCTTGGTTGCGTGTTTGATCCCTGCTTTTCTGCTGGTTTTTCAGGCTGAGATTCTAGGTTCCCTGGTGGGTCGGTGGCCTCCTAGGCTTCTGGTCCAAGCCAGCATGATGTCATGCATCTCCCGGCACCCCCATGCAAGTGCTGTGAATGGCCCCTTTGCGTGATGTCATCTGTGTGATGTCACTGAACGCCCCAGCAGATGCCTCCAGATGGGCTGACCGACCTAGATCTTAATTCTAGATCCCAGCGCTGCAGGCCTGCTCTTCTTGGTGGCTGCAGGGAGCCAACCCCACTCCTCCCCTGAGATCAAAACCTGAGGACGTGGCTGCGAGAAAAAGCGGTTGCTGCTTGGCCTCCTTTCCTCCTCTTCCCCAACTTTCTCATTCATGTTGGATGGTATGCTGGGGGCCTCCTTGGCCTGGATGTTGTACAAGGATTCCAGAGGGAATTCACTTGGTCCCTGTGATGCCCTTGACTCTCTTCTTGGCTGCTGCGTGCGGGAAGGGGGCAGGATGATTGCATGAGATGTGGGGCATACCCAAGAACGGGGTGTCATAAGTTGGAGAGAGAATTCTGGGAGTTAAAGTCCCCATACCTTAAAGTTGCTAAGGTTGAAAAACTCCGATCCCGCATCTGCAGCCCAGTCTTCTGGGAAGACCATCTTCCCCTCTTGCTTGTCCCAACCAGCCGCGATTAATTGCCAAAGATACACTGGTTTTGGAGCTGGAGGTTTCACACCACGTGGCGGATATCTGCCGATTTCTCATGGCAAGGGGTGAAACAGCATCCTCTCCCTCCCAAATTCCTGGTCTCCTGTTCAGGCCCACATCCACCTTCTCCCACCGGGCATGCGTCTTGGCATCCCAGCTCCTCGGGGTGGTCCACCACCCCAGATAACACCAAGTTGCTCCGGGTCCTTCTTAGCGTTCCCCTTCCGACAATACCAGGCTGCAGTTCTTGCAAGAGACGCACCGTGGACAGGTGTTCACATACTTGGCACAGCATGGCTTGGACACCCAGCTGTGGCCGCCCAGAGATGGGCTGGCCTGGCGCGCCTCCTCCTCCCCCACCCTTGAAGGAGGGGCTGAGCCCCAGAGGCCCAAACCCCCTCCAGAGGCATTTTCACCGCCCCCTCCAAGAACGGACACCTGCATTTATTTTGCAAAGGAGCTTTTTTTAGATTCAGGTTGGAGCGATAGATTAAAGCTAGAAGACAGCTGAAGGAGTTTCACGGCCTCTCTGTGCTTACTGGGCTGTTTTGAGATCCTTTTAAACCACACACACCACTTTCCGACTTGCTCCCTGCACAGCATGTTAATGGCGGGACTTTGTTTCCGCCGGGCTTTGAAGGGGAGAAACTGAGTGCTTTGATGGGTGTTTCTTTTTGAAGCTGAGAACAAGTTGGGCAGAAGACTGCAGTGGTGCCAGGGGGCAGAATTCAGGTAGTCCTCCCTTAACAACCATTCATTTAGTGATGGTTCATACTTGATGGTGCTGACAAAACCAACTTATGGCTGGTCCTTGCACTTCGAACCTCACAGTGGCCCTGCAGTCACGAGATCACAGTTCGGGTACTTGGCATCCGGTTCACATTTATGACCGTTGCAGTGTCCTGTGGTCACGTGATCACTATTTTTGACCTTTCCAGCCAGCTTCTGGCAAGCAAAAACAATTGGGAACTGCATGGTTCGCTTAATGACCATGTGGTTTGCTTAATGACCATGTGGCTCGCTTAATGTCCACAGTGGTTCGCTTAATGACCACTGCAAAAAAGGTAAAATTGGGTCGGATTCACTTAATGACTGCTTCACTTAGCAACCAAAATTCTGGTCCCAATTGTGGTTGTTAAGCGAGGACTGCCTGTTAAGTGAGGACTACCTTTCACCACCTATCAGAGTGTGGCATTGAAAGGCAGATTTTTTCTCCTGTTTGGGTAGAAATGCAGACTAGGTGATTTATTGCATTTTTCTCTTGGACTGCTCTGGACCCAGATTTTCACAGATGACCCGTGGTAGGCTTGCACATTACACTGAGATGTTTTTGGGGGTAATCCTGCTTTATTTTAAAAGTTGGCTGGCGATGCACAGCATCGTAAGCCATAAGCCGTAGTTTGGAAAGCCCCCTGGCAGGTTTGCAGAATGCTAGAAGCCCAAACCAAGCAAATTCCATTAGCATTTAGTGCATACGTAATGGGAATCCATTGACTGGAGGCACGCGTTCAATTAGGCACATCCTGTATTTAGGAAACAATAATTGATTGGATGCCCGCAGAATGCTGAATCACAAAATAAGTCTTGCAATCAGAGGAGCTGGGTTCCCAAAACACTCTGAGCTAAAACCAAGCAAACAAGATTATGGCATAATGCAAGGAGGGCACCCAGCTGGAGAATGTCCATTGCAACATCATCCGAATACCTTGGAAGGGAGATCTCCCTGTCCATTCCTAGGTGCCCGTTCATCAAGAAACTGAATTTGGCTTAGTGAAAGTGCCAAAGATGCAGCAAACCTGGGCTGATCAGCAAACCGAGATGCGACGGTTTCAGCCTGGGGGTCCTGATTGTGCACCAGATACCTTGGGATATCAAATCTAGAATTCCCTCCCCCCCAGCTTTTGATTTATTTAGACCAGTGTATCTCAAACTTGGCAACTTTAAGACGTGTGGACTTAAACTCCCAGAATTCCCCAGCCAGCATGCAGTAAGATGTGTAGACTTCATTTATTTATTTGAATTTATAAACCACCCAACTGCAGTGGACTCTGTTGTCAGCTCCCAGCATCCTGGCTGGGGAATTCTGGGAATTGAAGTCCGCACTTCTTAAAGTTGCCGAGGTTGAGAAACACGGCTCCAGACTGTGCATCAACCAGCCTCTGTGCCTTTTGTCACGCCACCACCTGCTGCTGTCATTTTGAGGGCCTTCCCGTTTTGCCAGCCTTTAAATTGCAGGAAAAAGGGCTTGCTGCACATGCTCCCCAAAGGATCTGGTGCCTGTCTTCTCCGCTGGCTGCCCCTCTCGGAGGCCGCACGCTGGGCGAGCCTCACTGACTGATCAGGAGCTGCCCGCCACCTTAACCAACCCGCCCTGCCAGCCACCTTTACAGTGGGAAAAAGCATCTTCTGCCAATGGAGGACCCCCACCCCCTGCTGCTTTCTCCTTCCGTACGTCTCCCTTCCAGGGAGGGCAATTGGGCGGCGCAGGCGGGCCTGTCACGCCACCCCCTCCACGGGTACCTGTGCTGCTTCCAGCTGCAAGGATTGCATCAAGTGGGATGTGAGAGGAGGCGGTTGCCATAGCAATGCCCCAACCCTCAAGCCAATAGCAAGAGAAGGGATGCGTGGGAACTGATGGGGAGGCTGCACCGCAGCAGAAGGGTGCTGGGTTTCATGACAGGTCATGGACAAGGATGAGAGGCTCTGCTTGAAGATGGAGAGACTTTAATGCAAAGATGCCTTTCGGGAATTTGGGGATAAGGATGTGCTTCTGGGCTAGCATCTCCCCCCACCCCACCCCGTCTTTAACAGAAAGCAGTCTAAAGTGAAATGACATTTTCGTTAAGTGGACCCTGACCCCTTGGGAATAAGCCTCTGGTTAAGATGCTGGTTTGTTAAAGACGGAGGCTGGCAAAACTTGGGTGCGGTTAATGTCTGCCCAAAGTAGGTACGGATCGGCTGCAACTTTTTCCTCCCTTGCGAAGGAAGGAATGAAGGAAGGAGGGAAGCGCTCCATCCTGAATTTTGGCACCCCCTGCTATGCCCCTAAAGGTCAGCTAGTTTAACGCTTAGGGGAACAAAAAGGGGATTTTAGAGGAGAGAGATCTGCCTCTTTTGGCATTCCTGACTGCACAGAATAATTTGCAGAAGAGAGGAAGGTGGGTCAAAATTGTGCTTTCATGAATGATGGCTGGCTGGCTGTCTTTCAGAAGAGGAAGGGGCTATATTTTGGTGGCCAGCTCTGCTGTTTAATTTCCCCTGCAAAAAGAAAGTTTGGAAATGCTTTGGGGCCCTTGAAAATGCCTCCTGTGGAAGTGCCTTCTTCTCTGGAAAAGAGAATTTACCTGTCTGGTTCACCCGTTTTTCACCATATTGTCCCCAGACACTTCTTCCAAAGAATGCCATTCCCCCCCCTCCCAATTCTTAGAAAAGTGCAAGGTTTTTATCCCATCGTACATAGATATTTTAAAGTTGCCAAGTTTGAAAAACAGTGATCTAGGCCAACCTCATCGCCAGCATCTCCTTAAAAACAACGAAAGGGACCCCATCGTTTTCCAAGGGCAGGTCCCAGAACTGCCAGGCCTCTTTTTCTCATCAGATTTCCCTGTGGAAAATGCTACAGAGGACTGAGATGGAAAGCCAGTGACTGGAATGGGTGACTCAAAAAGTGAGCCAAGCTACCTTCTGCAGTGGAGTGTGCTGAAGCGGATAGATGAAGGGTGCCCAGGCTAAATCCGGAGTCACTTAATTTGAATAGTGGAGAAATTTTTCTCTTTCAGAGAATTGGAATTTGTTGAATGGCAAAGCTGAAACTGCTTTCTTATCGTAGCCTGTAAACAGAGTGATGATCGGAGGAATTAATCTGTGCTGTTCCTCAAGAGATAAGCAATCAGGGGTTTTTAGGGGCGTGTGTGAACAAACCATACCAAGGGCTGATTCAGAGCTGCAAACACATTACCTGACCTCATTTTTCATCTCAGCTCACTTCCCGGAACTTCCGAGTAACGAGTGTGTGTTTTTTTATTTTATTTTATTTTATTTTATTTTATTTTATTTCATTTCATTTCATTTCATTTCATTTCATTTCATTTCATTTCATTTCATTTTATTTTATTTTATTTTATTTTATTTTATTTTATTTTATTTTATTTTATTATTTTATTATTTTTTATTCAAATCTAATTACCGCCCAGCTCCCCAATTTTATTTTATTTATGAATTCACCTACCATTCCAGTCCAGGCAACTTTAAGCAACGGACACAGCCAGGGCAAGTAGAACAGTAATGTTCGATAACAGAAAGGCAACCAGGTAAAAATGGTAATTGCTATATCATTATACATTTTATAATGGTACACCGTCCTAATGGGTGTAATTCCTGACATCGGAAAACAGGAGAGCGCTTGCATCTTCTGGAACAGCTGCACTTTTACAAGCTTCTGGAAGGCCAGAAAAACGGGAGCTCAAATAGAGTGTCTTTCACCCCTTACTCTCACAACAACCCTGTGAGGAAGGTCCAGGCTTCCAAGATTATGCAAAAAATGTTGTATAGCTGGGCGAGAATTGGTTTGCTAACGTCACAATGGCTGCTGCAGGCTAGAGATCTTGGGGCCACGCTCTTAAAACTCCTTAGCCATGCTGGCTGAAAATTAGGGGGGCTGCCATCCCAGCAGTCGGAAAGTTGTTGAAAGCTACAATCGCTGTGCTGTTTTTTTGTTGCTTGTTGCTAGGTGTTTTCCAAGCATTGCATTTGAGACAGGGGGTTGGCAAAACACCCAAGCAAGCTCTTCCAGCATTCACACATGCACGCAGGGTCAGAGATTGAACAGACCCAAGTACAGGTAGTCCTCGACTTACAACCACAATTAGGACCAGAATTTCCATCACTAAACGAGGCGGTTGTTAAGTGAGTTGCACCCGATTTTACAACCTTTTTTGCCGCAGCCGTTAAGCGAATCACATGGTCTTTAAGCAAATCCAGCTCCCTCCATTGACTTTGCTTGTTGGAAGCTGTCTGGGAAGGTCGCAGATGGCGATGACAGGCCCCCGGGATGCTGCAACCTTTGTAAATACATGCTGGTTGCCAGGCGCCTGAAATTTGATCATGTGATTGCTGCGACAGTCATAAGTGTGAGGACTGGTTGTAAGCCATTTCTTTCAGCACCGTCGTAACTTTTAACGGTCACTAAACAAATGGTCGTAAGTCGAGGACTACCTGTAAAGAGTGCCCCACGTGCTTGAACACATCTAGGGAACCCCTCCCCCTCTCTGGGCAGTTGGTCCAATTGTCCAGCTGTGTCTGCTCTCCGCAAGTGTTCCCTAACATCCAACTGGAATCTTCCTTCCTGGAATTTAAGTCCGTTATCCCACATCCTGCATTTGGGAACCGGAGGAAATGGGTCCTAGCCTCCTTCTGCATGACCTCCTTTCGGTGATGCTGCCGCCCGCCCACCCCGTCACTTTTCTCATTTCTCAACCCTCCCCCGGCTCATCTTTTCCTGCTTCTATTTCCTGATGAATCCTAGAAGCAAAATTGCGATGCAGTCAAATTCCCTACATTTTATTTCCTGTAAACGGGGCGCTGGTGTGGTTTCTTCCACACACCCCGCCCCAAGGGCCCGGGGTTGGTTCAGCCCCCTGCCCCACTTTCACAGTGGGGAGGGGTCCCGTTTTTGCTCCTTCCCTCCCTGGACGGGCACGCTTCCTTTCCAAAGCTGACCCAGTTCTGGACTTGGACTCGGTGTGTCCCGCGGAGGTGTGTTGCGGAGGGTGTTGATGGCTCGAGGATGCGTGATTAATTGGGGGGGAGAAGGTTAGGTTGGGGGCGGTGTGGGTGGCTGGGAGCCTTGGAAAGGCAATGCCCAGGGGGAATGGGGGGGAAGAATAGCCACGTTTCCCTCTCTTGCCACTACTCCGTTTTTGTGCCTCTCTGAATTTAGGGTATCCCCGTGCCGTGCATCTGTGACACTCTTTGAAATATGCAAAACATGGTTTCCCTTGCGGGAAAGTCTGTGTGCCCTTTTGCAGAGCAGGGAGGGGGAAGCAAAGTCTGTTCTCCCCCCCACCCTGTTCCTGGTTGGCTGATTCTTTCTAGCCACCCCTCCGCCGTAAGGTCACCAGCTGTGGCAGTGTGGCAGACCGCTGGAGAATCCACAATATATTTGTCTGTTTACCTGCCTGATACACGTCGTGGACTACGCCGCTGTGTCGCTCTGGTCTTTGTGGGCTGTGAGGATCTGGCTTCTGCAGTTTTCCCACCTCGTGTTGTAGCTTGCGATGCGTCAGGCTCCTAAACATCAGTCTAGGTCAGTGTTTCTCAGCCTTCGCAACTTGAAGACGTCTGGACTTCAGCTCCCAGAATTCCCCAGCCAGCACTGACCTAGAAAGCAAGGTTCACACGGTAAAGGAGACAGCGGGAGGTTTGCACTTCCGGACTTGCAAGATTGATGTCCGCTTCCCCAGGTGGACCAGACAGGAAACACGGCCAGATGAGCTAATCTTACTTTACTGTAAAGCTACATTGATACAAATCTCCTTTACAGCCGGAGAAACCAGGGAGGGTCCCTTCTGAGCCTCTTTTTCCACCCATTATGCAGCTGCAGGCTCTGCCCTCTCTTATCTGGCCGTTCCCTCAGCAGCATCTCTCCCCCCCCCCCCAATCTGTCTGGTCTACCTGGGAAGGCTGACATCAGTCTTGCAGGTCTGAAAGTACAATCCTCCCCCACCCGTCTCCTTTACAGCCTGAGAAACCAGGGAGGGTCCCTCCTGAGCCTCTTGCCCTGTTCACTATCCAGCTGCAGGCTCTGCCCTCTCTTATCTGACTGTTCCCTTGGCAGCATCTCTTCGCCCCGTCTCCCAAGGTCTTTCCCACACAGCATTACAGCCATGCAGAGTACTGGGAGAGTATTCCTGAATGGGGCTGCCACGGAGAAGGCCTGTCTGGCCCACGAACCTCTGGATTGGGGGGAAGCTCTCAACAAGCCCTCTCTAAATGGCCAAGCGCGTAGAGCCAGGGGCACGACTGTGAAGAAACTATGCCGAAACAGTTAGAAAAACAGAACTCCGCTTTAAGCCCGGGAAATGGAGAAAGTGTGGGAAAGAGGGAAAGAGCAGTGGTTATCAAACGTTTTGGTCTCAGGACCCCTTTAAATTCTTAAAAAGGATTGAGGACCCCAAAGAGTTTTGGTTTATTGGGCTATATCTATCTATATTTACTGTGCTAGAAACTAAAACTGAGAAATATTAATACATTTACTTATTTGACTTTGCGGGCCCACTGAAAGGGTCTTGGGGACCCCCAGAGGACCCCAGACCACACTTTGAGAACTATAGTACTGGAATATAAGAGCAAGGAAGGGAAAAGACAGTCAGGCTTTCAGGATTGTTGCCAGCCCTTCGAGGTAGGCCAGGTCAGAAAACAGACTCTATAACAGTGTTTCTCAACTTTGGCCGCTTTAAGATGTGCGGACTTCAACTCCCAGAATTCTCCAGGGCCGTCCCCGGGGCTCTCTGCAGAGCCAGACGAGCAGATCCTGCTGGGCAAATCGGCGCCCAATAATATTCCAGCCCCGTGCCAGATCGGGCGTTTAATTAATTAGGATTTTAAGCCCCGGGCTGGTCGCGTAACATGAACACCACGTTAGGGCGAGATGACGTTTTCTTGGGTTCAGAGTTTTATGTTGCTTTTTCTGTTTTCCTTTTGGTAAACCTCTAGGCATCCTGGTGGAGTTGGTAGTACACAAGCACAGTAAATAAACCAGGATAATGTACAAGTTGTCTTTGGTGAGGGCAGCTGAGAAGGTACTAAAAGCCCAGAGAGATGTTTTCTTTGCCAGGTGGTGTCTTTTCCACCCAGGACCCAAAGCAATGAAGCTGAAGCCAAAACATATTTAAAAAATAAAAATTGCTGTGGGCAGGTGACTTCCACACAGTTTGGTTTGTCTTTTGATAACAATATGGAAGTGATTTGCTAACGCTTTCTTCTGGGATATTCTTTCAACTTTTCACTCCTGGGATCTCCTGATGGCCTCCCATCCAAGGACTACAGGTGGTCCTCGCTTAACAGCCATTTATTTAGGGATGGTTCGGAGTTATGATGGTGCTGAAAAAACGACTTACAATTAGTCTTCACAAATACGACTAGCACCATCTCTGCAGTCATGTGATCACGATTTGGGCGCTTGGCAACTGGTTTGCATTTATGACTGTCACAGTGTCCCGTGGTCACACGATGGCCATTTTAAACCTTCCTGGCCGGCTTCTGGCAAGCAAAATCAATGGGGAGCCATGTGATTTGCTTAATGACCATGTGGTTCGCTTAATGTCCGTAGTGATTCACTTAAAGACTACCTCAAAAAAGGTCGTAAAATTGGGTTGGATTTGCTTAATGACCACTTTGCTTAGCAACTGAAATTCCAGTCCCAATTGTGGTCGTTAAGCGAGGACTACCTGTAACTGGGTTTCATCCTGCTTTGTTTTTTCCCAAGATCGGCCAAGGTTCTGCCACTTGCATTAACATAAAAAATGAAGTCTTCCAGAAGCTGAACTTGATTCCTGCTGTATCTGGGTAATTTTCATGGCCCAGTACAAAAGCGTCCTCTTCTGAAATTGGGGTTTTTTTTCTCCCCCCCCCCCCATTAAGAGGGTGGCTAAATCCCAGGTCTGTTTGTATCCCTGCCCTTGCTCACAGCCAATCCTGGTTCCTTCCTTTTCACAGACTTCAACTACGGCACGGAGGAATACGATGCCGAGGGCAACCAGGAAGTCAGAGTTCGGCCCGGCAGCTCTGAGACTATGCCGTACATTGACGAGTCGCCCACCATGTCCCCCCAGCTCGGTGCCCGCAATCCGGAGGGCGACAACGTGGGAGGGACCTCCCACGGCGTCTCCCCCACCCCCGCAGATGGACTGGGCACGGTGGTGAGTGGCATTTCTGTGCTTAAATGTGGTGCTGGGATTCCTTCCAATCCTCACTATTTTTCTTTCGTTGGATAACTAAAGACACTGTTGTAAGATATGCACCGTTCCAAGTAATGCACCGTTTTGTCCTTGCTGAGTCGAGATTCTGTCCATTCCTGTTGGGTCCAGATGCTTCTCCAGACTTTCTGGGAGGGCATTGAACGCACCAACCGTTATTGGTACCCTCACAACTTCCCGTTTCCACCTTTGCTCAATTTCTGTTTGAAGGACTTTAGATTTCTCCACTTTTTCTAGTTCTTTCTCCCCGCCCTTTTATCTCCAACTCCTGCAAGGTCAATTATTATTATTATTATTATTATTATTATTATTATTATTATTATTATTATTATTATTTTGGCAACTACAGCCAAGCCTGTCTTATTATGGGCTAAATGTTTGTCCATATTGGAAGCTGGACGCAATTTCAAAATTCTCGGTCTTGGCCACTTTTTCACTATCTGATTCCCCCAGTTTTTTGTTGCTGGTGAGTTGCAATTCCTGCTAAGACTCCAGGGAACAAAGGGGGACACCTTAGGGCGTCCTTTCAAATGTTCCATCTGTGCCATCTCCCCTCATCCACACCCCGGGGGTTCAGCGCTCTCCTCCTGTTCTTCGCCGGACCAGCATTTACCAGCGTGCTGAGTTTTCCCAATTTCAGCTTTCTTTCCACTTTTAGGTAGTGACCGTCCCAAGTAAGGCGACCTTTTGTCATGGATGAGTCGAGATTCTGTCCGTTCCTGCTGTGCCCAAATGCTCCTCCAGATCTTTTGGGATAACATCAAGCTCACCAGCCACTAATTGGGATGAAGATGATGTGATGCGCGGGAGATAGACTAGGAGGGGACAGGGGGAGCATCACTGTCCAGCTGGCTGAAAATTTGATGGCAAGCCTCCTCTTCATTGGCGGACCCGAACCAGCAATCTCTAGGCATCTTGGACTGCATCTCCCATAATTCCCAGCACATTGGGCTTTGCCATGCTGGCTGGTAGATGATGGGAGTTGTGGTTTAAGAGTTTGATCAACAGGTCAGTGGTGTCCTCAGCGGCTTCCCTTGTTTGCTGGAGAGAATGGGGGCGTACATAGCTTGTTCGCATTCCCGGGGGCAGAAGATGCCTCAATTTGTCCTGACTTTGGGCCACGTTGCTGGAGCGCTGAGTATTTTGTCCCAAGATCTGATCCCCTGAAACCTCTCTTTCCAGCTCGGGACGTTTTGCACCCGAGACATTTCGCACACCCCAACGTAGGAACGGAACCAAATCCCCTTCCCTAGCCTTGCCCAAAGGGGCTGCGATGAAATGGGGCGGTGACCGGAATTGCCATCGTACGAATGCACGTCCACCTTTTTATCTCCCAAGAACAGCTATTAATATGGTGCCGTCGGAAAGGTATTCTTGGAAGATCTTGTCCCCCGTACAGCGAGATGGTTTTCACGTGGGGTGGGGGGAGAGCTGGTGGGGAGGACGCTTCCCTCTCGAAATCTGAGCAGGGTGTTGTTTTTGGAGAATTCAGGAGGTTTTGGGCTTCTAAAAGAGCAGGCGCTTTGGTGAAGCATGGTAGAAAAGCTGAACTGCAGAGAACGGATGACCCTTTGGAGGCCTGCAGCCGGGAAACGCAGAGATAAGGGATTTGCCTGTGCAGCAGGCAGGTGAGCTGGCAAGGTAGGGCCCCTTGCCCTATTATGGGATGGGGCCACAGGGCTCTCTGGGCGAGTGCCTTGGGAATATCCTTTATTTGCTAGGGAGCGACATGCCTAACGGCGAATGCAGTGACGTAACTGGAGGGAGGCGTGAATGGTTGCTTGCAGCGGGATGTCTGAAGGGGCCAGACCAACAGATTTTATGAAAAGCTTTTGCAAAAGCATATGCTTTTAATAATATCTGTTAGTCTGAAAATCAGACTCCTTCTGATTTTAGATACCATAAGCCAGTGTTTCTCAACCTCGGCCACTTTAAGATGGGTGGACTTCAACTCCCAGAATTCCCCAGCCAGCCATGGCCGAGGTTGAGAAACACTGCCATAAACTAACATGGATGTCTTCCTACAATTACAATAGAATAAAACTTTTCAGGTATGTTTAAAATGTAGGGTTCTTATCAATCTACCTGGTTCGGGGCAAATGAACTGTTTCTGCCACGTCTCTCCACAGATTAAGTTATATGTTTTTAAAATCAGCATTGCGATCCTAGTATTATTATTAACTTCATGGCCATTATTGTTATCCTCATCATTTCCATTATATTAATTATCAAATCACTGTTACATGAAATGCTGAGGTTGAAAGATTAGTCCTGTTTTAAAGGCATCAGAGAAAATGAAGGAATGAGGTTTATACTCTCTTAATCAGAACAAAATAGGCCTCGTTGTCCCTTGCTGGTCTTGTCTGTGTCTGGCCAAAACATCTGGAGCACATGTGTGCTCCCAGCAACTGTCTGTCGATTGCATTTATGTCCCAACTTTCATACAGAAGCTTAATGCTGTCTGTGCATTAAGTGCTTCTACCTCCCATTTTTATCCACAACAATCCTATGAGGTAGGTTGGTGGAGGTATAAATATAATAAAATATTATATTTATATATTATATAAATGTTGGTGGAGGTATAAATATAATATTATATCCTATATAAATATAATAAATAAAGTTTTCTTTATTTTGTTTTTGCAAAATCCAAAGTCACTGAGATTGAATAGCAGTTTGCTCTCTGCAAAGCTGGGCTTTTAACTCAAGCTTTCAGTAGCCAAGGCCCACGAACCCCACCAGCTTGCCTGGGATGGGAAAGGTGACAGCTCCACCTGGGGATGGTTGGCACCGTAGCACCCCCTACTGATTAGGATTCTAGCTCCTCTTGGGTTTTATATCTATTTATTCTATTTATATGCTTAGATTGTAATTTTAGGTTTATACGTTTTTATTATCTATTATCGTAAACCACCCAGAGTCCCTCGTCGGGGGAGTAGCTGGTGATATAAATTAAATTAAATTAAACAAACAAATAAATAAAAAGTCTCCCTGCCCGCCTTTTCTGTGTCATGTGCCCTCAGCTGCCTTTTTTCCAAACTGATTGATTGATTGGTCAAGTCCTTTTCGGTTCTTAGCAACCACGTCCTGTAGTAGATTGATTGAGAAGCTAGAGGAACTTTTTCCAAACTAGAAAGTCCCCAACATTTTGTGCTTAAGGTTCAAGGTGCCCAGTGACTTGGTTACTAAATTACCTGGTGGCCTTCTTACTGTTTTGCAGAGGGAACAAGGCATCTCAGAGGGAGAAAGTTGTCTGGCTGCCTCATTTACTGGAGAGCAGGGAATTCAATCGAGTGCTTCCTATGCTCTGTGGCCTGGGCTAGCTGCCCCATCTGGTGGTCACAGCTTGGTATTGCACTTCCTTTAATTACACCCCCCCCCCAGACTTTCTAATTTAAAAATAAACTTTTAACATGAGGAAGTTTGGGAGCTAGGGGGCAGACGCTTGTGGTAGGGAGGTGAAGAACAGAGCATGGGGGAAAAAACTGCCAACCATAACTGCATCTTTTTGCAAGGAGGCAGGCTCCCCTAGAGGAGGAACTTCCTTGTTCTGAAATGTCACATTCATTCTCCAGTTTGGTGGCTTATGGAGTCCTTTAAGCAGCCAGACTAGTTCATTTTAGCTTTTCGTTTCTTTGTGGGCTGTGTGAGCTACAGTTAGTCTAGACCAGTGTTCCTCAACCTTGGCAACTTTCAGATGTATGGACTTCAACTCCCAAAATTCTCAGCAATGCTTATGCTGGCTAGGGAATTCTGGGTACTGAAGACCACCCATCGGGAAGTTGCAGAAGTTGGGAAACACTGGCAAGACACTTCCTCTTTTAAATGGGCTTCCGTTTAGTCTGTCTGAAATGTTTGCAAATCTGCTCAATTTACCTCCCACTCTCTGCTAATATTCTTAACTGGACTTACAATTACTTCCAGTGCAAAAGGGCATTCGTTTTCCTGCCTTATTCTCGGGGTACTTGAGAATTTCCTTCAAATTTCTCTTGGTGGCATTTTTCTGCTGATTTTCTTGTCGGAAATAGTGGACAATGCTCCTGTTTGGTGCTTTGGATCATCCTTCCTTGCCAGCCCATCTTTCTGGTCTGAAGGAGCCCCCAGGAGTGGCTCTCTGGGGATTGAATGGAAGTGCGCATGTTTAAATACGTTCTTTTTTGCACGGCATGAGGTTCCTTGTTAAGAATTTGTTAATATTTTGTGTGTGTTTTCAAGTATCTGGACCAAAGATCGTGGTGTGAGTAGAGGGACGGTTTGATTCTTTTGCCCTGTGGTATGGCCTCAACCCAAAATGTGCCGCCCTCAGTGCAGCTGGTCTTTATCCCCGTCGTTGGTTTGTGAGCTTTCAATGCAAATCTTGCTGTACCTTTAGGAAAAGGCCTCATCCTCACCCAGCCCTTCAGCCCCTGCTTTGCAAAATGGGCGTGAAAAAAACATCCTTTTATATGAATTCGTTGAAAGCATTTCTGAGGGCAACTACTATAAGCAGTTCTTGGAAACAGATGTTTATATAAATGCTACTCATTTTATTCTACTTTTTAGTATGTCTATAATGCTCCCTGTGAAGTGACATCTATAAAAGGCTTACAGTTATCCATAATCTCAGAACTGGGTGGGCATCCTGCTATTCTGAAGCGGTTTCTGTTACAAAGAAGCTGCCACCCAAGTCCTCAAGGAGACAATGTACATTTTGGCAAAGCAGGTAGTGAGGAGGGAGTAAATTTTCAAGTGATTCATGTAAGACTTTGTTCCATTGCTGGTGACCCTCTTCCTTCAGAAAACTTAATATGGGTGGGGACAGGAAACTAGTTCTAAAAAAAAAAGTAAAGAAAGGTGCCATACTGTTTAATATCCACAGTTTGCCATAGCACGTTTGTTTAGTGACGGTTTGGATTCACAATGGTGTTGAAAAAACTGACTTATGACTGGTCCTCACACTTATGACCGTCGCAGCGTCCCCAAGGTCACGTGATCGTGATTTGGGTGCTTGGCAACCAGTTTGCATTTATGGCTGTTGCAGCGTCCCATGGCCACCTGATCACCACAATTGCGACTGGAATTTAATTTGCTAAGCGAAGTGGTCATTAAGCGAATCTGACCCGATCTTACGGCCTTTTTTGCAGTGGCCGTTAAATGAATCAGTGTGGGTGTTAAGCGAACCATGTGGTTGTTAAGCGAATCATGTGGTTTCCCCATTGATTTTGCTTGCCAGAAGCTGGCCGGGAAAGTTAAAAATGATGATCACATGACCACAGGAACGCTGTGACAGTCATAAAAGCGAACTGGTTGCCAGGCACCCAAATCAGGATCATGTGACTGCAGGGACGCCGTGACAGTCATTACTGTGAGGACCAATCACAAGTCAGTTTTTCAGCACCGTCGTAAGTCCGAGCCATCACTAAACAAATGGTCATTAAGCGAGGACCACCTGTAGAAGGCGCTGTGTGTTTTGCTTGCTTCTTAGATCAAGGCATCTGGCAGCTTCTGGCTGAGACTGAATTCTTCATTGGTGCCGCAGAAAATGTTCTGCAGTGCTTGAAGCTTGTTCTTAAAAAGAGGTGGGAAAGTGTTTCTGTTTAGAGCTATGCCCAGTGTGACTTTCCACACTAAAAAAATTCCATTAATAGCCAACAGCCATCCAGGATGAAGCTGCGGAGTGTCCAGTTCTCCACGACCCAGTCCATTCCCCTCTGAAACCGGCAGCTATCCACACGAGGGGCTGGCCGGAACATCCCGGTAGCAGTGAGTTCCGCAGATCCACCCTGTGTTGCCTGAAGAAGCCTCCCCCCCCGTCCTGATTGTCCCCTACTTTCACTGGGGGACCCCAATTCTGAACTGTGCCAGAGGGGGAAAAACGTCCACACTTTTCACACCGCGCGTCCTTAAGACGAGGCTTTCGGCCGTTTCTCTCCCAGCTGGAGAGCCCCAGGCGCCGCAAGTGTTCCTCGCAGGGGAGACCCCCAGATCGTCCCGGGTTGCCCCTTTTTATCTTCCCCGGCTCCGTGACGCCCGCCCCATGGGGGGCTACTCTTTTCGGGTGCTCTTTCCAACCGCGCCCCCCGCACCTTTCCCAGCCTGGAACTGGCAGCTGCTCCGGGGGACGCGGGGGGGGGCGGCTTTCGCTGGGCTTCGCGGCAGCGGCCAACCGCTGCCCAGATGCGCCCGTGACGTCACCCGGAATGCCCCCCGCCGGGCCTGGGGGGCGCCGGAGGCGCCGGGCGGGGCCGCGAAGTTGGGCTGCCCGGCGGGCGCACGAGCCGCGCCGTCCCGGAGGCAGAGCCCGAAGCGGGGAGGCCCCCGGGGCCACCCCGCGCCCCGCACCTGCCGCCCCCCCCCGCCGCGCCCAGGGGCCGGCCGCTCCTTCCCGGCCCCTCGCCCCGCCCGGCCCGCGCGGGACCCGGGCACCCGCCTTGGCATGGCGCCCGGCCGGCCCCGGCTTCACGCGGGCCTCCCTCGCGGGGCGGGCTGGCACCGGGCCATTGCCCGAGTCCTCCCGGCCTCCCTCGCCGCCTTCCCTGCCGGGGCCACCTTGCGCCGCCCGCCGCCCGCCCCTCCAGCCTTCTCGCGCGGGCACGCGGGGCCCCCGCTCCCGGCGGAGGTGGCCCCCGCGTCCTCCCCCGCCTCCCGCCCCGCCCCAGGGCTTCCTCCGGCGGGGCGGGGCAGCCCCCCCCGGAGCACCGTGGCGCCCTCGGGGCTGCCCGCCCGCCCGTCCGCCCGCCCCGCGCGGGACCGTCCCACCTCCGAGGCGGCAGCGAGGCCGTGCCACTTCCTGTTCGCCTTCCTGGACGCCGCGGGCAGCTGCCAAGGCGGGCCGGGCGCGGAAGCGACGGGGCGCGCCGGGAAGGGTGAAGCCCGCTGCCCCGCCGCCGTGCCCGGCTCCTCGCCCGCCGCCCGCCGCCCCCTCTGGCGCGCCGCGACCCCGCCAGCCCTGCCGGAGGGCGCGGAGCAGCGCCTGCCCGCCCCGGTGGCGGGTGCCCAGCCATGGCCCCCGTCCTGGCCCGCAGGCGGCGCCCGGCCGGCCGGGAGGGCCCCGCCCGAGCTGCCCCGTCGCTCTAGGGGGGCCCCGGCCCGAGCCCCGCCGGCCATGGAGGAGGAGAAGGCCGTCCTCGGCTACCTCGACCGAGTCCTGCAGCAGGAGGAGGAGGAGCAGGAGGAGGAGGAGGAAGAAGGAGGAGAGGGGAAGCCGGGCACCCCCGGCACGCTGGGCCCGGCGCAGGTGGGCACCAGAGCCAGGGCCTTGGGGAAGGTGGGCGTTGGGGCTCGGGTGGGGGGGGTCTGACCACTTCCCCTTCTGCCCCCTCCAGCCAAGGATGCTTTGTGGGGAGGAGAAGGGTGGGGAGGCCCTCCAGGGCACTGCTGGTGACAGGGATGCTGCTGGGTGCCACGGTGCTTTGGGGTGGGGCCTAGGCAGAGCTCCTGCCACATCCCCTCCCTTGCCTCTGAAGCCTTCTTCTTTCATCCCTTGCTGAGGTTCTCTTCTAGCATTGGAAATCACTCTGTGCATGGGCAGAGGCAACCTTGGGACTCAACCCTGATCCAGGCACTGAAAATGTTGTGGTCCTCCCCCCTCCAAAAAAAGAAAAAGTCTTCTGGGAGAGTCAGTTGCTGTTCACATGGTTAAAAGCCCCGTGGCTGCATTTCTACATTCCATGAACAGGGCTTAAGTAATCTGGGTTTATTTGTCTGGGGCTTAGCATGTTCCACAAACAGAGCTCTGTGGGAGGGTTAGATGTTTATGCCCGTATGTTGGGTGAATCCAGCCACAGTGTGTGTGGTGGGGGGGGGAGGAAGAAGAAGAGGTCAGCGCAGTTTTCACTGGAAATCTTAGTTCGATTTTCCTGTCTCTGGAATTAAAAGCATCATTATGTGTGTGTGGAGCTGCAGATATTCTTTCGTTTGCCATCTAAAACTAGCAAAAAAAAACCCCATTGCCTTTTCTTATGTAATTTCCTTTTGTCTCCCCAACCCCACCCCCCCAAAGTTTCGGCTTAGAGAAGAAAGGAAGCTCTGGATTAGGGGCCTGTGGTGTGCCTCTGAGCACGGGTTGACAGTTTCTTTTCTTCCTAGGTTCAACCCAGGGAGGGGCCCTCCAAAGTCATCTAGTCCAACCCCTGCTTAGTCCCCCTCCTTCTCGCTCAGTCACTGCAGCCCCTTGGAATGGGCAGCTCGGTGGATTCAGGGTATCAGAAGCAAGGAGGAGAATTACATTTGGAGTTTGGCCCGTTCACGGGGGAGCGGCATGCTTGAGTATAAGCAGAGCACAAACCCTTGGGGGGCCAGCACTGTGCTGACTTGTTCCTGGGAGTGGGAGCGTGTGGTTGGCAGGAGGAAAACCCAAGTGAGGTGCCCAAGGCCATGCGTGGGACGGCAAAAGAACAGGAGTCAAGCCATAGCAGATTCCAGGTTCTTGTGTTGGATTCTCCTCGGTGGGTGCAGAAAAAAGGAAATTTTAGGTCTTAAGACCAGAGTGGCTTGCAGTCTAAGTTTAGAAGTCTGGATAAGAAAACCTGGGGAACTTTGACAAACACCCAGTTGCATCTCAGTAAGCCAGTTTCACATTTATAAGCGTGTCTCAAGGCAGTGCATGAGCCCAGCTTGTTTCACAACAACCCTGTGAGGTAGGTCAAGCTGAAAGGCAGGGGCCTTAGATCAGCCAGTAAACGCTGCAGCTCAGTGCAGGTTTAAACCAGGTCCCCGTCTTGGGTTCGGGGGTGTTTTTAAGGTGGGGGGGGATTTGAAAGAAGGGGAGGCACTCTGGAAGGAAATGCAACATCTAGGGAGACCTGAGCTCATGTCCTTCCTTAGCCACAGAAGTTCATGGAGATGGCTTTGGGCAGGCAAACTGTCTTAGCCCAGCCTACCCAGCAGGGTTGTTGTACATGAAAATTGGAGCAGAAAGTGCCCCATACTCCTTAAACCATCAGAACTACAGAGGCTGACCATTTAAATTGGTCTTCCAAATTGGCCCGTGATTGCAAACCTATGGAGGAAGTAACACATCCTCCATAGTAAATCCTTTGAAGTAACACATCTTTATGTACAAAACTGTCCAGTGGAGATACTGCTGTCCAAAACTCACACCGGATGGAGAGCTGCGCACACTTCAACCGTCTCCAGCTTGGAATCTAGCTTCCAGATGTAACTGGAGCCAGGAGGACCCCGCAGATGAAATTGGGGGCGCATCGGAGTGGCATCTTCTCTTACAAATCCCTGCAGTGGCTGCTTTAACCGGGTGGATGCTGGAAATGGAGCCAGTTGGTGGAAAGAGGAAATCAAGCACAGAAGCTTTGCTGGGGAAGTGACATGGAGCAATGATCAAAGACCGGGCGGGGGGCCATTGAGTCCAAATCTGAACACCCCTTCCTTCCAGGGAGAGACACTCATATTTCTAGTTCGGCTGTAGCTTGGAAGACCTCTTGATTGCCACTTTTGGGGGGAAAAAAACGAGACTTGGAAAATAGGACTTTTTCTCCTTTCTGTGGGCTGGCTGGCAGAGAGATTTTGAATATCTTTCCATCTGCTTCTCCCCCCGCCACCCCTGTGCCACCTGATGGCCCGGGTCCAGTTTTGGAAAGTTTCTCCTTCCGCTGCCTTCTGTCAGCTGCATCCCTGGATGCTTTGCATTGCAAAGGTTTGGGGGCAGTCCCAGAAGCACTGAAAGGCAGATTGCACCATAAAAACAGCCTCTGTTTTTTCCCCAAGAACTAAAAATAGACCCAGACCTTTTGCCTGCAAGGGGTTCTTTTGGTCTGACTGGGTTTCTTTCATAAGGTGGGCGAGGCAGAGAGGGCTGACGGTAGTGTCCTAAGCTGGGAAACGATGGAAGGGGTGTAAATCTTGGGTTTGAATTTCACCTCCAGCGCCGACTCTGCCAGGTGGCTTTGAATAAGACAGATGTCTGTGCAAAATGAGATTATGTCTCCGTTGCTATGGATCACGCAGTTTATTCAGAGCGTTGGGTGTCACACACCTGGAAAAGAAAAAGTATGTTTTTATCAGCCTTTGCTTTGTCCTCAGTTTGTGGGTGGTTCTGATGCATGGTACAACTTATTTACTTCTTTATTTCCTTACCAAATTCCTGTCCTGCCACATGGCATAGGAACTGGAGGGGGTGTAGAATTAAAATCACAAAGAGCGGTTGATCAATATATTCATCTATACAGCTAGTGTTGCCTCTTGGCCTGGGGGTGGGGGGCGGATTTTTAACATTAAATCCCAGTTTTGTAATTTTTTTGTAAAAATGCGGTCGGTGTGTCTCACTGTTATTTGATTTCTTTTATATTTCATTGGTGTTGCAAAAAGTCTGTGTGTGTTCTTTGCGGAAGGGCAGAATTAAAAACAAGGAAGTCTGTTCAAATGCCACCCTAGGATTTGCACCGTGGTGATAAGATTGTCGAAATGCAGCTATTTTTCTGCCCTTATCACACCACAGATTACTGACTGGCAGCCCCCTCTAAGCTAGCCTGGGTCCTTTTAGGAAAATGGGGGTGTGAAGAACATCTGAAGGGCCGCCACAAAGAATATTCTGGGCATCCGAAGGGTAAAATTGCTCTGGTCAGTTCCGAGTTGGACTCTGGCCGGGCAGGTCCTCCCAAACTGGCACAGCTTATTCTGAAAGGGAATTTCATGATGGGGATACATGTGGAGTTGACTTGGAGTTAATTTTGGCTGGGAAATGTACAGGTAGTCCTCACTTAACAACCACATTTGGGACTGGAATTTTGGTTGCTAAGCGAATCTGACCCAATTTTATGACCCTTTTTGAGGCGGTTGTTAAGCAAATCACCGCAGGCATTAAGCAAACTGGGCAGTCATTAAACAAATCACACAGTTCCCCATTGATTTTGCTTGCCAGAAGCTGGCCGGGAAGGTTGAAAATGGCGATTGTGTGACCATGGGATGCTGCGACGGTCATAAATGCGAACCAGTTGCCAAGCGCCCAAATTGTGATCATGTGACTGTGGGGATGCAGTGATGATCATAAGTGTGAGGACTGGTTACAAGTTGGTTTTTTCAGCACTGTCATAGGTATGAACTGTCAGTAAACGAATCGTGGTTAAGCGAGGACTACCTGTATGTTTGTCCATGAGAGGGAACTCCTGAATGTTGTCTTTTTAATTCCTACTGTTTCCCACCCCTCCCCAGTTTTCCACTGGTTGTCAATGTTTAAATCAGTGTTTCTCAACCTTGGCCCCTTGAAGATGGGTGGACTTCAACTCCCAGAATTCCCCAGCCAGCATGACTGCCTGGGGAATTCTAGGAGTTGAAGTCCACCCATCTTCAAGGGGCCAAGGTTGAGAAACACTGGTTTAAATGGCAGGTGCCAGTTTTAGAGAAGTAAAGTAAGTGGAAGTAATAAAAGAATAAAAAGTAATGAAACAAAAACAAGAAGAAAGAGGAGGGCGTTGATGAGGTGCTGAAATAAAAGAGGCCAAAAGTTTAAAGAATAAAAAGCAAGATATGAAGTGGCGGAAGCCGAGTTGGCTTGCAAGAATAGAAAGATGTGGAGAGGGATCGTAAATGCCCCAATTCTGCCTTCTTTCCTCCTCATTTTTCTTACCTCAGGCGTTTCGTTTCTTTCTCCTTTTCTATGTTCTGCATCACGCTGCTTGCCCCGAAAGTGATGGGGACGGGGATGCAACTACGTGTAAAGCAACCACCCTTGAGCATCAGGATGATTTATTTCTTCCTTCTTTATTTTCCTCCGCAGCCGAGCCTTTTTGGACCTCCCCGAGGGATCGAGGCCGTTTTTAACTGTGCTGCCTCCCTTTTGCAGGGCGAACAAGATGCTGGAAAAGGCGTGGACATGCGGAGGCTGGTCCTCAAGGACTTCTTGGCCAGCGAGGAGATGTACATAAACCAGCTCGAGGCGCTGCTGTTGGTGAGCGAGGCGGGCCAAGGCAGGGGTTGGGGGCTTGTGGGTGCATTAAAACTGGCTGATTGTGGTCCTAAATGCGTGTGTGTGTGTGCGTTTATGATGGAATTTGGAGAATTGCAGAATTTGGGGGGGGGGTGAGGAAGACATCCCAGGAGAATGGAAAAGGAAGAGAGGGCTGCCCCTCAGAAGTGCATAAAAACTCTGTCGTTTTGTAAGCCGTGGGAACAGCCTCTTGCTTGCCCACCAACGGCCGGTCTTTCTGACTTCGAAAGCTTGCACGCAAGTCTTGAAAGCTGCTCAGAGTCTGTTCCCTAAATTGGGTTCTTGCGGGAAGACAGGCCCTTTTGAGGTTTTAAGGCGGCAGCTGTGGGTCAGGGCTTGGGATCAGAGAGGCAGCTTTTGCTTTTAAAACAGATGACAAGGCGCTTTTAGGGAGCTCATTCTGGCTACCCAAGCATTAGGTACCCTCTGGCAGTGCCTGGCTGACCTTGTTTGTTACTCCTTGGATGGAAGACCACTAGGAAACCCCAGGAGAGAGAGAGAACACTGTAAACCACTTCTGCGATGTTGCCAAGAGGGCAATATGGGCTTGATCTTGGACCTACCAGGAGCTGAGTTTGATGTAAAGGAGATTTGACTTGACAACAATCCTGCAGAATTGTTTTTCCTATAAATAGAGCCCTTCGTGAGGTGGGGAGCCCAGGGTTTTGCAGCATGGAGCTCCACATGTCTTACAGGTAGTCCTTGCTTAACAATCATTTGTTTAGTGATGGTTTGGACTTACGATGGTGCTGGAAAAAGCAACTTGTGACTGGTCCTCACACTTACGACCGTCGCACCACCCCCACGCTCACATGATCACGGTTTGGGCACTTGGCAACCAGTTCACATTTATGACCATCACAGCATACCGCGGTCACGTGATCACCATTTTCAACCTTCCCGGCCAGCTTCTGGCACGCAAAATCAGTGGGGATCTGCGTGATTTGCTTAACGGCCACGTGGTTCGCTTAAACACCCACAGTGATTTGCTTAACAACTGCCGCAAAAAAGGTCGTAAAATCAGAGTGGATTCGCTTAATGACTGCTTTATTTAGCAACCGGAATTCCAGTCCCAATCGTGGTTAAGCGAGGACTACCTGTGTTTTGCTAGAATCCCAACAGCTGCAGCGTCTCTCCTCCCACCACATCTGGAACGGGTTCCCAGGGGAAATATTGATAGCTCTTAGTTCCTGTTTCTAACCTGGTTGCCGAGAGAGTGGGCTCTGCCTTGCGTAATGGGCCGTGCGGGCCTCCATGGTGGTGGGTCTCTCTTCTCGTTTTTTCTGTTTCAGTGTGAAACCATGTGGGAGGTGGAAATGGGAAGGACGGGTGGGGGGGATTTTTCTAAACTTATCCAGCCTCTTCTGACTCAGGCTTCTAACAAGAAATGGCTTGGTATTTTCCAAAACTTCTTTTTGCAGCGGGGTTTTAAGTTCCCGGGCTGGTGAGACATTCCTGGCGGGTTGCAGGTTTGAATTAGTGGGTATCATCAGGGTGCAATATTAGACAAAGGCGGAAGGGTACGACGGTACCCACAGTGGAGGAATGGAGGGTGAAGATGACTTGCTGAGATGGCCAAATTGACTCCCTTGATCCGAGAAAAGACATTATCTAAGTTTATTGCTGACGGGAAACCCCTTAAGGACTTTTCGTGTGGAACAGACAAAAATGAACTGCTGATTTGCGAATTTGATGGTTAGGAGAAAAAAAAGATTATAGAAAAAATGAGATGTTGTAACCATAGAGCCGTGTTTCTCAACCATGGCCGCTTGAAGATGTCTGGACTTCAACTCCCAGAATTGGCTGGCCAGTGTTTCTCAGCCTTGAGAACTTTAAGATGGGTGGACTGAAAGTATTGGATTAATGCTGGAAAGGTCTGGGTTCAAATCTACCCTTGGCCTCAGGAACTCCCTGATTTTAGGCCCTTTCTTCTCCCTCTGCCCAGCCTCCCTCACAGGGTTGTTGTGGTGGGGATAAAAATACAGGAAAGCCGGGGCAGAAATCTCAGCAAGCTGTAAGTAAAACAAAGACAGATGCTTGTCCCCCTGCTTGTGGGTGGGGGTGCCAGGACTCATTCTCCTCTCTGACGGTCCTTCCTCCTCCCTGCAGCCGATGAAGCCGCTGAGGGCCACAGCCACCACCTCCCAGCCCGTCCTCACCATCCAGCAGATAGAGACCATTTTCTACAAAATCCAGGACATTTACGAGATCCACAAGGACGTCTACGACAGCCTCTGGCCTCACGTGCACAACTGGGACAGTGAGGTGGTCCTCGGGCACCTCTTCCAGAAGCTGGTGAGTCCGGCTTGTGCCTCCTGCCGGTTCCCGGCCCCGCTGGCTCTTTCGGCAACCTTCGTCTCCGCACGGAAGGGTCCCCCAAGCCAGATTTGCTCAACCTTGGTGGCTTGAAGATGGGTGGACTTCAATGCCCAGAATTCCCCAGCCAGCAAGCCCTGGCACAGTGGGTTTAATTTGGGCTTCGCTCTGGCGTGAATCCAACCCTGGCTGTGATTTGCAGCCGAGTGCAGCGTGTGAATGTAGCCAATCAGAGGTGGTCAACGTGGAGGTAACTCTGTTAACCGTGGAGTTGTATGATGGGTGACTCCATAATCCATGGCTTTCTGTCTTGCCCTTGGATAAAGGAAACATTGATTGGCTTCACATCTGGCTCCAATCCATAAGGCTCTGTGTGAACAGCCCATTGTGGCTGACTCGGTAAATCATGGTTAAGACAAACGGAGATTAACTGGCGATGTGCCACTAGTCCCTGTTCGGTGTGCAAAGCTTCTTTCTTTGTTTGCAGTCACTACAGCTGCTTTCACACATCTTATGTTTAAGTCAGTCATGGTTTATCCAATTAACCTAGGTTTCCCAGGACATACTACCCTGAAATGTAGTTGGCTAGTTTCTGGCTTAGAGTGTCTAGCAGAGAAAGGCGCTGACATCGGGGTGCAAACCTTGTGCTGAGCCATGCTGTGTTCTAGCAGAGCATGTGGACTCAGCCATGGCGATGTGGTCCTTAGCTTAGTTAATGGATCTTCCAGGTCCTAAGGCAATCTACCTCTGAAAATATATCGATGGGGAACAACTACTGTTTTTATGCCTTTTTTGAGAGCTCAAGGAAACAGTCTGATGGTTAAAGGATTTGAACAACCATCTTTCCCTGTGAGGAGCAAAAATGAGCCGTTTTTCTCTCTCTCTCTCTTTTTTTTTTAAAAAGGCCAGTTTTCATTTAGAGTTTGTCCAGACCAGGGTTCTGTGTAGGGAGAGACTGGCCCACTTTCTCTTCCTTTCATCCTCTAAAAGTTTTGGCTGTCAGCCTTCCCTGTGGATTCCAACAGGGAGAAAGCAAGCCTTGGATATACAGGTAGTCCTTGACTTAAAACCATTTGTTTAGTGACCGTTCCAAGTTGTGATGCTGCTGGAAAAAGTGACTTACAACCGGTCCTCGCACTTACAACGTCGCAGTCCCCCTGCGGTCATGTGATCGAAATTCAGGTGCTTGGCAACTGGCATATATTTACGACGGTCGCAGCATCCCAGGGTCACATGATTGCCATTTGCAACCTTCCTAGCCACATTCCAACAAGCAAAATCAATGGGGGAAGCCAGATTTGCTTAACAACCGTGTGATTCGCTTAATGACCACAGAGATTCACTTAATGACCGCAGCAGAAAAGGTCATAAAATCAGGCGTGACTCATTACCGTCTCACCTAGCAACAGAAGTTCCGGTCCCAATTGTGGTCGTAAGTCAAGGACTACCTATATGGATTTTTTGTTAATTCAGAGAAATGAGGTCACTTATTAAGAGTGGGAACCTCCCCCTTCAGCCTTGGTCTGGTCTAAAGATTATCAGAATTTGGAGAGTGGGTGGGGGCATATATTTACCCAGTTTTTCAGTCAAGGGACAACTGCGTCCAGAACTTAATAAGCATGTCTGTATTACAGGGAATCGCAGAATAAACATTGGCAGTTTTGGGGATCTTGCTGAAAACACCCAAGTGGTCCCACTGAAAGCAGAAACATGGTTGATAAGATTCCCATATTTTTTCCCCCCGTGGAATCAGACAGAACTTTTAAATGCAGATAAAAAGCTGCCCTTCACGCAGGCCAGGCATTGTGTGGTCAGTGTGTATAATCCCAATTTGTGTGCTTTGAAAACTGCCCTGTGGCAATGGTGGACAAACCATGGATAAAATACTCTGTCATCTTATGCTAGGTCAGTGCTTCTCATCCTTGACCATTTTAAGATGTGTGGACTTCAACTCCCAGAATTCCTCAGCCAGCCAGGGCTGGCTGGGGAATTCTGGGAGTTGAAGTCCACACATCTTAAAATGGCCAAGAATGAGAAACACTGCTGTAGATGCTGCTTCTCTGAAGGTTTCACACATATTTGTCAGGATTTTCTGTTCCTTTGATTAGGTAGGGTTTTAGCGTTCAGTCTTAAATATTTTTACCCTGTTTTTCAAAGCAGGTTTCTGAAGTGTTCTACCGCAGAAATGTAACTTCACAATTAAACTTATATAAATGCACAGAATTAACCTCTGTCAAAAGGACAGTTAAAAAATACTAGCCTTTCGCTTTAGAAAGGGAATTTCTAAGGGGAGTTTCTAAGGGGAAAAGCTAATACTTTTAAAATGCTATTTTGGCAGAAATAAAGATCATCTAAGCTATACAATATTTATACTATAAAGTCAACCCCTTGGTACCTTACTGACTATTTTGGGACAACCTCTAGAGTCGTTCATCAAGCTGTAAGGTCTTCTGTCTGGGGCTACGTTAAGAAAACGTGTATTCAAACTCTCCTTATTCTGGTTTTGGAAAGATAGACTCCAGCTTTCCAAACTAAATGCCATCTGCCATATTTTGGACTGTCAGACCCGTCACCAGCTGCTGTTGGCTATGGATAGTGGAATCTATTGGGAGGGCACTTTCTTGGGGATGTCGGTGTTAATTAAAGAATTTCCCCTGTTTGGCGATGGCTGGCTCTCTACATGGAGGTGAGGTTGTAACGCTGCAGGTGCTACGTCTTGCCTGTCACCGCGTCCTGAAATACGGCGGATGTTTTCGTACAAAAGTGGATTTCTATCAGAAAGGCTGAATGCCACCCTGAAGAAGGAGGCAGACAAACTGGAGCGTTTCTTGGGTGGCATGGCTGATGGCTGGAAACCACCCTTACAAGGAAGGCAAACAGGGGAATAAACACTCCCCCACTGGGACACTTCCAACCACAATAAAAATGTGAACGAACAAGAATTGTCCTAACAGTCAGGAACCACGCTGAGACAAGGAATAGGTCTCTAGTGTTTATTACTGCTGCATTAAACAGAATCCTAACAAACTGAAGAAGCGTGGGAAAAACCCAGACAGATAAACCCCAAAGTTTAAGGTGGGTCTGATCTGTGTCTTTTTGAATGGCTGCTTAATTCCTCAGGACTACGCAGGCGTTTTCCCCCCTGGATAGAGGCCCCCTCCTGCTCGCCATCAGTACTCATGACAAGAATAGACAGCAGTTAAAATTATACGAGAGGAATAAAATCAGTGCACGTCAGAATATATTTACCATCCCGTGCTCATGCTACAATAAAATCCTTAACTTACCTACCAACTAACTTTACCAATAAGATTTATATAAAACGCCCTGCTCCCAACCCCTTCCACCCATCGGTTTGCTTTACTGAATAAATACTTTTTCAAATCTTTCTTAAATCAATGGGGGAAGCCAGATTTGCTTAACAACCACGTGATTCACTTAATCAGCATGGAGATTCACTTAACGACCGCAGCAAAAAAGGTCGTAAAATCAGTCGTGACTCATTACCGCCTCACTTAGCGACAGAGGTTCCGGTCCCAATTGTGGTCCTAAGTCGAGGACTACATTTATTTATTTTTATATATATTTATTTATTTCAAATTTCCATCACTGCCCATCTCCCCTGAAAAGGAGACTCTGGGCCGTTTACAATCAAAATTATATGGGGTTTTTGCATGGAGCCAGAGTGGGACAGGGGAGAGAATTGCATAACCAGGGAACCAGATGCTGAAATGCCCACAAAGGAGATGAAGCTACGTGTGAAAAGGATGTGGGACGAAGACCCTGTCTTACGAATCACGTTGTATAGGATCTTACCTGGGACAGGTAGCGGGGAAGAGGAGGCGAAAGAGGCCCCTGTTTGTTGAACCCTGGAAGAGCTGTTGGGCAGGGGGGTGTCCAGCAGGAGATTCCTCCTTCGCCAAATCAGGATCTGCCCGGAAAATTGCAGAAAAGCCCATTTTGGTGGAATGGGGGGACTTTTTAGCAGAAAGGGTGGCTTGAAAGTGGAAAGGAGCGGCTGCAAGGCACAATTTCAGGAAGAGATGGGTGGAAAGAAATTAAAGGAGGAGGAGAATGGCAAATGTGTCTGTTGCCTCTTGGCATCCAACACCGGCCAAGCATTTTGCATACAGAATTGGGTTTCTCCCATTTATTTCTTTATTGTTACTTTTTTTTCAGGGAGCCCCTGGACCCCTCTTCGTTTGGGGCAAGGGGTGGCCCCTGTACTCCATTTTACACACACACACACACACACGGACCTGAGTAGATACAGTTTTCCAAATTATACTGTGGTTTCGTGGCATAAAGCAGGGATGCCCTTTGCATGGGGTGGGATTACAGACCCCAGATTCTGCGGACATTGGGTGGGCAGGTTGAGGATGATGGGAGCTTAATCCAACATACCTTGAGTTTGCTGGATTAAGGAAAACTCCTTTTCGGCCTGTGAAAACTTTTTGGACATGAGGTTTTAACACCACAGGTGGTCCTCACTTAATGACCATTTGTTTAATGATGGTTCAGGCTTAGGGTGGTGCTGAAAAAAACGACTTACAACCATTGCTCACACTTACGACTCTCACAGCGTCCCTGCAGTCACATGATCACGATTTGGGCACTTGGCAACTGGTTCGCATTTATGAACATCACAGCATCCCATGGTCATGTGATCGCCATTTTCAACCTTCCCTGCTGGCTTCTGGCAAGCAAAATCAATGGGGAAGCATGTGATTCACCTAACGACCACATGATTCGCTTAATGCCCTCAGTGATTCACTTAATGACTGCTGCAAAAAAGGCTGTAAAATGGGGTTGGACTCGTTTAATGACCGCTTCGCTTAGCAACCAAAATTCTGGTCTTAATTGTGGTCATTGAGCGAGGACTGCCTGTAGTGACAAGCAAAAAAGGAACTAGATTCAGCGGATCTGAGTGAATGAACTTCTGATAGCTTTGGTATCCAGTTTTTCTCCATAACGAATACCCTTTCTCTCTATAACAGGCTACCCAGCTGGGGGTTTACAAGGCCTTTGTGGACAACTATAAAATTGCACTGGAGACAGCTGAAAAATGTAGCCAAAATAACAAACAGTTCCAGAAAATATCAGAGGTGAGTTTCAGTGAAGATAGTTGACACCCCCTGTTAAATCCCATAATAACAAGCCTGTGAGAGTGAGCAGGTGAAGAGAGATTAACCTTTAAAAAAAAAAAAAAAAAGCTCTTTATTAAACAAAGGTATAACAGTAATAACAGTAACATTTTAAAATTTAAAACAGAAAACAAAGGCATTAAAAATTGGTCTCACGAACAAGAGGGCGCCATAAAAGGTTTAACAGATTTGCTTCAAAAATCCTTGTCCCTTATTAAAAAAAAAAAAAAGATTCATGGCAAATGTTCACAAGGAGTATATTATCCATCACTATTCCCCACTGTTACAGAGTATTTTGTGGATTGTCCCCCATGTGTAAAAAGCCCATGTTCTTAGATCAAATATCTAAGGACGTAAAGGGGACAGTCCTGTGAATTCCAGCCCCCAATATAGCAAGAATAGGACAAGCCCAAACTACGTGAGCTAATGCTCCAGTTTCCGAATTTCAGCAGATGAGAAGCACTGATGTGTCAGAGATAGTGAAATTGTGGTTGCATGTTTTTTTTTTCTTTTGCTGTGGATCTCAGTGGTGCTTTCTAAGTTAATACAAGCAAAGATAGATGGATTCCCCAAGGAATGACTGTTGCCAAATCCCATTACAATACAGGCTGTTCATTTATACCTTGCAGCTGACCGGCTGTTGACCTCTGTCCCGGAGCAGGCAAAATTGTACATTACAGATGTTACAGGTGTTTGCTTGGGAAGGGGCCATTAGAGATCATGGGCTTTGCATGCTTACCTGTGCAGATGTCCGAACTAGGGAGGGAAGAGTGCGTGGGGAACATAATCGGGCTGTGCCATTGCCAGTAAGCGCCATAAATAAATGGATCTTCCATGTTTCATGGCAGACTACCTCACCCTCCCAGAAACTCCAGCTAAGCCTGCTTTTGAGTTTGCATCCTTTGGAAAGACCCTGCTCAGAGGCTTCAGGGATTGTTGGGCCAGGAAAACGCTGAGGTGGAAAAATGTGGGGGGAGGAAGTGCGCTAGGAAATGCACCAGGTCAAAGAGCTTTCTGTATCTGTTTCTGAATCTCCTGGGCAGCGCAGGGCAGATTGGGTGCCCTGCCTAAGAGTGGCCCAGCAGACGCTTATCTGCCACGGCAAATCTTTCATTCCCGTTCCTTGTCCTGGAAGCCTTTTGTCTGGAAATCCTTTCTTCCCAAACCCCAGGAGTGTGTGTGTGCGTGCGCGTGTGCGTTCGTGCGTGCGTGCGTGCGTGCAAGTGTCCCTTTGGCCTCCGCTGCAGATGGCCAGCCGCGTCCAGCTGTGGCTAAAAGTCCCTTTTTGCACGCCCTCCGAGGCCCTTGCGCGTCCAAGAAGCCATCCTCAGCCCGGTGCTCCTTTAGACTTGCCCTGGCTTAGCTTTCTCCCCGGAAAATTATGAGAAGCGGAAAAGCCAGGAAAAGCTGTCTGGATTCCCCCGCTGGGGCTGGGGCCCTCGACGCGCCCGCTTCGGGGCAACCCCCTTGGGCGTCCTTTCTGGGTCCAGCGGCTGCTGATTTTGTCCTTTTTGCAGGAGCTGAAAGTGAAGGGGACCCACAGTTTTGTCACCATGGAAGGTAACCAGTTTCTGCTCTCCTGTTTGGTGGGTGGGATGGGGTGGGTGTGTTTCGGCGTATCAGGTGATGTGCCCCTCCTTTGTCTGCTTCCCGTCCCCAATCTTCCTGGGGGGGCCGGTCCGTGCGAGATGAGTGAGATTCCCGGCGTGTGTTGGAGACCAGCCCCTTCCCTGCTCCTGGGGAGAGAGAGAGGAGGGGGCTTCCCTCTTTGGCATGCTGGCAGTGTCTGGCAGCCCCTCACTCCCTCTTCTCCCTCCCCCTCCTCTTTCTCTTCCACCGGCTGATGCCGCCTCGGGTGCCGCTTCCCCAACCACAGCCGGCGGACCACCGATGCAGCCGCCGGCCGGGATGGTGCCATGGAGATCCTCTTCATCGTCCGGTTTTGCTGTAACTGCACCTACGGTGGGCTCCTGCCGGGCGACCCCCTTCCCCTTCTGCCCTCCCCTCTCCTTCTCCCTAGGAGCTGCTGGACGGGGAGGGGGGCTTGTATGCCAGAGCGCCATTCCGCCAAGGGGGCTTGCCGGGGCTGGTGGGCGACCCCCCTCCCCAAAATGCCGGGGGGGGGGCACTGGAAGGCTTTGTCTTTGCAATGTCAGGGAAGGGTGGGAAAAAAGAAGGAAGGGTCATCTTCCCCTTCCCTTCTCTCTTGGCTCCGGAGTTCCAACTTGGTGATTTCTTTGTTCCCCAGAATTTCAGGGCTGGATTTTTTGCTCTGCTGATTTCCCCCGCCGGCTCCCTTTGTCAGCCGGATTCGGATGCTCCTCGGAGCAGTTGGGGTTCTGGGGCCACCGGCTGGTGAATTGGAGGGTCCGGTGGTGCCCCCTGCCCTTGCCGTTTCCAAACGGCTGCGTGTTTCAATCCAGCCCTTGGCAACGCCTGGGTGAGAAAAGGGGGTGTGGCTGGTCCCCCATTTGCCCCTCGTTCCCTTCTCTTGCCCCGTTTGTGTCTGTTCATTCATGGCAGGGGGGTGGCCGTTCACCCCCCCCATTGTCACCCGCAAGGTTTGGGACATGTAACCATGATGACGTCAGGCGGGCTCAGCAAGCTGTTCTCTTTGAAAGCGATAAGTGATTTAAGGGGTGGGAGCTCAGTTGTCACTGGTTTATCTCACGGGGTTTCCCACCTTGCCGCTGCCCTGCCCAGCCCGGTCACCCAAATTGTGGGGGTGGAATTTGGGGCCCCCAGCCTGGCTAGCATCCTTTTCCATTTCTCCCATGAGAATGGAGATTGGGGCTTAGCTCCCAGGTCTGGGACACACTTTCAAGGAGAGGAGACCAGCTGAGGTTAGAACAGTTTTCCTCAACCTTAGTAACTTTAAGATGGAGAATTCTGGGAGCTGAAGTCCACCCATCTTAAAGTAGCCAGGGTTGAGAAATACAGGCATAAGCCCTTTGGGGATCTGGTCAGACTCATTGGCTTATTTGATTGATTGATTGATTGATATGATGTATATGGCTGCCCATCACACAGGGCTGACTGGGCAGCCTATTAAATTAAAACGGCAGCAGTTCCACAATTCAAACCGCAGCATCTGAGGGTAAAACAATCGTTCCGATTTATAAAATTTAAATTGTTGTCTTGTTTTGGTGCTTTTAATAATTGTTTTTCAGTGTTGGTGAGCCAACCCAGAGTCTTATATTTGAAATGTTGGGAGGGGGCTATATAAATTAGAATAATAAATAAATAAAAGTCACCTTTCATCAACAGAGCTTGCCTAACCTTCTGATCCAAACACCTGGCAAATGGACGGCCTTTCAGTTTAAAAGCACCAGTCAGTCAACCTCATATCTGTTTATTTATTTTGATGTAGAGATATAGATCTCAGAACAGGCTGCCATACAAAAGTGATGGTTTTTTGTTTTCTAGAGGTCTTTCAGCTGAGCCTGGATCCATCAGAGATGCTGTAGTGGATCCTGCTTGAGCAGGGGTTGGACTAGATGACCTCTGAGATCCCTTCCAATTCTAGCATTCTGTGATTTCATGAATAATAATAATAATAATAATAATAATAAATGAATTTTAAAAACCCAGCAAATGGCCAATTCCAGCATAAAAAAGAAGTTTGAGGTCTTTTTTTTTTAACCACTTCTTAGGGGCTGAAATGCTTTGGGTCCGCTTTCTCTCACCCAGGGCCCTCCAGATATGTTGGACTCCCACTATCCCAGTAAGCATCTCAAGTGCCCATGCTGGAAGGGAACTTGGGGGCTGCAGCCCAACACATCTTGGGGGGTCTTTCCCCAGAGGGTTGGGATTCTGCAAGAGAAAATATTTGGGGATGGGAGACCCATTTTCTAAAACTTTTATTTCTCCTTTTAACTATTCTGTAATAAGGTTGTCTTTGGGATATCTCTGTTCCATTCCGTTTTTCTTCTTCCTATCTTCCTTTTGTTTGTATGATACCAGATTCCGATGGGGTACAGGTTGTCCTCGCTTAACGACCACAATTGGGACCGGAATTTCAGTTGCTAAGCAAAACTGTCATTAAGTGAATCAGACCCAATTTTACGACCTTTTTTGCAGTGATCATTAAGCGAATCAGCATGGGCATTAAGCACGCCATGTGGTTGTTAAGCAAATCATGGGGTTCCCCATTGATCTTGCTTGCTAGAAGCTGGCGGGGAAAGTCAAACATGGCGATCGTGTGACCACAGAACGCTGCGACGGTCATAAATGCAAAATGGTAGCCAAGTGCCCAAATCATGATTACGTGACCATGGGGATGCTGCAGCAGTTATAAGTGTGAGGACTGGTCGTAAGTCAGTTTTTCCAGCACTGTCGTAAGTCCAAACCATCACTAAACAAATGGTTGTTAAGTGAGGACTACTTGTAGTCATCTCCAAGGGAATAAAGACCATCATTTGCCAGTAGTTAATCATGTTTTGTGGGTATGGATGAACAGTCTTTTAACTTGCAGAGCAGCGGGAAAAAAGTTTTCTGACTAAATTGCCAAATCCCAGCAGGAAACCATGTCTGAGAGTTGGTCTTGCAAGCTACTAAGGAAATATTTTTTTTACAAAGTTTACTATTGGGAGCCTGATCTTAGTTTCCAGTGCTTGATATTGGAGATTGCCGAAAAAACCCTACATAAATATGTGCCTAAAGTCACTAAGAGTTAAAATTGGGTGCTTTACAGGTAATCTTCAACTTACGACCACAACTTTTTTGTTGTTGTTTATTCATTCAGTCGCTTTTACTGATCAGCCAGTAAAGGAGTTCTAGTTGATGGATGGATGGATTAATTGTGCGCCATCAAGTCGGTGTCAATGCTTAGTGACCACATAGGTAGATTTTCTCCAGGACACTCTGTCCCCAACCTTCAGATCTTGGACTTCTAGTTTGTTGTTTATTCGTTTAGTCGCTTCCAACTCTTCGTGACTTCGTGGACCAGCCCACACCAGAGCTTCCTGTCGGTCGTCAACACCCCCAGCTCCCCCAGGGACGAGTCCGTCACCTCTAGAATATCATCCATCCATCTTGCCCTTGGTCGGCCCCTCTTCCTTTTGCCCTCCACTCTCCCCAGCATCAGCGTCTTCTCCAGGGTGTCCTGTCTTCTCATTATGTGGCCAAAGTATTTCAGTTTTGCCTTTAATATCATTCCCTCAAGTGAGCAGTCTGGCTTTATTTCCTGGAGGATGGACTGGTTGGATCTTCTGGCAGTCCAAGGCACTCTCAGGATTTTCCTCCAACACCACAGTTCCAAAGCATCGATCTTCCTTCGCTCAGCCTTCCTTATGGTCCAGCTCTCGCAGCCATATGTTACTACGGGGAACACCATTGCTTTGACTATGCGGACCTTTGTTGTCAGTGTGATGTCTCTGCTCTTAACCATTTTATCAAGATTTGTCATTGCTCTTCTCCCAAGGATTAAGCGTCTTCTGATTTCCTGACTGCAGTCAGCATCTGCAGTAATCTTTGCACCTAGGAATACAAAGTCTTTCACTGCTTCTACATTTTCTCCCTCTATTTGCCAGTTATCAATCAAGCTGGTTGCCATAATCTTGGTTTTTTTGAGGTTTAGCTGCAAGCCAGCTTTTGCACTTTCTTCTTTCACCTTCGTTATAAGGCTCCTCAGTTCCTCTTCGCTTTCAGCCATCAAAGTGGTATCATCTGCATATCTGAGATTGTTAATGTTTCTTCCAGAGATTTTAACTCCAGCCTTGGATTCCTCAAGCCCAGCATGTCGCATGATGTGTTCTGCGTACAAGTTGAATAGGTAGGGTGAGAGTAGACAGCCCTGCCGTACTCCTTTCCCAATCTTAAACCAGTCCGTTGTTCCGTGGTCTGTTCTTACTGTTGCTACTTGGTCGTTATACAGATTCTTCAGGAGGCATACAAGATGACTTGGTATCCCCATACCGCTAAGAACTTGCCAAATTTGTTATGGTCCACACAGTCAAAGGCTTTAGAATAGTCAATAAAACAGAAGTAGATGTTTTTCTGAAACTCCCTGGCTTTTTCCATTATCCAGCGGATATTGGCAATTTGGTCCCTAGTTCCTCTGCCTTTTCCAAACCCAGCTTGTACATCTGGCAATTCTCGCTCCATGAATTGCTGAAGTCTCCCTTGCAGGATCTTGAGCATTACCTTACTGGCATGTGAAATGAGTGCCACTGTTCGATAGTTTGAACATTCTTTAGTGTTTCCCTTTTTTGGTATGGGGATATAAGTTGATTTTTTCCAATCTGATGGCCATTCTTGTGTTTTCCAAATTTGCTGGCATATAGCATGCATTACCTTGACAGCATCATCTTGCAAGATTTTGAACAGTTCAGCTGGGATGCCGTCGTCTCCTGCTGCCTTGTTATTAGCAATGCTTCTTAAGGCCCACTCAACCTCACTCTTCAGGATGTCTGGCTCTAGCTCACTGACCACGCCGTCAAAGCTATCCCCGATATTGTTATCGTTCCTATACAGGTCTTCTGTATATTCTTGCCACCTTTTCTTGATCTCTTCTTCTTCTGTTAGGTCCTTGCCATCTTTGTTTTTGATCATACCCATTTTTGCCTGGAATTTACCTCCGATGGTTCTAATTTTCTGGAAGAGGTCTCTTGTCCTTCCTATTCTATTGTCTTCTTCCACTTCCGCGCATTGCTTGTTTAAAGATAATTCCTTATCTCTTCTGGCTAACCTCTGGAATTTTGCATTTAATTGGGCATATCTCCCCCTATCGCTGTTGCCTTTTGCTTTCCTTCTTTCTTGGGCTACTTCTAGTGTCTCAGCAGACAGCCACTTTGCCTTCTTGGTTTTCTCTTTCTTTGGGATGTATTTTGTTGCCGCCTCCTGAACAATGTTGCTGACTTCTGTCCATAGTTCTTCCGGGACCCTATCTACTAAGTCCAGTCCCTTAAATCTATTCTTCACCTCCACTGCATATTCCTTAGAAATATTAGTGAGCTCATATCTAGCTGATCTGTGGGTCTTCCCTAATCTCTTGAGTCTGATCCTAAATTGTGCAATAAGAAGTTCATGATCGGAACTACAGTCAGCTCCAGGTCTTGTTTTTACCGACTGTATAGATGTCCGCCACCTTTGGCTGCAAAGGATGTAGTCAGTCTGATTTCGGTGTTGTCCATCTGGGGAAGTCCACGTATAAAGCCGTCTCTTAGGTTGTTGGAAGAGAGTGTTTGTTATGCAGAGTGAGTTGTCTTGGCAAAATCCTATCAGCCTATGTCCTGCTTCGTTTTGTTCTCCCAGGCCATGCTTACCTGTAATTCCAGGTGTCCTTTGACTGCCCACCTTAGCATTCCAGTCTCCCGTGATGAAAATAACATATCTTTTAGGCGTGTTGTCCAGTAGGTGCTGCGGATCCTCATAGAACTGCTCTACTTCAGCTTCTTCAGCATCTGTGGCTGGGGCGTATATTTGGATCACTGTGATGCTAGATGGCTTGCCCTGAATTCGAACTGAGATCATTCTGTCGTTTTTTGGATTGTATCCAAGCACTGCTTTCGCCACTTGACTATTAATTATGAAGGCTACTCCATTTCTTCTGTGGTCCTCTTGTCCACAGTAGTAGATCTGGTGGTCATCTGATGTGAAGTGGCCCATTCCAGTCCATTTCAGTTCACTGATGCCCAAAATGTCTATCTTTAATCTTGACATCTCACCAATGACCACATCCAATTTGCCCTGGCTCATAGATCTTACATGCCAGCTTCCAGTGGTGTGTTGATCCTTAGAACATCGGATTCGCCGTTCACCACCGGCACCGTCGGCCGCTAGCCGTCCTTTCGGCTTTGAGCTAGCTGCGTCATCACGTCTGGGGCTAGTTGAGCTCATCCTCTGTTCCTCCCCAGTAGCATTTTGACCATCTTCCGACCTGGGGGTCTCATCTTCCGATGGTATACCGACATATCTCTGGTTGTACCGATCCATTTGGTTTTCACGGCAAGAATACTGGGGTGGGTTGCCATTACCTTCCCCAGGGATCGCATTTAGTCTGACCTCTCTGTCACGACCTTCCCGTCTTGGGTGGCCCTTCACGGTTTAGCTCACGGCATCACTGAGGTGCTCAAGCTCCAGCACCACAGCAAGGTAACGATCCTTTGCTGAAGACGACCACAACTGGGATAGGAATTTCCATTGGAAGTCGTTCCAGTTGTAAGTCGAGTCACCATGGGACCAGACCTGATTTTACAACCAGTTTTTACAGTGATTGTTAAGCGAATCACCACAGTCGTTAAGTGAATCTCAGGTCATTAAATTAATCACCATGGTTGTTAAGTGAATCCAGCTTCTCCAGTGGGTGTTTTTTGCCGGAAAAACGTTGCAAAAGTTGCAAACGTGATCACGTGACCATGGGATGCTGCAACTGGTCATAAATGTGATCTAGTTGCCAAGAGCCCAAAATGCGATCATGTGACTGTGGGAATGGGGGTGGGACATTTTGCAACGCTTGGAAGTGTTTTACAGGCCGTAAAGCACCCATCATAACTTCGGACCATTGTTAAACGAACAGTCGTAAGTTGAGGACTATCTGTACTTATTATTTGGCCCTCTCCCACTTGAGAAAATCTGTGCTAAGCAGTGTTTACTGTATTTGGCACAGACGCAGGCCTATTCTAGCCTCCCTACTGTTGGTGTTAGACTTTAACTCCCAGAATCCCCCAGGAGTTGGATTCTGGGAGTTGAAGTCCAGCATATTGGAGGGCCTCGTCTGGGTCCAGTCTGGAAATGCACAATAGGGTTCCTGCCCTGTTTTTAGGTTTTGAGCATGGGTGGTACTGAAAAATGCAGCTGGATGCTCACTGCTTCTTGTTTAAAAGGAAAGTTAGCAGGAAGACTCGTTGCCCCACCAAATTTGGGAGCAGGGCAGCATGCAAATTTAAAACTAAATATAATAACAACAACAGTAACCCTAATGGTGCGACGCTTTCTCCTGTCTCGCTCCACTGTTTGTCTTTTCTTGTGACGGAGCACATTTTTATTCCATTTGGAAGTATCCATTGTTCGAGGGTGAATAAGGGCACTGGGGGAAATTCAAGCTTTTTGTTCCTCCTACACCCACAAAGAACTAAACTTTTTGCTCCCTCCCTCCCCTGCAAAAATGGGTTTAATTTCAGAAATGACGTAATGGGAAAGAAAAAAAGAATGTGGTTGCCTTCACAAGGATTAGGTTAGACTTGCATTTTTATTTAGATCCCACAATGCTTCCCACATATTGAACTGTGGTTACAGCAGTTTGCCGTGGACCCAGAATTCAGCCCCAAAGGTTTTGCTATTAGCAAAAAGCTTTTCCGTGCGGGGAGTGTGTAAATGTTTCAACAGAGACCAAAATGAAATTCCTTTTGAAAGACTGAATTAGGAGCAGCCAAGAAGCAATTCTGCTGGATAAGCTTTAATGGCAGCATTTCCAGTTATCCATACGGTTAGTTCCTGTATCAAAAATTCAGAAGCTTCATAAAGCAAACTTGAGAGTGTTTATGCATTAAAATACTTATCGTACCTCCCCTATCAAAAAATGCAATCAATAAAACTGCTCCAGGTGCGGTTGGGCAGATAGATGAACGGAAAAAGAGGAATTGAGTTTTTGTTAGTTCGTACGTCCTAATTGTCAGGGGGGAAAGACGGATGTCGTCCGTTTGTGCGTTGAAATGTACACCGTTTGTAGATGCGGCTGAAGAGGGGGTTATATGTTCTAAATGTTTTTTTTTTTGCTTTGAAGGAGAATAATTAAAGATAAATAATCAGAGATAAGATCTTTGCCCATCTTGAATTTTACATATTTTACATGTGTATTGATATTTATATGTTTTATATTATTTTTGTCCTTTGTAAGCCGCCCGGAATCGTTGTGTACAAGATGGGTGGCAGAGAAATTAAACAAACAAACAAACAAACAAACAAATAAAATGGATTTGTTTGAAAGCCAGCCTTGGACTACATCTTAGCAGCTTTAACTTTTTCTCTCTTCTACCCACCCCCCGACGCATTTCTTGTTCTCACTATTATTTTTCTTTCTTCCCCCCATTTATAGCGTTGCTGTATAAACCTATAAATCGTGTTGCTCGAAGCACCAATGTGTTACACGTGAGTAAAACCCCATGGGGAGCTGTGGAGGAGGGGAAATGTTTTAGGTCTCCTGTCATTAGACACGAAGCCTCCCCAGCCCTATCTGATGGGGGGGGGTGGAACAAATTTATGTCCTTCCAAAACATTGGGGGGGGGGCATGATTGGGCCTTTATAAAACCTTGCACCCTGCCCATGTGTACGTGTGTTTTTTCAATTTTATTTTTTTAAAGAGAGGTGAAATTCTAGAATAAAGGTTACCCGTAGGCCAACTGCAACCAAATGTTGCACCGTGAAGAGCTTCCAGCTTGCCGGCCAGTCCAACATGCCCTTTCCCAGCCTATTCTATTCCATTCCCTTTTTGTCCCCAGCTCATGATTGTCATTCTGGGTCTGCCCACTCCATTTTCAGCGGGCTCTTTAGCATCTATCCCAACATTTCTCAAACTTGGCAACTTTAAGATGGGTGGACTTCAACTCCCAGAATTCCCCAGCCAGCTGGCTTTTTACTCCCTAAAAGGTTTGTGTGTCTTGTTGCACCAATTTTGCAGACGGGGAGATGGAATTGGGCCGATGACGTCATGCAGCTCTTTTGCAACCCACGCCCCTCCTGTGGTTTGGGGTCTGTGCATCTCAGAATGCCCTGCCAAGCAGCCCCAGAGAATTCTGAGAGCTGGGCTCCTGCTAGATCTGTGGGGGGAAAGCTAAGCTGCCTGGTGGCTCCTTGCAAAAATGGGGCACTCCTCTTTTTAGGCTAATTTACAGAGAACAGTCAGTTCAAATTTGGAATAGATTTTGGTGATCTTTTATGATAGGGTGATGCTGGTGTTGGGATCCGTGATGTGACCCTGTTTGACTTTTGCAAATGCTCTTTGGGGGTTTCAGGATCTGCTGAAGCACACCCCCTTAGACCACCCCGACTACCCGCTGCTCCAGGACGCCCTTCGGATTTCCCAGAATTTCCTCTCCAGCATCAATGAGGACATCGACCCCCGCAGGACGGCTGTCACCACGCCCAAAGGAGAGGCAAGTCGGGGGTTTAGCTCAGGCGATGCCAGACATGAGGCATGTGAGGGACCCCAAAAGAAGACCAGTCTGGGGTTCCAGCAGTGGCCAGCAAGGAAGCCTGCCGCTCAAGCAGGCTCCTCCTGCTGTGGATACTGCCAGCGTTCCAAGATATACTGCTTCTGTGCCTGGGGGCTCCATTGGAGTCAAGAAACCAGTCAATACAATTGGGATGAATGCAGGGCCTTGGGAAGGGGAAGGCACAGTTTCCCCTTGTTGTATGATTCCACATCTGTGTCTTATTTCTGAGTAAATCAGTTTGATGCCTGAAGTAGCCTCTCAGACTGTCAGCCTTACCAGGTAGGCCAGGCAGGAAGCACAACCAGATGAGCTAATCCTACTTTATTGGAAAGCTACATTGATAGAATCTTGCAAGTCTGAAAGTACATCTCTCCCTGTCTCCTTTACAGCTCGAGAAGCTAGGGAGGGTCCCTTCTGAGCCTCTTTCTCCATCCATTATGCAGCTGTGGGCCATGCCCTCTCTTATCTGGCTGTTCCCTTGGCAGCATCTCCTCGTCTTGTCTCCCACGGTCTTTCCCACATACCATTACACTGGCAGAGCCCTGCTGTTTTTGCTTTGGACTGTTTCGGAAGCAGGGACTATGTACAGGTAGTCCTCACTTAACGACCACCATTGGGACTGGAATTTTGGTTGCTAAGTGAAGTGGTCATTAGGCAAACCTGACCTGATTTTATGACCTTTTTTGTAGCAGTTGTTAAACAAATCACCACAGTCATTAAACGAACTACATGGCCGTTAAGCAAATCTTGGGGTTTCCCATTGATTTTGCTCTCCTGAAGAGGGCTGGAAAGGTCGAAAATGGTGATCATGTGACCCTGGGATGCCGCAACAGTCGTAAATGCAAACTGTTTGCCAAGCGCCCGAATCGTGATCATGTGACTATGGGGATGCTGTGACGGTCGTAAGCGTGAGGTTGATAAGTCCAAACCAAACTTTGTTTTCATTGTAAACCGCCCAGAGTCCCTCCTTTGGGGGGAGATGGACGGTGATAACAATTAATTAAATAAATAAATAAGTCGTTTTTCCAGCACTATCATAAGTCTGAATCATCGCTAAACAAATGGTTGTTAAGCGAGGACTACCTCTATTCTTTTTTCCCCATGTCTTTTTGGAGGCATTTCAGCTGCCTCAAAATAAGGAATGGTGCCTTTTTTGTGACTCGACCCAGAATTAAATCCATTTTCAGGGCAGGGCAGGGTTACCTTTCGACCCAGCATCGGCGTTCAGATGTACCACTTTTCCCTAGTCTCTGAGCATGCTGCCCTGAACGGGCCCGCCCTGTCCAGTCCAGTTCGACACGCGCCATGCATTTGTAGAGTTTCTGGCTTTTGACCAGCTCTCCCTTCTTTGCAGAGCCGTCAGCTGGTCAAAGATGGCTTCTTGGTGGAGGTTGCCGAGGGTTCTCGCAAGCTGCGCCACGTTTTCCTCTTTACGGATGTGCTGCTCTGCGCCAAGTTGAAGAAAACGGGAGTCGGGTGAGACTTGGGGAAGAGGAGCCCGTAGGGCGGCCCCGGAGAGGCCGTCCGGACTAGCGGCCACGCAGAACTGCATGTGAAACGTTTGCAGTGAGGGACGTAGCCTAGGGCAGGACCCAAATGGATGGGTGCCAATGACAAGGGAGGCATGCCGCAGTAGAAGTTTCCTGCAGCAGCAGGGGTTGGACTAGATGACCTTTTCGAGACCCCTTCCGACTTCAAGCTTTGATTCTTACTATCCGTGCAGAAAATCCACAGCGGGGGACGTGGGGGAAATCCCTCTGTCTTTTGCAGTTATCTTTGGGGAATTTGCCTGGTAGCAGCTCTTAAGCCAACTTGGCTGACCTCAAAAAAAGTTAAATAAGGTCAGATCTGGGTAGTCCTTGGATGGGAGGCCACCAGGAGATCCAGGGCTGTGGGCTATGCTTGGAAATTGAAAAAAGGCATCCCAGAAGAAAGCTATTATGAATTCCTTTGACTTGTTGGCAAGAACCAGGACTTGAACGTGATTTGAAGGAGACTTCACCTTTTACCTCACAGCAGGCAGCAGTACCTAGCTGACTTCGGCTGATCTTAAAATGCTAAGTGAGGTGATGCCTCAATAGACCTTGGATGGGGGACTACCAGGAGATCCCAGGGTGGTAACTTCTATATTGTTGCCAAGAAAACTCCAGGGACCTCACCAGGACTCAACCTCCCCTTTATCCAAACCACAGCTGGCAGAGGCCTGTTGTAGCCAAGTCCTTTTGGATCCCCCACCCAAGGAAATCCATTTTTATATGGCTAACTACCAATTCCCTCCCTGTTACTTCGTTTTGTTTTGTTTTGTTTCGGTTCATTTTCATTTTCATTTTATTATTCTTATTTTATTTTATTTATTTTTTATTCAAATAAAGATGAGAGCTGCCCATCTCATATACAGGTAATCCTTACTTACTGACTGCCTTGTTTAACAACCATTCCAAGTTACGACAGTGTAAAAATAATAGCTTTGTGACCAATCCTCACATTTACGACTGTTGCAGCGTCCTGCGGTCACGTAATTGCCATTTGTGAGCTTTGCAACTGGCCTGCGACAAGCAGAGTCGAAAGGCGGCAGTAAAATTGCAGGTCACGGTCATGTGACATGTCGCTTAGCAACTGCATCGCTTAGCAACAGAGCTGCCAGTCCCAATTGTGGTCGCTAAGCGAGGACTACCTATACTGTAGGTGACTCTGGGCGGCTTACAAACAGTTAAAGCAAATATAAAAACAACAAAAAGAACCAGAAAACAATTTAGAAACAAGTAAAAACATATAGAAATATATAAAACCCCATCATAAAATGCATAAAACTCACTGCCCATTTTCAAGGTGAAAAGTATGCAGCGCATTCTTGAAATGAGACACTTTCCATTTTGCAGGCAGCAGCAGGCCTTGATACGCCTATTGGTAATTTATTTATTTCTTTAGTCTTTTTAAGCCTGCTCCACTGCCAAAAAGTGTTTCAGAGTGGCTTATTATTATTATTATTATTTTGTTTAAATTTATTGGCTGCTCAACTCCAGTGGACCCTGAACATTTATTTATGTAAAGTCAATTTTAAAAAGAGGCACTTTCTGCCCTGGGGCTGACAGCCTACAATGCGTTGCAAGAGGAAAAGAGGAGGAGGAGGAAAGAGGAAAACACGCGAAGTTGGACTGCTGTTCTTGAAGTCATGCCTGTCACATCCACTGAGAATATAACAAAGGGTTCAAGGAGAAGAGGTGGGCTGGGAGGCAAATACTCCTCAATGGTGAATCAGGATAACAGAATATTTTCTCCATCAAAAGCCACCAGCCCTTCTGTCTGTCTGTGCAATTTGCCATTCTCAGGATTCAGCTCCAGTAGGCCTCTGATCAGCAGAAACTTACAAATAACAAATTACTTGGACTTCAGTTTAGTTTGCACTGTTTGAGCTGTTCCCCTTAATTATTTTTTTTATCATAGTATCTCTGATTACCCTCATACTGTCTTCCTAGTGTGGTTTAACTCAACATGGGATTTTAGATTCGCGCATTTAACGCTGCAAGCTGCAGGGGCACTTTTGCAGGGAGAAAATGGACTTGGCAAGTGGCTGGTCCCCATTGCAGGGAACAGGCGGGTCTCCGAGCTCCTCCAAAGAGCCCTTTGGGACACCATCCCCCTCCCAAGACCAGCTGGCCCCAACTCTGCTGGCATTTCGTAAAGCCTTAAAAACATGGCTGTTTTCTTGGGCATGGGGTTGGGAGGTTAACGGGGCCTGGGAGACGGGTGTGTCAATTATGGTGATTGTTGTTCTCAGCTGCCATTATGTATATGTATTAATATTTGGTTTGGTTGAGTTTTTAAATTATGTTAGCCACTCAGAGCCACATCAATTGAAATAAGTAAATACAGGCAGTCCTCACTTAACAACCATTCGTTGAGTGACAGTTCTGACTTAAAACAGTGCTGAAAAAAACGATGTATGACCAGTCCTCACGTTTATGACCGTCACAGCATCCCTGTGGTCATGTGAACACAGTTTGGGTGCTTGGCAACCAGTTCACATTTATGACCGCCGTCGCGTCCCGCAGTCACACGATTGCCATTTTCAACCTTCCCAGCCAGCTTCTGGCAAGCAAAATCAATGGGGAACTGCATGATTCACTTAATGGCCATGTGGTTCACCTCATGGCCGTGGTGATTCACTTAACGACTGCGGCAAAAAAGTCGTAAAATCGGGTTAGATTCACTTAATGACTGCTTTGCTTAACAACCGAAATTCCAGTCCCAATTGTGATCGTTCAGTGAGGACTACCTGTACCCCGTTCTTCCTTTTGAAAGGATATCAGAGTGACAAACAAGGAATTCTAAAGGAGGGCTGCCCAGGTGTGCACAGAAACAGGTGGGGCCCGGTTCACGCTGATATTGGTCCTTTCTCTGCAGAAAACACCAACAGTATGAGTGCAAGTGGTACATCCCTTTGGCCGAGCTGGTCTTCCCGTCGCTGGGAGAGTCAGACCTGTGTCCGCACGTCCAGGCCATGCCTGACCACGACCTGGAAGACATGAAAATCAAGATTTCCTCAATGAAGAGCGAAGTGCAGAAGGAGGTCGGTCGAGGGCGGGCGGATTGCTTAGCTCTGCTGAGAGAGAAAGGGAGGGGGAGACAGATACTTGCTTCCCCTGCTGCATCATTTAATTTATTTTTGAATTTGCACCGTCTTCCGGTTTACAAAGAAGCTTACGGTAATGGAATCAGGAGCAAAGGGATGAACTGTTGGCTTTAGTCGTTGGGCGGTTCTCCTGGGCCACTGTCAGCAGGGGCTGCTTTGCAAATCAGATTCCGGGATGCTCTTGAGGATTGAAGAGGGTCGGCCCCTCCAGGGAGGCCAGGTCACAGAACAGACGCCCTGTAATGGTAGGTCGGAATGACCGTGGGAGACGGGGTGGTGGGGTGGGAGAGATGCTGCCCAGGGACTGGCCAGACAAGGGAGGGCAGAGCCCGCAGCTGCATAATGGGTGGACAAAGAGGCTCAGAAGGGACCCTCCCTGGTTTCCCGGGTTGTAAAGGAGACGGTGGGGGGAATTGTACTTTCAGACTTGCCAGATTCTGTTCATGTAGCCTATAATAAAGTAGTATTGGCTCATCTGGTCGTATTCCCTCTCTGGTCCACCTGGGAAGGCTGACATCAGTCTTGCAGGTCTGAAAGTACAAATCTCCTTTACAGCCCAAGAAACCAGGGAGGGTCCCTTCTGAGCCTCTTTTTTCTCCCATTGTGCAGCTGCAGGCTCTGCCCTCTCTTATCTGACCGTTCCCTAGGCAGCATTTGCTCCCCTGCCGTCTCCCAAGGTCATTCCCACATACGATTACACCCACTAGGACTCTCTTTATTGCTATAAGCTACAATAACAGAATCTTGCAAGCCTGACGGTGTTTCCCCACCCCTCCCTCTGATACTAAAGCGAATCAAGGCAAGGCCATCTAGTTTCTTTCTCATGCTGCCTTGTTTTCCCGAGCTCAGCTCATGTTTTCCTAACAGTCTCCGCATACCTTCTCCAAGGCCATCTCTCTGCAGAGACAGGGGAGGGAGCCCCAAGACCTGGGGTTGTGCCCCTTTGGCCTGAGGGTCCAGCTGTGAGGCTTGGTTCAGCTGTCGTAAGCCCTCCTCCTCCTCCTCTTCTTCCTCCACAGAAGGCTAACAAAGGCCAGAGCCGAGCCATGGAGCGCCTCAAGAAAAAGATGTTTGACAACGAATTCTGGCTGCTACTCAACATACCGTCCATCCCCTTGCGGATCCACAACCGCAACGGCAAGGTAAGGCCTGGGCAGGGATTTCAGCTACAGGTAGTCCTTACTTAACGACAGTTCGTTTAGCAACTGTCCAGAGTTACAGCGGCACTGATAAAACTGACTTATGACCATCCCTCACACTTACAACGGTTGCAGCATCCAACAGTCATGTGATCACCATTTCCGACCTTCCCAGCCAGCTTCTGATAAGCAAAACCAACAGGGATCCACATGATTTACTTAACGACCGCCACAAAAATGGTCGAACAGTGGGTCTGGATTCACTTAGCGACCACATCACTTAGCAACCTAAATGATGGTCCCAGTTGTGGTCAATGAGTGAGAACTACCTGTACTTTGGGGGAACATGCATTTGTTATGGGTCCCCTGAAGCTTTCCTGCAGATCCCTGGGTTACCAATTTGCAAAAATGGGCCTGTGTTCTATCTGACAGACAGAAGCCGCCTTCTGCCTACCCGGTTTGTTCATCTGGCCTGGTTGGCTTCTTTTGAAGCAACAGCAGAGGGGTCTCTGGGTTGTTGGCAGAGAAAGGGGCCTGGCCTCCATCTCCCCTGGCCCCCTACCCAAATCTCCCCCTCCCTTCTCTGGCCAAAGAAGAGTTTCCTTTGGGAGCGTCCGGAGGGGCTGCCACGTCCCTTTCTCACAGCCCCCTGCCTTGTTCTCTGTTGGCCTTCCCAGAGCTACCTGTTCCTCCTGTCCTCGGACTACGAGCGGTCGGAGTGGAGGGAGGCAATCCAGAAGCTGCAGAAGAAGGGTGAGGCGCGCGGTTGATCGGATGCCCCCATCCCCACGATGGCCATCTCGGCCCTCAGCCGGTGGTCCATGAAATGAGGAGCCCTTGGTGGAGCCAAGGGGCAGAGCTTCCTGCCGAGGCTCACAGGCATCAACGTGGCCCCTAAAAATATTCTTTTGCCCCTTTGGGGGGGTGACCTTTGAGTCAGGGGATGCTTCTGGAGAGCCGAGTCTCTGCTGCGTCCTGGTGCCTTGGGGTGAGATTTCTGCACCCGGACCTGGTGCCCTCCTAATGCCTTGGACTTCAATTCTCATAGTGACCCCCACCCCCAGCTAGGGGACGCTCCTTGTTCCCAGCCTTTCCGCAAAACCTTTGCAATTCCCAAGCAGATCTCCAGACCTTTGTGCTGAGTTCTGTGGAGCTGCAGTTTCTGATGGGATCCTGTTTCAAGCTACGGACCGTCCACAACATCCCCCTCACCAGCAACCCGGACGGTGAGTGCGCTTGTCCCCCTCAACGTGGGAAGCGTGTTGGCTTTCATCTTGGCTAGTGCAGTTGCTGGGACTGAGAACAAGCCCCACGTGCCCAAGCCACGTTCAAACCCTTCTGCGCTTGGTTTGCCTTCCCACCCGGCATAATGGATTAGGGGCCTCCTGCTTCGAGTGCGCTGGTCGGCCTCCGAAGTGGGCAGGTTGTCGGTTGTGGTTTAGCGGTCGTGCCGTTCCTCCGCCGACTGTGGGGCGGCCTCCCTCCCACAGCGTGTGGGTTGTAGTGCATGCTCTCTCAAGCTTTGCAAGGCCCCCAAACACCATATTGTTAACGCTGTGGGTGCTGCCTTCAAAGTAAGCAGAAAGGAAAGGTATAGAAATAGGACGGATGGAAGGACGCTCTCCCTTTTCCCACGCATTTGGTACATCGTTGATCGACCGTGATGAGACGCCCAAGTCCCTCCAGCGGGAGGAGATGGGCGGTGACAAATTCAACAAACAAACAAACAAACAAACAAATAAAAGTTTTCACGTTGATCTCCTATTTCTGGAAGGTGATTCCTTAAAGGAAGTTTTAGTGAAGGTGGAACGTGCAACCTATTTCCACATATGTTCCCCATTGTAGTGGGTCTGAAAATCCACTTATACAAAGATAGGAGGACAGTGGCAGAATCACAGAATCACCGAGCTGGCAGGGACTTCCATCTAGTCCAACCCGCCGTCCTCGACTTATGACCATTTGTTAGTGTTTGTTCAAAGTTACGCTGGCACTGGAAAAAGTGACTTATGACCGGACCTCGCACTTATGACCGTTATAACGACCAGAAAATTCATCATTGAGCAGTGTGATTGTTAAGTGAGGTACCACGTGGCTGCACCCAATTTTATGATTTTTTTGCAGCGGTCGTTAAGTGAATCATGCAGTTCCCCATTGATTTTGCTTGTTGGAAACCGGCTGGGAAGGTCGCAAATGGTGATCACGTGACCCCAGGACGCTGCAACCATTGTAAATACATGCTGGTTGCCAAGCACCCGAATTTTGGTCATATGACCATGGGGGTGCTGATGGTTGTAAGTGCGAGGACAGGTCATAAGTCGCTTTTCCAAGCGCCATCGTAACTTTGAACAGTCACTAAACGAATGGTCGTAAGTCGAGGACTACCTGTGTTCAGATTTATTCATACAAGTTCCAAGTGCTAAGTTTCTCATTTGTAGTTCTCCTACCACTAGATGGTGGTATGTTTGCAAAGAGTTGCTTGTGCAAAACATTTCAACCCCTAGAAGCAGCTTTTCTGCTTTGGAAGGTTGGGAGGGCACAAAGCAGCTTTTTTAAAGTCAGTGCCTGCTGTTTGGAGTTGTTATAAAAACTTGGCTTGAGATGTTTGGGGGAAGTTGTGGCTAATTAAGACACTTCCGCTTGTTAAAGTGATCCATCCAGTAAACGTGGCAGCACAATCTGAAAAAGACAGTTGCTGAAACCAGCGTGTATTAGCAAAGCACGGTGGGGTGCCTTCCTACTCATGGCCGTTAGTTAATGACCTCTCTGCTCTTTGCAGGCACCACTGCCCCTCTAATTAATGGTTTCCTGTGTGCAGTCTGGTGAATCTCACCTTTTGCTTGACGTCTTGTTTCCTTGCATTTGTAACGGTTGCAATTATAAAAACCATCCAACAGCGCTGTCCGGCTCCTCCTTTGCAGATGATCAACCTCCAGGAATGTGTGGTTTCTTGCATGTGATTGTCCACTCGGTCAAGGGCTTCAAGCAATCTGCCAGTGAGTGCCATCTTCCCTGCCGTTCTGTCTTATGGTTCCTCCACCCCCCCCCCTTTGGCGTGATTGGACCCAGCTGCAGTTTCACCTAGGAAGCCAGATGAGCCACCTACTGTGTGGTCATTTTGCAAGGGACCGATCCGGGTCTCCCAACCATCATACTTCTGTGTTTTCCACCATTCTTTCAGACTTGCAAGATTCTGTCAGTGTAGCTTTACAATAAAGTAGAATTAGCTTATCTGGTCTACCTGGTAAGGCTGATGTCAATCTTGCAAGTCCGAAAGTATAAATCTCCCACCATCTTCTTTACAGCCAGAGAAACTAGAGAGGGTCCCTTCTGAGCCTCTTGCCCTACCCACTATACAGCTGTGGGCTGTGCCCCCTCTTATCTGACCATTCCCTTGGCAGTGTCTCTTGACCCCGTCTCCCAAGGTCTTTCCCACATACCGTTACAAATGCAGACCTTTTGGGAATGGGCAGCAGGTGACTAAAATCAGTAAGTACCCTCTGGGAACAATGGGTATTATCAATGAAGCCGACACTGTTTTCTTTTCCAAGTGAAATCCTGCGGCTCCTTGGGGTTGCTGGAACAGGTTGCTCAGACCTGCAAGATTCTGTTCATGCAGCCTTACAATAAAGTAGAATTAGCTCATCTGGTCGTGTTTCCTGTCTGGTCTACCGGGGAAGGCTGACATCAATCTTGCAAGTCTGAAAGTACAATTCTCTTGCCATCTCCTTTACAGCCCGATAAGCTAGGGAGGGTCCCTTCTGAGCCTCTTTTTTCTCCCATTGTGCAGCTGCGGGCTCAGCTGTCTCTTATCTGACCGTTCCCTAGGCAGTGTCTCTCGGCCGCATCTCCCAAGGCCTTTCCCGCATATCTTTACAGATCCTGCCTGGTCATATCAATTGCTAAAGCCTTGCAAGATTCCAGACTTGCAAGATTGATATCAGCCTTACCAGGTAGACCAGACAGGAAATATGACCAGATAAGCTAATTCTGCTTTATTGTGAGGCTTCATTAACAGAATCTTGCAAGTCTGAAAGTACAATTCCCCCCGCCGTCTCCTTTACAGCCCTATAAGCTAGGGACGGTCCCTTCTGAGCCTCTTTCTCCACCCGTTATGCAGCTTCAGGCTATGCCCGCTCTTATCTGGCCAGTCCCTGGGCAGCATCTCTTTACCCCACCTCTCAAGGTCTTTCCCACATACCATTACAAAATTCTTATAAGTCTGAAAGTACATCTCTCTCCATCTCCTTTACAGCCCGAGAAACCAGGGACGGTCCCTTCTGAGCCTCTTTCTCCTCCCATTATGCAGCTGCAGGCTCTGCCCTCTCTTATCTGACCGTTGTCTAGGCAGCGTCTCTTTGCCCCGTCTCCCAAGGCCTTTCCCGCATACCATTACATCATGCTGGCTAGGGAATTCTGCGAGTTGAAGTCTAGACCTCTCAAAGTTGCCAAGATTAGGAAACACTGATTTAAGGGACGGATTTTAAGAGGTGCCCCCCCACCATCGGAAGACAGAATTGATTTCACGCCTTCCTTCTCTTTGCTCTTAGACCTCTACTGCACACTCGAAGTGGACTCCTTCGGGTACTTCGTTAGCAAAGCCAAAACACGAGTTTTCCGGGACACGACCGAGCCACAGTGGAACGAGGTACGCCAGGTGGTGGAAAGGTTTTGCTGGGTCGCGCAGAGCGGTTAGGGAGCACAGGAGCAGTCCCCAGCTCTGGAAACCCTTGCTCACTCCTAGAACGATAGGAGCCATCCTGATGCATCTGAGCATGCACAGAGTGCCTCCCTGCCATTCCCACTGGGGCAAAATACAGGTCCTTCCCCAGCCCGTTTGGCGTAACAAGCAAATTGCTTTGCAACATTTCCTCTGAGCGTGTGCTGGTTTCTAGGTGTATTTCCGACAGTGTTATCTCTGATTTCCAATATGGGGAGGCGAGGGGGGAGCCCGTATGGCCTTGAGCCCCAGTGTTGAAGTGGCATTCTGCAGATGCTCAAATGTACTGGTGTTATTTTACCTGTCCTAGATGGGAGATTTCCCAAACGAAGGGGGCAAGAGAGGGCTTCCCTTGGCCAACCCACCCCAGCCCACCAGCTTCTAGCTGTCATCGTCCTGCAGAATGGTGTACTTTCACAGATTGTGACTTCGGGCACTTGGCAGCCGGCTCACATTTAGGACCGGTTGCAGGGCCCTGGGGTCACGTGATCACGATTCGTGACCTTTTTGCCGGTTTCCAGCAAAAAACGTCCAGTGGGGAAGCTGGATTTACTTGACAACCAGTGATTCACTTAACGACCGTCATAAAAATGGTTGTTAAATCAGTTCTGGTCATGTGGTAACTCACTTAACGACCACACCGCTTAACAACCAGTTTTCTGGTCCCTATTGTGATTGTTAAGGGAGGACTATGTGTATTTCCTCTTTGGATCAATTCTCACTTTCCCCCCTGCTTTTGCTGTTTCCATAAACTGGCCCCGTTGCCGATTCTGCAGGAATTTGAGATTGAGCTGGAGGGCTCCCAGTACCTGCGCATCCTCTGCTACGAGAAATGTTACGACAAGACCAAGCTGAACAAGGACAACAATGAAATTGTGGACAGGATCGTGGGCAAGTGGCAAGTCCAGGTGCGGGGGCCGCTGTCGCGAGGAGGGGAGGGGAGGGGAGGGGAGGAAGAAGGGGCTGCATGGAAAGAGTCAGGGGCTGCATCGGGAAGACCCTGCCCCTTAGCAGCAAGTCTCCCCTGCCGCATGTCCTTGCAGGCGGAAAGCCAGCCTGTCGGGAGAGGGGCTTTGCTCCGTTGCTTGCGTCTTGCGGGGATCCAGCCCGGGGAGCCGAGCCACCGGCCTGCACAGCGGAGGGTTGTGTCTTCTGGAGGGCGGTGCTGTGCTGGGAGGGGTGGAAGAAAAGCAGGAACGTGCCTTTGCCTTCCCAGCAAGACCCTAAGAGTCTTGCCAGCCTTTTCAAACCCTAAACTGCTTTGCACAATTGCTGGGGGTGGCCGCTTCAGGAGAAGCGGGGTATTCCAACCGGTGTGGATGTTCTTCCCCCCTTCCCCGTGTTTTCCTGCTGCTTTTTCCGTTGACCCGCCAGCTCCCCCCATCATCGCTTGCGCGCTCGACATGCAAACACTTAGTGCTTTATTCAATTTAACGTGGAAGGAGAAGGCCTGTGGCCCCAGTTGACGGGTTCATTCCCAGTAAGAGACATGAATTGCACAGAGCTTAGAAAGGGTCAAAAGCTTGGTTGGATGTGTTGCTTTTCAATTTTGTTGTTATTCTGAGATGGGGCTGCTTTTGTTGAGTTTGTTGTTGGCATCCCAGTATGCTCTGGGATTGGGGGAGGTTATAAATACTGCTAAACGAAGTAAAATACAGGTAGTCCTTGCTTAATGACCTCGGTTGGGACCAGAATTTCGGTTGCTAAGTGATGTGGTCATTAAGCAAGGCATCACATAACTGGACCCGATGTTATGACCATTTTTACCGCAATTGTTACTGCGGTTGTTAAGCAAATTACAACAGTCGTTAAGTGAATCAGTGGTTCCCCATTGATTTGGCTTGTCGGAAGCTTGCTGGGAAGGTCGCAAATCGTGATCACGTGACTGCAGGGCGCTGCAACCGGTCCTAAATGTGAGCAGTTGCCAAGCGCCCATATCGTGATCACTTCACCGTAGGGATGGTGCGACAGTCATAACTTTGAGGACGGGTCATAAGTAACTTTTTTAGCCCTGTCATAACTCCGAACCATTGTTAAACGAATGGTTGTTAAGCAAGGACTACCTGTAATACAAGTCAGAAAAAAAATAACCACTTCCTACAAACTGGACGAAAGTAGCTGGAGGATACCTCTGAAGAGATATCAGCCCTGTGGGGTAGGCCAGAGCAGAGAATCTAATCCACGGAAAGACTGGAGCTATACCTACTGAGATGGGCTCCAATAACAAATTCTGGCAAGTCTGATCACCCTGGACCCTCTCCCCTTCTGATGCTCCGGTGAATCAGGGAGGCGTCTGCCTGGGCTGCGTCCAGATGTTATCTTGCTTCCCAGGAGTTAAAGGATGCTTCAGCCCCTTTTGCCGAGGTAATGGTTCTTGCATATTTCTACCAAGATCTTCTTCCTTACTTTCTATACCAGGGTTTCTCAACCCTGGCTGCTTTAAGATGTGTGGACTTCAACTCCCAGAACTGAAGTCCACACATCTTAAAATGGCTGAGGTGGAGAAACACTGCTGTATATGTTGTTCATCGCGTTGGCCTTTTGGACCGAGGGTTCCTGACGGCTTTGCAAAACTCAAGCATTGCCTGCGAGCCCCTCTTCTGGCTAACGCCTTTTATTCGGAGGCAGAAGCTTTTGCAAGCTGCGGCTCCCTTCGTCAGATGCAATGCCTTTTAATAGAAAATACGCCTTTGAATAAAAGGCGTTAGTGAAAAGGGGCTCCCAGGCTCCTGAAGACTTTTGGGTGGGTTGATATATTTGGCCCTGCAAAGCGTTTCCTTCTCGTTCCTTTTGTGGTTCTTGAGAGTCAGAAAGATCACTGCCCCTTCCAGTTTTTCTTCTCTCAAGGATTCTGAATTGTCATATACAGATAGTCCTCGCTTAACAACCAAATTGGGACTGGAATCTCAGTTGCTAAGCAAAGTGGCCAGTAAGTGAATCCAACCCAATTTATGACCTTTTTGTGATGGTCGTTAAGTGAATCACTGCAGGTGTTAAGCAGACCACGTGGCCATTAAATGAATCATGGAGTTCCCCCTTGATTTTGCTTGCCAGAAGCTGGCTGGGAAGGTAAAAAATGATCATGTGACCACAGGATGCTGCGATGGTCATAAATGTGAACCAGTTGCCAAGCGCCCAAATTGTGATCATTTGACCACGGGGATGCTGTGACAGTCGTAAGTTTGAGGACCGGTCATAAATAGATTTTTTCCAGCACCGTTTCAAGCCTGAACTGTCACTAAACAAATGGTCATTAAGCGAGGACTGCCTGTAATCATGGAAAACAAGCAGTTGCCATTCCCAGCTGTTAATTTCTCCACTCTCTTGTTTCTGATCCATTGTTCTCTGGGGCCTCTCAGATTTTCCCCAGCCTGCTTGAAACCTCCTATTCACTTCTGGGTGGAATTTGCCGCCTGTAATCTCGTACCATAATTAGCACAAGCTGTTGTAGGATGCGCAGAACCCTACGTAACCCCCAGTCCAGGTTTCTCCTCCCATCCTCTCAGGGTGCCAGCAGGATGCAGCGCAAGCTGTCTCTCCGATGCCAGGCTGCAGCCGCGCCAGTTCCTTTGTGCCAAGCAAGCAAACCCCCTTGGAGGCGTGCTTTTTCCTGTCTAACTTTTCTCTTCCCCATCTGTGCGTGTATAGGCTCCGGCGGAGTCTGGCCTGGATAGATATTCCCAGTAAGAGAGATAAATTGCCCTCCGAGTAGAAGAAGGCATGAGTCTGGCACCCAGAGGCAGCAAACCTGCTCCCAAATTGGATGTTTGAGGAGTGAACACCCTTTGGAAAGGCTTGGAAGCAAATAAGGGAGAGTTCAAAATCAGAAGTGTCTGCACGGATGACGTATTTTGTGAAAAAACAAAGCCTCTGCTTTAGATTGGGGTTTTTCAAGCTTTTTCAGGCTGTGGAACTTGTTAGTTAAAAAAAATAAATGAATCAGAGAATGCATCGGTGCCCTCAGGTAGACCAGGCTAAGAAGCAGACACCATGCGGAGCTAAAGCAGCTTTTATTCAAACAGTTCTAGTAACAGAACCTTGCACGACTGAGTGTGCCGCCACCTGTCCTCCCGCTTCTATCCTTGCGAGAAATTGGTGTGCGGGGTCTGTCTGAGATGTTTTTGCAAACTTTCTTGGCTTGGGGCTCAAGTTTGCTTTTTCTGACTGTTGCCTCGATAGTGGATCGCCCCTCTGTCCTTCAGGGCCGTCCACTTCACAGAACCCGACTGAGAAGCAAAATGCTGGCGGTAGGAAATGGGCTGCGTTGAAGTGGGGGCATTCGTCTCTTAGGGAACCCCATCAGGTTCTCGTGGAACCCCAGGCCCCCCTGGAGCACGGTTCGAAAAACCCTGTTCTTTACAGTACAAAGAACGTGTGCTTTGGTGTGGTTTAATGAGGTTCTCTCTCTTCGGCTGCAGTAAATATAATCCAAGGGAAGGGTTTGTTTTTGCTCTGTGTCACCACCTTCGCTCTGCTGCAGATGGGACTTGGAGCCAGATCTTAAAACACCCGGGTGCATTGTGCATTCTCTGCAAATGGTGCAACGTTGTCCTTTTCCCTCTGCTGTTCTGCACTGGAGCAAACAAGGCTCGTTAAGCTAAACAAATTAGATTGCGCTGCTGGGTCTCTGGGCTTTCTCAAAAGCCAAGCCAATGCCTGAGTTTGCATTTTAATATTTTTTTTCCTGAGGTTTGAAAAGGAACGAAGCCAGCCCGGTTCAATTTGGCTCCAGGTTTTTTTGGGGGGGTGGGGGGGAGCTGGGAAAATGTGCGGGAGTGACCCCTAAGATCCTGTCTGAAGGATAGCTCCTTGGCAATTAAAGGAACTGAGAATAGGTTTGAGTTAGATACGGGTAGTCCTCACTTAATGACCATTCGTTTAGTGATGGTTCAGACTTAAAACAGTGCTGAAAAAACCAACTTACAACCAGTGCTCACACTTACGACTCTTGCAGTGTCCCCATGGTCATGTGATCATGATTTGGGCGCTTGGCAACGGGTTCACATTTATGACCATCGCAGCATCCTGGGGTCACGATTGTCATTTTTGTCCTTCCCAGCCAGCTTCTGACAAGCAAAGTCAATGGGGAACCGCATGGTTCACTGAACAACCACATGGTTCGCTTAACGACCGTGGTGATTCACTTAATGACTGCTGCAAAAAGGTCGTAAAATTGGGTCGGATTTGCTTAATGACCGCTTCGCTTAGCAACCAAAATTCCAGTTGCAATTGTGGTCATTAAGCAGGGACTACCTGTGCCTCAATTTTTTGAACAGGAGTTGTGTTCTCTGAGGCTCCAGTATCAATGCAGGGCAGGTAGACAAATATGGCCTCTCAACACAGCTCCTGCCAGCATCCCTGGTGGCTTCCTTCCTCCGACCAACTTTATCCTGGGTTGCTCTAGCAACGGTTGCTAAGACAACTGTTGAGCTTTATTCTGATTGGGCGAGGATGATAATGGGAAGGGAGAGGAGATGGTTTGTTACCTGGGTGAATTGGATGCTTGTCAGAGGTAGAACAAGGAAGAGTGTTTAAAACCCTCTCTTTCTATTTATTTATTGTTAAGGTGGATATGGGCGCGCATCTTGTGGCACACAACTCTGGGTGGCTAACAACAGTAATAAAAACAAGAAAAACAATGAACAAAAAATCAAGAAAAACCAGGCACCCAATCCATCAACCACATCCATTCATCTGTACCAGTGTTTTTCAAATGTGGCCACTTTAAGATGTGTGGACTTCAACTCCCAGATTTCCCCAGCCAGCCATGCTGGCTGGGGGATTCTGGGAGTTGAAGTCCACACATCTTAAAGGTGCTGAGGCTGCGAAACACTGCCTTAAAGAGTTCTAAGCATCTGGAGGTAAATTATATTTTATTATTTTGTCCTTTTTATATCTTGTTCACCTTACTGCCCTTTCAGAACGAGGGTGCCTACTGGTTTTGCAAAAATCAGGAGGAGTCTGGTAGCCCCTTTTCCAACCAGGACATTTTCTTAAAAGGTATTGGCTTTTGTAAGCCGCAGTTTGCTTCATTGCTGGAGAGGCTGGACTGTGCTTTTTTCTAACCATTGTCCTCCATGCAGCATGCATGGAAAATACCCCCCCCCCGATGTTTAAAACAGTTAAGAATTATTTCTCTTATAACAGCATGGGGCAGGTGTTATAATAAAATGCACTTGTTCGTTTCTTTCCTGAATGCATGCATTTTTCCTGCAGAGGCTTCCCAAATAGACTTCTTTTCTCCAAGTTGCCAATTTGGGAAATTCAACTGCAAATCCAGAAAAAGGGAAGATTTTGAACAAGAGCTAAGTTTGGGGCTGTGCACTGGTGTGAAAATGCGACAAGAGGTGGATTTGCCTTCTGGTAGGAACCGAACCAGTTCCTCCCCGCTCTGAATGTGGCGCTCGATAGCGCAAAATGAGTGCTGGGGTTCGCTGCGCCTGTCTGAAGATGGAGAGAGAGTACAGAAGGAACTCGGTAGCTTTGTCTGCTGGAAACTCAGCTTTGATCCAGAAGCATGAGTCACAGTGGCGGATGGGGGTGGGTGGGATGAACATGGAGATTCCAGCCGTGTGAACTTTGGGGGCGGGCGGGACTCCTGGGAATTGCAGGTCTTACAGGCTGCAACTTGGCTGTGGTAATGTGGAACTGCATCCACATCTCAATGCTTGGAGAAGTGGGCTGGCTTGGAGGTGGCCAGTGGCCACAGCATGTGAGTGCAAGGCACTACAGGTAGTCCTCACTTAACGACCACAATTGGGACCGGAATTTCAGTTGCTAAGTGATGTGAATCTGACCCAATTTTATGACCGTTTTTGCGGCAGTCGTTAAGCGAATCATACGGTCATTAAGTGAATCACGTGGTTTCCCATTGATTTTGCTTGGTGGAAGACAGCTGGGAAGGTTGAAAATGGCGATCGGATGCTGCGATGGTTGTAAATGCAAACCGGTTGCCAAGCCCCCAAATCATGATCATGTAAGTGCAGGGGACACTGTGAGGTCGTAAGTATGAGGGCCGGTTGTAAGTCAGTTTTTTTCAGTGCCGTCGTAAATCTGAACCATCACTAAACAAATGGTTGTTAAGTGAGGACTGCCTAGCTCAAAGCTCTGTTTATTTGCTGGAAATCCCAGCATCCACCATAATCTGGTGATAGTCCAGAAATTTTTCTCACATGGATCTGGACACCTCCTGCCCTCAGAAGGCTACTCTCGCAGCTCGGTGAGAAAATCAGACAGGCACCTGAGCTACTTCCCACATTCCCGTTGTATTCCCTTTGGAGGGAGGTTGGAGGTGGGGGATGACACGAAGGTGATTCTGTGGGGAGGAGAGAGGGTCCCCTCCTGGGCCCAGGGGTCTTCAACCTCTCTATAAGCGATGTAGGATAGAAAGGATACCCATCCGATTGGCAGGTGACTCCTCACGAGTCCAGCCGGATTGGCACCATCGGTGGCCTCTTGCGCTCGCTCTCTCTCCCCCGCGCCAGTCTGTCTCGCTCAGAATCCCTCGGGCTGGGGCGGGAGAGCCACCGGCCTGGCAGGGAGCAGTTTCTGGGTCCCCTTAGCTGGGGGTGGGCAGAGGGCCTGTGTCAGGGCCCAAGGCGACACCTTGGCTGGGAAGAATCAGGGGTCCGTGTTTTTAGGCTACGTTGGGGAGACGCTTGGCCTTGTGAACTGAAGGGGGCCTGACAAAGCAGGTGGGATGGACTGATTGCTTGATTACGTGCCACCAAGTCAACGTGAGCGCTTAGTGACCCCATAGATAGACCTTCTCCAAGAAGATCTGTCCCCAACCTGGTCCTTCAGCTCTTCCAATGGTGCCTTCATTGCCGCACTGTGGCTGAGTCCCTCCCCCTTGCTCTGGTCATACCCTTCTTCTCTTTCCTCCCATTATGGGCTTCTCCGGGGAGCTGGGTCTTCCCGTAGTGTGTCCAAAATGTGACAATTTGAGCCTCATCGTTGGTGCCTTGAGGGAGAACTCTGGGTTGATTTCTTCGATGATCCATTTGTTTGTTTTCTTCGCTGGGCACGGACTTCTCGGGCGTCTTCTCCAGCACCAGAGTTCAAAAGTGTAGAGCTCTTCCTGTCCTGCTTCTTCAAGTCCAGCTGGTAGGGTGTGTGTGAATGCAAACTGGCAGACTCTGTTCCATCTGAAGGTAGAGAATGGGAGAGATGGAGCCTCCTTCAAGGGGCCTCTTTGCTTCTCCTCCTCTCCCTCCCTACTGCCATAAAGGGGGGGGGGGTTCAAAAGCAACATCTGCAGTGAATTATCCACCCCCCCAGACCCATATACCCTCCCCACACTTCCTCTGTTGCAAGAGAGGGGCATCACGGCCACAAGGGTATCGGTCCGTCGAGAAACCATCAGAACGATTCAGGGCAGCTGAACATTTTGCTGGTTTTTCAGCTGCTGTGTTGGTTTATTGGAGGCAAAAAGGAAATGTTCCCCAAAAGAGGTACTTGTGGTCAGAACAATGTTTGTTTGTTCGTTTGTTTATTTAATTTGTCCCTCCCATCTCCTCCCATTGGGGGACTCTGGGCGGTTAAGTTATGGGAAGAATGGCCACGGCAAGCCAGCTTAGAACATGGTGGATGCACTGCAGCATTTCATTGGACAAGGGCAGGTCAGTCACATGTCAGCATCAGTTATTAATACAGGTAGTCCTCGACTTACGACCATTCATTTAGGGACCATTCAAAGTTACGACGGTGCTGAAAGAAGCGACTTGCGAACAGTCCTTGCGCTTACGACTGCCGCAGCATTGCCATGGTCACGTGATCGAAATTTGGATGCTTGGCAACCAGCGTGCATTTACAATGGGCGCAGCATCCTGGAGGCACACGATTGCCATTTGTGACCTTCCCAGCCAGCTCCCAACAAGCAAAATCCATGGGGAACCACATGATTCACTTAACGACCATGGCAAAAAAGCTCAAAAAATCAGGCGTGACTCACTTAATGACCGTATCACTTAGCAACAGCCATTCCGGTCCCAATTGTGGTTGTAAGTTGAGGACTACCTGTAACTGAAAGCTACCTCTGTGAGTCGTTTAGAGAACATCAAGTTGGAGCAGGGACTGATTTGGTTAAAGAGCTTTTCCCAGCATCTAGGCAACCTTGGCTGATCTAGAAAGCTAAGCAGGGTTGGAACTGGGGAGACCCTGAATGGGGGACCATCTGGGAATTCCAGTAGCTGGACTGGGAAATTGAAAAAACATCCTGCATAAAGGCACCCTTTTGTATCATGCCTAGAAAACTGCCGGGACGTGTCTTCAGAGTCACCAGCTCTCAAGATCGACTAGAGGAGGATTTCGTTTTCTATATTTTGATAGAAAATAGGCCCTGCATAATATCCAGGAAGTGGAATGCAGTACAGATAGTCCTCGCTTAACAACCATTTGTTTAGTGATGGTTCGGACTTAACAATGTTGCTGAAAAAACCAACTTACGACTGGTCCTCACACTTACGACCGTCCCAGTGTCCCCCCCGTAACGTGATCATGATTTGGGCGCTTGGCAACCAGTTCACATTTGTGACTGTTGCAGCATCCCGTGGTCACATGATCGCCATTTTCGACCTTCCTGACCAGATGCTGGCAAGCAAAATCAATGGGGAACCCCGTGATTTGCTTATCAACCTCATGGTTCATTTAACACCCATGGCAATTCGCTTAACAACCACTGCAAAAAACGTAAAATTGGGTCAGATTTGCTTAATGACCGCTTCAGTTAGCAACCAAAATTCCAGTCCCAACTGTGACCGCTCAGCAAGGACTACCTGTAAGAGCCGGGCACGTGAATACCTAACTCCGTGCACGCCCCGGGCACTGAGCCACGGTGTGGGAGGACAAAAGGGAATTGTTCCATTTGAAATAGAAACATGACATCTCTCAGTTAGTATGTGGTTTTTCCCCTGGTGCTTTTAACTGTGCACAGCTGGGCTTCTCCACACTTCCTTACATTCTGACTGCATCGACTCCTTTTTGCAGCCCACCCCCTGGGCGTCCTGTCCGGGCTGCGTGGTTGGGGCAGCTGCACGAACTCCGAGACCGCCCCAGCCTTGCCCTTCCGACGTGTCCATGTTTTCAAAAGCCCGTCGCCGGCCCTTGTGGTCTTGAAGAGGCGCAGGCACAAGGGCGGGTGAAACCCTGCCAAACGGGGGGGGGCAACGGGTTGCTGACTTCCAGCGGTTGTGAAATCTGAACCAGCCACCCGTCCTTTTTGTCCCGGGGCCAGGCAGAGCGGAATCAATTACACAAAATGTCAGCCTGCTCCAGTTTTGGCAGGCAAGCAGCCTTCCAGCTGAGCTGCCCTTGGGCTCCCCTTGTTTCCAGCCAGCTGGCTGGGGGTGATGGGAGTTGTAGTGCATCATCTGTGGAAGGGGCAGCTTGGGGAAAAGGCCGGAGAATCCGGCAAGATGGTCAGAAGTGTTCTTCCAAAACGAAGGACCTGCTGCTTTGAAGAGGACGTTGCTCCCCTCTCTGTTTTCTTCCTTTTTTAAAAATTTTGTCTCCTTCGCTGACTTGGCCCCTCTCTCCAGCAAATGCCTGAACTGGGGCCTCTGCAATGGGAAGCAGATGTCTGTAGGGATCCCTGCCTTCCTTCTCGCCTGCGTATAATTCATAGATGAATTCAGGTCAGTTGCCCAGCGCAGATGAGGAAAGAGTGCTTGGGGGCTTGAAAGAGTGCCTCTTGCCACATACAGAGTGCACTGCCCTCTCTTTGCAAACCATGAGGCCACTGTGTGTGTTGCCAGCAGTCAAAGGAGCACCTTGTCTTCTCGGAAGAAGCCACCCTCCTTTTCTGGGAGTGATGGTCTCTGTTGTGCAGGTCGTCCTCTTTTAGCGACCACAGTGGGGGCTGGCAACTCAGTCGTTAAGCAAAGCAGCAACTGTGTTTATGATCTGACTTCAGCTTTCCTTGGCTTTACAGACCTGCAAAGGTTGTAAATTCAAGAATTGGTCGTAAGGTTACTTCTTCACTGTCGTAACTGAACGGTCACTAAACAAGGCAGTAGCTAAACAAGGACTATCTGTAGCATGTTTGAAGCCCTCCACTAGTAAGTTCTCCTTCATTGGAAATCTCCAACAGGAGGCTGGGTAGCCATCTGTCAAAAATATTTACGAGACCCTGCACCAAGCAGGGGCTGGTCAGGTAGGACTAGATGACCTCTGAGGTCCCAGGCCAGAGGGTCAGCGAAGTGGTGCCAAGGGATATGGTTTGTCTTTTTGCCCCAAAGTGACCTTAGGTGGCCTTTTGCCGCCCTTCCAACTTGATGGCCCTTGGGCTCTCACGACCAACTGAGGAGGACCCAGATGCTTTTGGCCCTGGCGGTGAGTTGGCCTTGCAGGAAAAGGAGATTTTGTGATGTCCTTGGTGCTCTGCAGACACTTCATTACCCGAATAGGTAACATCATCAGTGCCAGTGAGTGTGGGGTTTGCTCCGTTTATACGTTTATATATATTAAAGACCCAGTTTGGTCTAGTGGCTAAGGCAACGGGCTCGAAACCAGGAGATGGTGAGTTCCAGTCCCGCCTTAGGCATGAAAGCTGGCTGGGTGACCTTGGGCCAGTCCCTCCCTCTCAGCCCCAGAGCCAATCAGGCGTAGTAGGAGAGTTCCAGTCCCGCCTTAGGCACGAAAGCCAGCTGGGTGACCTTGGGCCGGTCCCTCCCTCTCAGCCCAACCCACCTCACAGGGTTGTTGTGGTGGGGAAAATAGGAGGAGGAAGGAGTATTAGGTACAGTATGTTCCCCGCCTTAAGTTATTTATAAAAATAATAAAGGCGGGATAGAAAATAAACAGACAAACAAACATACATACAGTGGCTTGCCCTGCTGGTGGTGGTGGGGTCTCCTTGGTGATTCCCTGATTGGGGTGTTATTTTCTGCTTGATGGTTTGTCTGGTGTTAATCCCTGCTTTGCTGGCTGCTGGAGGGGATGTGTTCCGGTCCTTTTGATTCCTCCTTAGCTTTTTTATGGCCTCTTTTGAATGGTGTGTGAATGTGGTTGATCTCTATGGGTCTATTGGTGGCTGACTGGTCCGAGTGCCAGGCTTCCGGGAATTCCCTCGTGTTTTTTGGATTTGGCTTGGTCTAGGAAGCTGACAGTTTCTTCCCAGCTGAAACTGTGCTTGTGTCTGTCCCCGTGTTGTGAGGTTAAGGAGTTTTAGAGCTGGCATCTTCCTTCTCTGTAGCTGATGCTCTTTGGCCGGCTGTGCCCAAAGCGAGGTCCTTGTGGAGGGTGGGGGAGCCATGATGTGGGGACAGTGAGGAAGATGGCAAGAGGCAGCTTCTGCAGCTAGCCGGACCACTCACTTCTCTTTTGCAAGGAAAGTTCTCAGTAGGCAGGGATGCCCAGGGAAAGATGCAGTAAGCCAATGTTTTTCAACCTTGGCCACTTTAAGATGGGTGGACTTCAACTCCCAGAATCCCCCAGCCAGCCTGGCTGGCTGGGGAATTCTGGGAGTTGAAGTCCACCCATCTTAAAGTGGCCAAGTTTGAGAAACACTGCAGTAAGCGAACACAAAGGGGGTGTCAATCTGTGGAGGAGGCCAAGCATTGATGGGGAGGGAGCTATCTCAATGTGGGGCACTGCCTTTTCTCGAGGGGTGATCAGGAATGCTGGCAGAACCAGGCTTGCATGTGCTGGCAAACTCAACAACTCCTTCTGATCCATCTTGGCTTTGCTAAGTATGTGACATGCCCCATGCAGTTTTCTGGACAGCAGAAAGTGAAGGTTTGAAGCCCCTGCTTCACCCAGGTTGCCCTTTCCCAGGATAGTCTGCAGTCTAGGGCTTCCTGGTGGTCCCCCATCTGAGAGGACTTAGTAGGTGAGACTCAACTTTTTGCAGGCTGTGAGGAGCCTCTGTATAAAGGTTGAATTGGAGGCAGCCCAGAGGGGTGCTCTGAGCATGGGAGGAGTGCTTCTGGGCATGGAAGCTGGTGCTCCTGCATGAAGCATCCCTTGGAAGGTTGCAGAAGGGAGAGGTGTGGTGAGGCTGGCTTTCGATGAAGCTTCAGGGGTTCAGGGCTGGGGGGCCAGCTCCCCTCATTTGGAAGGTGTTGTGCAACGCGGAAGACGACGGACCAGGAGGTCGCTTTGCAGAACGTCCTGGGCCCTGGCTGGGAATTCTGGAAGATGCCATCTTGTGCCTGTGGGGTGCAGTTTCAGATCCTAGTTCTGTGTTGTCTAGGATTGGGGCTTCACGTAAATGAGGCGAGGAGCAAGGGGCTGCACCCCACGTTTGCAGTTGAGGTCCAAGCCATGGCAGTGGCGGCGCCTGGCTGAGCTTGGCATGATCGAACCTGGTTGGCACGCGAATTGTAGACCACTAGGAGATCTCACGGCCAAAGATTAGACGGTAGAGGGAAAAAAAATATAGAATGCAGCAGCAAACCACTGATAGGTTACTGCTGAGGAGATCACATTGCCTGAGTCGAATGCAACCTGAGGGAATCTTTATTTCACTAAGATCTAATGCTTAACGCTTTATTCCACCTCTTCCCTCCCTTTTGCTTTTCCTTTTGTGATGTGACTTTTAATTTATATATGTGGGCACAGGAACAGGCTTTGGAATCCTTTTTGTCTGAAAAGCAGAGTAATAATGCTAATAATTACTAGGGGGAGATGGGCGGTGATAAAAATTTGGCAAAATAAGTAAAATAATCCCGGATGTCAGCCACGTTTGGGCAAAAAGTCAAAATGACGCACAGAAAAGAGCAGAGCTTCAATCAAGCCATCGTGGCTGCCATCTTGACTTTTTTGCCCACACCCTGCTGATACTTGTACTAGTACTAATTCTAAAAACACTATAAATAAAATTTCTGCATTCCCACAGTGGAAAGGGGGAGAAAGAAGCATGATTCATCTTTAACATGTGCAGCAATTCTGGAGCACCATGAAGTTTTTGTAACTGAGAGCCGGTTTCCAATGGAGTAGAATCTGAATTCAGGGCCTGCTGGATGGTGTTGCTCCCTCTGCGTTCTTTGTTGCAAACTCTTTGGAGTCAGAGCTGGATAAAAATGTAAAGCGTAAAGTGGATTTTAATGGCTTTGCAGAGATTGAAATTGCCCTGAGATTCTTTTAGGATGAACACAATGGAGGTTGTCCTCACTTAACGACCACAATTGGGACCAGAATTTCAGGGGCTGAGCGAAGCGGTCATTAAGTGAATCCAGCCCATTTTACGACCTTTTTGTGGTGGTCGTTAAGTGAATCGCTGCGGGTGTTAAGTGAGCCACATGGTCGTTAAGCGAATTCCCCATTGATTTTGCTTGCCAGAAGCTGGCCGGGAGGGTAAAAAATGGCAATCCCATGACCGTGGGATGCTGCGGTGGTCATAAATGAGACCTGGTTGCCAAACACCCAAACCATGATCATGAGATGCTGTGATGATCATGTGAGGACCGATTGCAAGTCGGTTTTTCAGCACCGTTGTAAGTCTGAACCACCACTAAATGAATGGTCATTAAGTGAGGACCACCTGTAGAAGAAATATTTAGGTGTAAGGTACCCCACTGTGTTCTGGGTCTGCCTGGATGTCCTTTGTACCCTGTGCATCTGGGGGCTCCGAGCAGGAACAGGGAGCAGCAACTCCAACCCAGGCGAGCAGATCCTGAGGTTTGCCTCCTTTGCCTTCTGCTGCCTTTGGAGGCAGCAGGAGAAAACAGCTGGATTCTTGGCTCCGCCTTCCCTTCCTCGAGGTCTGGCCTGCCTGCCTTGGCAGTGGAGGAGTTAACCGTCTCTAATCCTCAGAGAAAGTCTGTTCCAGATGGATTTGTTTAGGGAAGCAGAGTTGGTGCTGCAGGGGTTAAGCCGGTGGGGAAGGAGGGGTGGGATAAGGAGCTGGGAGGGAAGAGGGAGGAACAGAGCCAAGCCAGCATCTCTCCACGCTTCCCAGGCTGTTCCTGGAGAGCGAGCGAGCGCCTCGTCTGGGGATGGTGCGCACCCCAGACCCTGCCCAAGGCCCACTGGTGGTCCTCTAAACAGCCACCGAACGCCCCCCTCCCCCCCACATGGGCCCTGCTCCCTCCTCCTGCTAACCGAGAGAGCGGGCTTGCCTCTCCGAATCGGTGCTGGTGCTCTCGGGGTGCCCCAAGGAAGGGGGAAACGGCCAGAGAGATGACTGAGGTCTTGGTGCAGCCGATGAACTTGTCCTGTGAGCATGTGGACCACCGCTCTTTGGCTAGCCTGGAGGAGGCCGCCGAAGGCAAGAGGCCCCCAAACAGTGGCGCCAAGCTGTGGGGAAGAGTGCGCAGCAAGCTGCTTCGGCAAAAGGTGCAGTGGGGTTGGGGTGCTGCCTCGGGTCCCCGGGGGGTGGGGGGGACCCTCTCGCTCTCTGCTATAAGTGTGCAAATAATAATTTGGAGGGGAAAGTGGAAGAACCGGCTTGACCTTGGACCAAACGTTGAGTTCAAACAACCCGCGAGTCTAGGCTCAAGAGGGTTGCAGAGCCGGCGACTCGTTGTCTTTGCAAGAACCCAGCCTTGCACTGTGGTGCGAACAGGCTTCCCTCTCAAACCCTGTTGTGCAAGTGTGTGCTTTGTTAACAGAGGCTTTGGATTTAGCGTGTTGTACAGCCAAGCCCAATGCTCTCGCAATTATTATTTGCAATTACAATTTGCTCCAGCGGATGGGGAATCCGCTGCCTCCCCGGAGGGCTTGCCAAGATCCAAACTTCCCTGCTGCAGTCACCTTCCCCCCTGCCCCCAAAACCCAGCCTGTTTGCCTTGCAGCCCGACCGAGCAGGGTGGAAACCGTGTATGGGGAGATCTCGGTGCTCACGGGGTTTGCAGGCTAATGGGGTTGCGAGGGGTGAGCGGAGAGGATCCTTTTGCAGCCAGACAGGTGTGATTTAGGGGGACGCACTCCGGACTCATCACATTAGTACCTTTCTAAAGAGGGGAATGTTGAACGGCATCTGGTCTTGCTCCGAGAACATAGTTTTCTCTCGTCCATAGTCTGGCATTTGTTGCAGCTGCCTAGCATGGTTTAATGAGGAAGGGAGGCGCACTCTGCACACGTTCAAGAAACGGGGTTCAGAATGCAAAAAGGTGGACCCCAAGGCTAAAAAACCCTCCCACGCCAGTGCCTCGACCACTGGCCAAAGAGTTTGGGTGCAGTTCTAGCCCTTTAGTTAAGAGTAAGAAGCCTTTGGAAGGCACAAGGGGGGGCGGTGGGGGCTAAAGGCTGCCCAGTGGGTCAGGTTAGATCGTATCATATCGTACGCGTGGGCAGGGAGGTTTGGGCAGCCTCTTCATTTTTTAAACAGCAAGATGCTTTTGAAGGCCCTCTTCTTGGTGGTTCTGTCGGTTTCCCAGTTCAGAAAGGTAGGGGACGGTGTCAGTGACTTTTTGGTGGGGGCTTGGGCCTGCTGGTCACCCATCACCATCTTCCTTAAAGGGAAGATTCTCCAGCAAAAATGGTGTGGTGGTCGCCTTTTATAGCATAGCTGGCTCCAAGCAAGCATCTTGCTCTTTTGAGGTGGGGTGGGGTGGGGCGATAGACTAATTGAACCCTTCACAGCTGGAAGGAAGGCATGCACCCCTGGCTTGAACCGTGACCCAGACAGAGAATTTGCTTTTCTCTCTTTGCACTTTTTGCCCTTCCTCCCCTCCCCGCTGCCTGCTGACATGTCGAGAATCTGAGACGGCTTTTTTGTGCTTTTTTTTTTAAGCTGTAATTTGTCCTTTCAAAGATAGCCACTCAGCAGGGACTACAGGCAGTCCTTGCTTAACAACCACAATTGGGACTGGAGTTTTGGTTGCTAAACAAAATGGTCATTAAGCGCATCTGACCCGATTTGACAACCTTTTCTGTGTTGATTGTTAAGCAAATCACTGCAGGCGTTAAGTGAACCAAATGGTCGTTAAGCGAATCGCGCAGTTCCCCATTGATTTTGCTTGCCAGAAGCCAAACAGAAACATCAAAAATGGCAATCACGTGATCACAGGATGCTGTGATGGTCATAAATGTGAACAGGTTGCCAAGCGCCCCAAATCGTGATCACGTGACTGTGGGGACGCTGCAACAGTCATAAGTGTGAGGACCAGTCATAAGTCGGTTTTTTTCAGCACTGTCATAAGTCCGAACCGTCACTAAATGAAGTGAGGAGTACCTGTAGATGGAAAATGCTTTCAGGGACATCAGGAAAGGGATGCCAGGACCCTGGGAGTTGAAGTCCACACATCTTAAAGTGGCCAAGGTTGAGAAACACGGATATACAAAGTATATGTATACGCATATTTGCATATGTCTATACAGAGTCTACTTTGCCAAGCGTAATATTTTTCCTACTGCGTGGTCTGCTGGCATCACATGCCCAAAATATGTGAGTTTCTGCCGACTGCTCATTGCCAAGAGAGCAGTCAGCCCTGATTTGGTCTAGGCCTGATGGATTAGTGCTTCCTGCAGCCCTTGGACGTGTCAGTGACCATTTCCAAATTCATGATCAGAAGGCCTCTGTCTTCGATCCCTCACACCTTCTCAGCATCCAGCTTTCGCAGCCTGACATGAGATGATCTTTGTTGTCAGTGAAAATCTTCATCCTTCACGCCATGCCTTCCTCCTTAACCTCCATCCCTTCTGCAGCACACCCTCCAGGCCGCCTTGATTATTCTTCATCTCAGGAGGAGGGAATCATCTCGCTAAAGCAGACAAAAGTGGAGGAGTCAGATCTTAGGGATGTGATTAATAGCACTCTTCTCTTGCCTCCCTGCCATAATTTCAACTCCGCTGTTCGAGATGTGCTTCTGGTGCAGCTGAAGTGGAAACCTTGGTGAATTCAGGCATTGTGCATTCAAATGTTGGGTCTCCAGTTCTGGATTTGCAACTGGAATTGGAGAAGGCTGCCTAGTGGTCAGGGAGTGATGGACCTCGGTGTCCGATATTATTGGCAAGCACTTGGCTGAGGAAGGCAGATGATGTTCAAGAGCCCATAAAGGACAGGACTTTCCACAGGTAGTCCTTGCTTAACAACCATAATTGGGACTGGCATTTTGGTTGCTAAGTGAAGCGGTCATTAAACAAATCCAACCAGATTTCACGACCTTTTTTGTGGTGGTCGTTAAGTGAATCACAGCAGGCATTAAGTGAACCATGTGGTCATTAAGCGAGTCACATGGTTCCCCATTGATTTTGCTTGCCAGAACCAGCCGGGAAGGTTGAAAATGGTGATCATGTGACCACAGGATGCTGCGACAGTCATAAGTGTAAGGACCGGTCGTAAGTTGGGTTTTCCAGCGCCGTAATAAGTCCAAACTGTCACTAAATGAATAGTCATTAAGTGAGGACTACCAGTATTCCTTATTCTTGTTCCAGCAAGGGATGCACAACCCCTTTTGAGCAAGGCAATTGCATTCGTGCTGTCCTTGGCCTCTTCCTTAGGAATATTTAGTATTTTATTTGGTATGCTCTTATGGCTAAGGATAGCACAGGACCTGTTGTTAAAATGTGTCATGGAAATTCTGCAGACATATTCAGGGTTTGACAATCTGGTGCCCCCCGTTTATTTTCTACTTCCAGAATCTCTGTTCTTGGCTTGCATGCCCGCATCCTCTGTTGGCTGTCCGAAAGATCCAGACAGCCCATCTGTGCTAAATTCAAAAGTGTCTGCAGAAAGATATGCTCCGCAAGGGCATCTTTGGCAAAGCAGCATCTGGGTATTTTGGGACTCTTACTCAGGCTGTTTCGCTTGTGAAGGGCACAGATCCAAATCGTGAATTAACTGACCTACTCAAGCTTTACGACTTCCTCCGAGTGGTACAATCCCCACACTAAATCTAGAAGTCATTAATGCTGGAGGAGTAATAAAAGATGAGTAACTAATGAAGTAGGAGCATCCAATCTACTGAAGCACGGAAGGGGGGCATCTCTCAGGAGCAAAAGAGGGAGCAAAGTGTTCAGGCATGAAAGGCCACTGAGTGCGCCCAGCAGCGGTTGGTCCCTTCTAGTGGTTTCCTGCAGTTGGAACAAAAATTGATATTTAGTTATTTATTTAATTTGTACGGCCGCCCATCTCACCAAGGGACTTTGGGCAGCCAACAAAATTTAAAAAATAAAACCAATTAAATTAATACAAGCATTAAAATACATTGCAGCTGAGAATAAGTAACCAAGTAACCGGCCCCAAGCTGTGAAGGGTTTTAAAGGTGCCAACCAGCACCTTGAATTGTGCCTGGAAACATGTTGGTAACCAATGCAGCTCATAGAGGTGTTACATGTGCCGAATAACTGGTGCCATTTACTACCTGTGCTGCACATTTTGCACTAGGTGAAGCTTCCGAATGCCCTTCAAGGGCAGCTCCATGTAGAGTGCGTTGCAGTGGTCCAGACAGGAAGTCACGAGGGCATGAGTGACAGTGAGCAGGGCCTCCCAGTCCAGGAACGGGCACAACAGGCGTACAACCCAAAGGTGTGCAAAGGCCCTCCTAGCCACAGCTGCCACCTGCTCCTTGAGCAGGAGCCGTGAGTCCAGGAGGATTGCACACCAGGTCTGTCTGGGGCAGTGCCAGCACCAAAGGTGGTAAATTCCTGGCCCCAGAAGGTCCAAATGCCCAAAGCCACTCAGTCTTACTTGCGCTGAGCTGGAAATGTGCACACACTACTTAGGTTGGCACTTAAAGTGTCAACCGGAGCGAAGAGAGTCTGGGTTTCAAGAGGAAGAAATAAGCTCATCACAGCCACGCATCGTGGTCATCTCTTTGCCACGTGCCCGGTTCGCTTGACAGTGACGCAGCTTTCAAGAAGCACAAATCCAAAGGTCTGGCGGGTTGGGTTCGACTGCTCTGCAATGGGAAGAGGAGGCCGTGTTGGCCCCTGCAGTTTTCCTGCCCTGGTTGGAAGTTTTCATTTTTGCGGTGGCCTCCCCGGCACTCTGTCGCTTGGGGGTGGGAATTTTGGGCCTTTGTGGATTTCCCCTTCCCTCGCTCCAAACAGCTGGACAGACTAAAGGCTAGTGGGCAGAATCAGCTGGTAGAGAGACTCCGTAAAAATCTTTCTCCTCGGAGAGAGGGGCTGAAGACCCGGGAGGGTCTCCATAGCCGCCATCGCGTGACCTGTGGAACTTCAGGCTGCTGGAACGACTTGCCTATCAGAGAAGAGAGTCCTGGGTTCGTTCAGCCTTCGACACGTTGCTGCAGATTTCCAGAAGTGACTTAGGGTAATTCTGCTTTCACGCATTGCTGAGCAGAATAATTTTCCCAAACGGAGCTTGGATGAGTGGCTGGAACCTGTCCAGCTTTAAAGCAGCCTGTGAGATTGTAAGTTTCTGTTACTTACTGCTGTTAAATGACAACAGTTGCTTAAGAACACCAGGCACACTAAAGACACTGGATTGCCACTGTTCTTATGTAATAATGCATCCCTTCTCCCTCGCGTCCAGTGTGCCTTTAGCATCCTGTGAAGCAACCGTCTGCGTTTCCCCCGTAAACAAGCTGCGAAGGCCACTTTGCCCTTCCTCTGTTCTTCTGCAGCCCTTGGCATTTAGTGGTAGACTGCTTCTGAACACGGAGGTGGCATTCAGTTGCCGTCTTCAATAGTCCTGGTTAGATTTTCACTCTGGGAGTTGGTCTGAATCCTTTTTAAAGGCCTCTGAGCTAGTTGCTGTTACCGCATTTCCAAAGTTCGGTTGTGCTTTGCAGGATCAAACAAATCATCCAGCCTTCCTGTTTGACAGAAAGGGGGACTAAAAGACAAGGATTAATGGCTCCCTTGAACATTTCTGTTCCTCTCAATGGCATGGCAGATTTATCTGCTTCCGCAGAGGGGGCCTGTTGCTGCTCTGCGCGAGTCACTGCTCGGGGCATAATGGCTTCCGATCCAGAGGCATACAGGTAGTCCTTGACTTACAACCACAATTGGGACTGGAACTTCCACCACTAAGCAATACAGTCGTTAAGTGAGCCACGCCCAATTTTACGACCTTTTTGGCCATGGTCGTTAAACGAATCACCGTGGTTGTTAAGTGAATCCAGCTTCCCCCATTGACTTTGCTTGTCAGAAGCCCCCTGGGAAGGTTGCAAATGGCAATCATGTGATCCTGGGATGCTGCAATGCCTGGATTTTGATCGTGTGACTGTCACTTTTTTCAGCACTGTCATAACTTCAAATGGTCGTTAAATGAATGGTTGTAAGTCGAGGACTACCTGTATGGAAAACAGTGGCTCAGATTCTAGTGCAAGCGCCTGCCCTCCTAGGTAGGAGCCTTGTTAAGGGATCCTTTGTTCTTTGAAATTGGTTTCCGTTCTCATCTTCTGTTTTGCAGAAAAAAACAATCCATTTGGGAGAAAAACAGGTTTTGTTTGCAGGGAGCCTGGATCAGTCAGTGACTTCACACACACACACACACACACACACACACACACACACACACACACACAGACCGCTTTGTCCCAGCTGCTTGCAGACAAAGAGCCAATCTCTCTCTGGAAACCGATTATCCGCTCCGGACGTGCCAGTCCAATGGATCCACTGGCCGTTGCTACGTTAGCCATCTGGGAAGGGGAACTGGGACAGCTGTTGGGGGTGGAGCCCACCAGGTGCCACGGATCTCCTTGGGGGCTGTGTGGTTTGGCAGATGCGTGGCCAGATAATTGGGGGGTGTCTGGGCCTTGAGAACTGCCCAGGGACCTGCACATGTGCCAGAGCAACGCTTTGAACGTTCACCCGTCTCATGCCAGCTTAGCCTGGCACAGAGGGCCGAGACGTCTCCCTGGAAGTGAGCCAGAAGCTTTTTGGGCGACCCCCCGCAGCCTTAAAAATGTTCCTGGAGGTGAGGCCAGAATAACTTGCCAGGACTTCTGAGAATCCCTGAAAGGAACGAATCGGTGCTGCAGATGACCCACAGACGGGGACAACATCTGCTTTTGTGCGTCAAGAACTCGGCTGCGGCTGCTCGATGCATCTCCTTTTGCAACAGCTCCAGGATCGAGCACTGTAGATCGCTGTAGTTTTATTTTCGGGACCCCTGGGGGCAATTCCTTTTCGGCTGCAAGCCCACCATATTCAGACCACAAGCTCGGTTAGGAAGTCACCCTCTTTTTCCGGACTTGCACTAACTCATTGTGCAGGCTAGCTTCGAGACTTACCGCCCTACCTGGTTGTATTGCGCTTTGCGCTACTGTGCTTTCCAGATACACGTTTTTTACACGTTTAAGGTTTGCGGCAAGCAAGTCTGTCGGCACCATTTTGCCAACAGATTAGCATTTTTAGCAATGAAGTATTTTTTTTAATTAAGGTATGTATATTGTTTTTTTAGACATAGTGCTATTGCACACTTAATAGACTACACTAGACAGGTGGTCCTCATTTAGCGACCACAATGGGAACTGGCAACTCGGTTGTTAAACGAAGCATCTGCTAAGTGAAACTGCAGCTGTGCTTATGATCTGACTTCAGCTTGGCTTTCAAGGACAGGTCACAAATGCGGGCATTGGTTGCAAAGTCACTTTTTCATCACTGCGAATGGTCACTGAACGAGGCAGTCGCTAAATGAGGACTACCTGTATTGTAAACATAACTTTTATATGCACTGGGAAAGCAAGAAATTTGTGTGACTTGCTTCATTGCGATGTTTGCTTCATTGCAGTGGTCTGAAACCGAACCCGCAATATCTCCGAAGTATGCCTGTAGTTAAGCGTCCCCTGCCCGAAGCAAACCAAGGTTAACCACAACGGAGTTTCGGATGTTGCCTGAATGCAGCTGCCAGCTCTTTCCCTGAACTGGTGGGGCCTGGTGTGACAATGGGCCGTGTCCTCAGCAGCGCTGCGGTGGGGGAAGTCCCCTGCCGCAGAGGGCTGCGCATGTTGTAGCTAGAATTGCTGGCCCCAAACCACGCCGAGATGCTACAAGCGCAGTGGCTGTCAGAGCAAATCCTGGCCTTTGAGTTTTGGTGGCGCTGAGCCCCCGATGGGCATGTGCTGGAAGAGCGCCCCCTCTCCTTGCAGAGAACACCCAGACTCTAGGCCAGCCTTCCTGCCATCTGGCCTCCAGATGTCCTGGGGCTGCACTCCTGGTATCCTCATCCGGTTAGCTGGTAGTGCTGGGGATCGCAGCACCATTGGGATCCGCAAACCACACACTGGCCTCCATTCATGGCTAACGTGGGAGGATGCTTGCTTTAGCCTGGAGCGGAGTCCTTTTGGGTGCTTAGATGAATGATGGAATCGGATTGATGGAATTATTTCCTCCAGCACACCTTATTTGGTTCTCTACTGTTGTTTTAGCTTCACAGCAGCCCTACCAGGTAGGTCAGGCAGGAAGAGTGAAAGAGAGCCATAGCCTGAAGGCAGCCAGGGTGACTTGGGGTTCAGGATACCCTTTGGCTAGTTAACATCTTTTCTGTGGTGTTGATTTCCTAATAATCTATTATTTAATTAGGCAGGTGATTTGCACCCCTCTTTTCTGCCCACCCTGTCTTTTGGGGCAGGAGGCTCTAAGTGACCTTGCCCAGCTGTGCATTCTGAGTTTCTGGAAGTCACGGGTACACTGCCCCTGAAAATGGAGGCTTTCCTAGGAGGCATGACAGATAACTACTGAACCAGAATTTGGGCAGGCAAGCTACCAGGGGTGACCCCTGGCCAGAGACCCCAAAAGATCAAGGGCAGCCTAGGAAGTTGTCTCTAACTGGGGGGGACAAAATGTTTTGAAAGTTAACCCCTTGGGCTTGAAACCGCTGCATTGAGGGATGTTTTGATCATTCTGGAAGCCCTGAGCAAAGCAACGCGAGCTGTTTTGAGCTTGGTGGCTTCCAAACTCATCAAACCCATCTTGCTAATTATTACTTCTGGGGCTGAGCGGGATTTGCCAGGCACATGGGGCAGGGGATCTGGCTTGAATTTCTACCCAAAGTTAGGAAAGCGTTTTGAATCGAAGCTGCATCCGGGCAAAAAAGGAACGGAGCGATAGAGGAGCCTGTTCGCCCCGATTCCCTTTCAGCCTCTTTTCCTCCCTAACAGGGAGCAACAATTTCACTTGCCTAAATCTTTGCCCCCCATTTTCTACAATGGTCCTACTGCCTCTGTTGAACTGCAGGCAGGGCTTCATCTGTGGAACACTTCTTTTTTGCAGCCCCAGTGGATCTTTAAAATGATTTAAATTCTAACCTTACTGTTTTGCCTAGAGTGGACAAAACCTTTTTTCTCTCCTGTTGCTGATCTTATGGCACTCATTTTTTTAAAAATGGGTGTTTCCTGACTTCTAAAAAGCAGCATGGAAAAAATGATGATGATGATGATGATGAATGATGATCAATCAAAGCAGGCCTGCCTTGTATCACGCAGCTGCATTGAAAAACTTGCTCCAAAAAGCACGTGAATTTTATTTATTTTTATTTATTAATCAAATTTATCACCGCCCATCTCCCCAAAGGGACTCTGGGCGGTTTACAATAAAACATAAATAAAAATATACAACTGTAAAACACTATAATACGTAATACAGTAAATATAATAAAAACCTCGATGGCTGGAAGTTCAAAAAGAAATTTTCAAAAAAAACAAACCAAAATAATTCCCTCCCTCCCCTTCCTTCCTTCCTTCCTTTTGAAAACAAACATTTAAAGCTACTTTCCCCACCTGGTTTCCTCCCAGATACTCTGGACTTCAGCTCCCATTTCCATCAGCCAGCGTGAGAATCATGGGAACTGGAGTCCAATACCCCTTGAGGGCTACTCTAAGATGCTCAGTTGGGACACATGGGCTGGGTAGTCGCCTGTGCCTTCCCAAGCTCCTTCCTTCCTTTGATGGGGTGGGCTTTTCCCCCATCCCTGCTCTGAGTCCGTGCCCCATCCTTACAAGCTGGAGAAGAGGCCATTCCTGCAAGCCAGGATGATGGCCTTAACCCCCAGTCTAACCTGGTTTTAATCAAGCTGTCTTCCTTGGCACCGAGCCTTCTCCTTCCAGATGGGAACGTGGGAGATTTCAGAGGGGTGGCCCTGGGGGGGAAGCTGCCCGGGGGGGGTTGCAGCGGCTGCAGATGAAGTGCAGGGCGGCCAGCTCTTGTTGTGGGGGGGGTGCCCCCCCAAAAGGGGGAATCTCCCTTTGGCTGCAGAGGCATGGCTGGGGGAAGGCAGCAGCTGTTTTGCACGCTCCTGAGCGCACACACTCCACAGAGGGCTGGTGCGTCCCACCAGCTGTGCAGTAGAAAGTGGATTCTGCCATCTGAAAAAATTGGGTTAACCTGGGCTTATTTTTGTGCTTAAAATGCAGCTATAATCCTTTGGGAATCAAACTTCACCCCACCCCCCAAACCCTCCTTTCACTCTGCCCCTGGATTGCTATGCCAAACTGCCGCTTGGCTTGAATTTCAGAGATTTTGCATTCATGGGCAAGCCCTGCAGAAATTATGGACCCGTTTATCCAGAGGGGCTAACGAGAATCCAGCTGTCACCCAGCCAAAAAAACCAGATCATTTTTAAAATCTTTTAATCACATTTTGTTTTGTTTTTTTGTAAAAAGATAAGAAGGGGCTCCCTATTCCGGAAAGTGTGGAAGTCTCATGTGGGACTACAGCTTCCATGATCCCCAGCCAAGATGGTTGGTGGGGTCAGTGGGAGCTGTAATCCAGACTTTGGAGGCAAGCTGACAAACAACTATCAGGTCAGATTCGGTCTGTGGAGAGCTGGGTTTAGATCTTCATTCTGCCGTGAAAGTCGCAAAGCAGCTTGAATCAAATCACTAATTCTTAGCCAGCCTACACCGCAGGGTTATTGTCTGTTGATCAAGAGAAGGGAACCACCTACTGCCCCCCACTGATCAAAATTGGGAATAAATCAACTGCTAGTTGATTTACTTATTTGTTAGATTCATAACCTGCTTTTCCACAGCCTCTGCAGCATTCTCCCCTCCCACAACAACAGCCCTGTGAGGTGGGCCAGGCCGAGAAAGGCTTTGGCCCATGAGGTCCCATGGCTGAGGGCAGACTTGAATCCGGGACTCTGCTACTTTCAACACTACATCACTCTGGGCCTAGCGAGCAAATGCTTTTGTTTCACCAGTTTGAATTCGCGGGGCTACGAATAAGCTCATGACCAGCTGTTGGGATTTGGAGACTGTGCTTTGCTAGGAACGATGATAGAAAACAAATAAGAAATTTGCTTGGAGTAGCAACTGTTTGGCTTATGCTATTGGATGCTGCTTCCTTTAGTATCCCCAAAGGGTGGTGAGCTAATGGTTTTGCCATCCATCCAAAGCTTTTGGTCTACAGCGGTGTTTCTCAATCTTGGCCACTTGGAGATGTGTGGACTTCAACTCCCAGAATTCCCCAGGCTGGCTGGGGAATTCTGGGAGTTGAAGTCCACACATCTTCAAGTGGCCAAGATTGAGAAACACTGGTCTACAGCCTCAAAAACATTACGTTATTACGTTATTTATTTATTTGTCAAATTTCTCTGCCGCCCATCTCGTACACGACGACTCTGGGCAGCTTACAGATAATAAAATGACAATCAATAAAAACAGTACGATATAAAATCGATACAAATATAAATATCCATAAATACAAATAGAAAAATAGAAAAATTTATTCCGATATAACAAACAACCGGGAATTTGGGGAATAGACATGCAAAATTTTTGGAGGGCACCAGGTTGCAGAAGACCTGCCTGTCCCTGAGATTCCGACAAGGTAAGAATTTAATTCAGGAATCACTTATTTCGAAGGCAGTTGATTAACTCAGACATTGTCTAAGTGCGCATCGTTTCGTTTTCTTATATTTTGACAGAGCTGAAGGTAGACAGTCGCGGGGGGGAAAGGAGACTGGCTTGGCTGAATGGTTGCTTCTCTGGATGGGGGGGGGACTTTCCCTTTTGCACCCAGTATCCTTTGGAGGAGGGTGGCCACAGAGAAGGTGAGCTGCCATGCTCTCTCTTGGCCTGGAAGACCAGGACCTCCCATGTGCAAACAGAGCAAAAAGCTGATTTTAGGTAAATTCCCACCCACCCCCCGACCCCCACGGACATAGCAAATGAAAGTTTTTCAACAACTGCAGCAGTGTTGGAAATGCCAAACCTAATAACATTTACTATAAAAAAAAAAAGGAAATGCCCTGCTGGGTGCGCAACGGGCTTCCCTTTGACAGAGGTGTTGAAGAAAAGGTTGGGTCAGGCTTAGAATTGACGGTGAAGGCACTGAAGCGGTCAGTTTAGGACTGATGGTTGATGATCCACAGGAAAGGAGCCAGCGGTCAAGAAATACGCCGCAGACGAGTGCGCAGCAGAGCAGCCATGAAGGCCTTGGGAAGATATTCATAGGCCAGGATGTGTCTCTACCTACGAAGATCAGAATCGTGCAAGCCGTGGTTTTCCCTGTGACCTTCTATGGAAGGGAAGTTGGACTTTGAAGAAGCAGGATAGGAAGACTATCGATGCTTTTGAATTACGGTGTTGGAGAAGACTCCTGTGAGTTCCATGGACAGCCAAGAAAACAAACCAATGGATCATTGAACAAGTCAACCCAGAGTTCTCACTCGAGGCACAAATGACCAGGCTCAAATTATATTTTGGACACATTATGCGAAGACCCAGCTCTCTGGAGAAGGCTCCGATGCTGGGAAAGGTGGAAGGAAGGAGAAGAAGAGGAGGGACTCAGTTATGGCAGCCATGGGGGACCATTGGAAGACCTGAAGGACCAGGTTAGGGACAGATCATCATGGAGAAAATCTTTCTATGGGTAGTCCTCGCTTAGCGACCACAATCGGGACTGGAATTTCAGTTGCTAAGTGATGCGGCCATTAAGCGAATCCACTGATTTTACGATCCTTTTTGCAGCGGTCGTTAAGCAAATCATATGGTTCCTCACTGATTTTGCTTGGTGGAAGCCAGCTGGGAAGGTTGAAAATGGCAATCACGTGACCACGGGACCCTGCGAGAGTGTAAATGCAAACCGGCTGCCAAGCACCCAAATCGCGATCACGTGACCACGGGGATGCGGCAATGGTCGTAAGTGGTTTTCCAGTGTCATCGTAAGTCCACACCATCACTAAACAAATGGTTGTTAAGCGAGACTACCTGTATGTGGTTGCTAAGAGGTGACACGGACTTGATGGCATGCAATCAGGCAATCATCATCTCTCATAAATTCGGTATTTGCAGAATTCTTGCAGAGAAGGCGGCAAGGGCAGGCCAAAGGGTTTCTGGAGGAATTTCCCAACTCTAACCCTCTGTGAATCTGATCAAAGAGGTCCTGTGGGTTTTTCAAATGGTGTGGTAACCGTCTCGGTCCTCGAGGTGGAAGTGAGACCAATGTGTGACTTGTCTTGCGGAATAGTCTCCCCTCCCCGTCCCTAGATGTATGGCTCTGAAGGGGGAGGGTGGCTTTCCTTCTGAGCCTCTGTGTGAGACCATCTCGCTTGCCATCTTCTTGTCTTTGTCCCTGGCGCTCCAGCCTCCAAGATGGTGTGTGGGAGGGAAGGAACATTTTGGCACATGTGTGCATCCTCCGACGTGCCCTTCTTTCAGCCATCTGAAACGCCACCTCCCTTCGGTCTCTGCTCGTATCTTCTGAGATACTGGGCGCCTTGGGCGAGGAGGTGCATGAACCCCTGGGGTGGGGTGGGCGGGGTGGGCTGATTCTGCAGCCTTTGTGCATCTTGAGCATAATTTCACCAGCTCCCTGTGCTTTAGTTTCCCCCGTTTTGCCAAAACAAAAAACAGAATCAGCCCTCCAGTGGGAGGTGGGAAACAGGCCAGATCTTCTGTGCAAAAATCCTTACAGAGAAAGCTCCCCAGAACACCGAATAAAAGGGCCAGGGGCATCATCCCACAGAGGAAGCCAGGCACCCCCATTCAGAGGAGGAGAATCAAGCTCGGCTGCTGGCTTCCTTGAGTACTTGGCATTTTGACTCCGGTTTCCCCAGCGTCAGGCCAGCTGTTTGTTCTCAGCTGCTTTGCCGCCTTTTAGAAGAAATTGTTCAACACAAATGAAGGTACAAGCGGGTGGGTCAGGCTAGACACCAGGAGGAGCCTCCTGACTGTATGAGCTATTAGCCCTTGGAACAGGCTGCCACATGAACGGTGGTGTTCTCCTTCAAGTGAGGCTGGAGAGTCATCTGGCAGCAATGCTCTAGTCAGGGTTTCAAAGTTATTTAGGCCAGTGTTTCTCAACCTCAGCAACTTTTAGATGTTGCATTTACAACAGAAGGAAAAAATAGAAATATTATCAATAAATATGCGTGCATCTTGCCCGCTAACAGCTGGCTGGGGAATTCTGGGAGTTGAAGTCCACACATCTAAAAGTTGCTGGCTGGGGAATTCCGGGAGTTGAAGTCCACATTCTTAACATTGCTAAAGTTGAGAAACACTGAATTAGGCCATGGAGCCTGTTAGTTGAACAAAAGAGAAAATTCTGTGAAGACAAAGCTCTAAGGGTAAAAAATTGGCTGGGTTTGTGTGTTTTTCTTTTTTGGCCCTTGGTCTCTCACGGAACCCCATCAAGTTCTTGCAGAACCCAAGATTCAACAGGGCGCAGTTTGATAAACCCTGTTCTAGTGGATCCCTCCCTAAGCAGGGCGTTGGACTGTATATATGGATGGGCCAGCAGTGTGTCACAGCTGCCCAAAAAATAGACAATGCAGGTTTGGGCAGCAGCAACGGAGGCTTACAGCAGAGTCAAGAACATGGGAAGTGATGGAACCAGCGGGTGGATTCCTGCCTGGACAGGGGTTGGACTTGAAGACCTCCAAAGTCCCTTCTGTCCCTGGGATTCTATGAAAAACGGCAGCAAATGCGACATTCAAGGACAGGGCTGTCCCACAGTAGATTTCAGGTCCATTTAGGAACAAACTGTTGGTTCGGAGACAGGTCACCCAGCGATGGGGACCAAAAAATCTGCTGGTGCTGCTGGATCGGCTCCCTCTCTCTTCCCACTGGATCTCCTCGTCTTCCGGGAAGCTCTCAGGGGACCAGCCAGAAAATGCTGAGCTGGTCCCTGTTCAAAGCAAGCGCGGAGGAGCATTCTGGATGCAGCTCCTCCGACGTTCCCAGGGGACCGCAAATAGTCCTCGGGGCCGTGTGGAAGATGTGGCCTTTCTGGTGCTATTTTCGGAGGCTGTCTCCAGAAATATCCGCCAAGCCCTGGGAGCGTTTCTCGGCCAGGTCCAAAATGGAGCAGCCTGTTTCTGTTCCGCCTTTCTCAAGAAGACGGGGGTTTTTGGAGCACCTGCTTGGGGAACCGACGAAGGGTCAGTTCTAGGCTGAAAGGAGTTAGGGCAGTGTTTCTCAACCTTGGGAACTTTAAGATGGGTGGACTTCAACTCCCAGAATTCCCCAGAGGCTGGGGAATTCTGGGAGTTGAAGTCCACCCATCTTAAAGTTCCCAAGGTTGAGAAACACTGGGTTGGGGAATTGCAGAAGACCACCTCTCCTCCCTCCTGAACCTGGGATGCTCCTTCAGGGGTGCATCGGCTCAGTGAAAGCCCTGCCAACTTCGAACAACTGTGTTAGGAACACCAGTGGCCACATATGGGGCAGCATTTGGCTCTGGGATTTGCTGTAGGTCAGTTGGGGGGCAGGGGGCAGAGAGAGAGGAGAATCAGCTGAAAGCTGTTCTTTATAGCTGCTAGCGGGCAAGATGCACGCATATTTATTGATAATATTTCTATTTTTTCCTTCTGTTGTAAACGCAACACGTTTCCCACCCAGGTGTTTCCCCCAGATCGGCCAAAACAGACCCGATGAAGTGGCTGTGCCATATGTATTTCCAGCCTTCCTCTGAATTCAAACTTGGCACTAAGTTAACTGATTAATTGGTAGGGCCGTGCATTGCTTTGGATGCGAAGGGAAAAGGGGCTTTGCCCCAGCCTGTGACTCCTTAAACCAGATGCCTTTTCCCCCAGATCACACTGCTGCCGCAGAGGGTGGGTGCCTCGTCCCGCAAAAAGATGCTCTTGGCAGCACACGGGTCCTCTGCGAGACTATGGGATCTGCTCCAAAGCTTTTGAATCTGGAGCGCAGCACAGCCTACACACCAACACACACAAATGCAGATTTCCTTCTGTTGCGTTATTTGGGTTGCAGTCATCCGTCAAAAGCAGCAATAGGAATAAATCGAAATTAGAACCAACAGCAGAAAGAACAAATTGACGCTCCTTCAGGATGGCTGCCCGGGCAACATGGGAAGTCTGGTGGCGTCTTTTCCAACTCACAAACTTTATTAAAAGGCAAAAGATTTTGTGAGCTGCGGGGTGGGGGGAGGGCTCTTAATGGGCCGCCCTGAAATGATGTTATCAGGTGGGAGGATTCCAGTCTGGCAAGGCAGTGCCTGATGGAACACGTGGTAACGCTGGGTAAGGCTTTCTAAGTCGTTACTGGCACTTGGAATTGAGCCTGGAAGCCTTTTGATAACCAGCGCATCAACTTCAGGATCGGAGTTACACCGCAGTGGTGAGATTGACCTGTCGGGAGTTTCTCTGTCGCCGTCTGGGCTGTTTGCCGCTTCCAGCTTGGTTCCAAAGGCTGCCCCGCATCGGGCACGTGACGTTTATGTTCAGTCAATCGATCCGTTTCATATCCGTGTTCGTTACTTGGTTTTGCTATTATTATACAACCATTCTGTGTGATTTCTGGCACCTTGCTGGCTTCTGAGATACAGGCCATCCTTGTTTAGCGACCGTTTGCACTTACGCCAGTGATGAAAAAGTAACTTTATGACCAGTCCTCGCATTTACGGCCTTCGCAGGTCTGTAAAGCAAAGGGAAGCTGAAGTCAGGTGATAAGCACAGTTGCGGCTTCACTTAGCAACCACTTTGCTTTTTTTAATATACATATGTAGATTTTTATTAGAATGTTTCAGTACAATAAAAGTATACAAAACAAACAGAGAGTAAGAAAAAAAGGAAGGAAATAAAAAACCACAATTATGCCCTCCGCCCTTCTGTCTATCAAGTAATTATCATCTTAATTTTTTCCCCAACCTCCTCGTTACTTTTTCATCCCCACTTAGCAACCGCTTCAGATAACAACCGAGTTGCTGGTCCCAATTGTGGTCGCTAAACGAGGACAGCCTGTACTGGCAGGGGCTGTTTGCAGCTATAAACTCTGGGACTATTATTATTTTGTACGTACACGCATACGTAGCTGTGATTCTCAGACAACTGGACTCCACATGCTGTGCTACAATCTCTGCCCCCACCCCCGGTCTGATTCCTGCAGCGCGGAAGTACATTGCAGGCAAACGAAGCTGCAGCTGGTTAAACGGAAGGTTTTAGGACTCTGCTGTGGAGGAGAACACCGTTTGTACAATTGGGAAGCCTCCGTTGCACCAGGCTTGGGTCTGCCTTTTTAGATCTGCCATAACAGTGCAATCCTCGCTTAACAACCATTTGTTTAGTGGTGGCTCAGACTTATGACAATGCTGAAAAAAATGACTTACGACCGGTCCTCACACTTACAACTGGCACAGCATCCACACGGTCACAAGATCACCATTTGGGCACTTGGCAGCCGGTTCTCATTTATGACCGTCTCAGTGTCCCACGGTCACGTGATTGCCATTTTTGACCTTTCCAGGTGGCTTCTGGCAAGCAAAATCAATGGAGAACTACGTGATTTGCTTAACGACCGCGTGATTCGCTTAATGTCTGCAGTGGCTCGCTTAATGGCCACTGGAAAAAAACGTCGTAAAATTGGGTCAGATTTGCTTAATGACTGCTTCACTTAGCAACCAAAATTCTGGTCCCAATTGTGGTTGTTAAGCAAGGACTACCTATGTGCTCAAAGGGCTGATGCAAACGCACAGCTCCATTCGTAGATGCTCGCTTGTCTATATGCTCATGCACATGAAGGTGCACAGCCATACACACCAAGCCTTTACTCCCCCAGTCCCTGCACTTTTCTCACTTACTTGCAATGTTCTTACAAAACAGTCAGAATGAGAAGGAGCAATGGAAGTCTCATCTTTCCTTTCCTTTCCTTTCCTTTCCTTTCCTTTCCTTTCCTTTCCTTTCCTTTCCTTTCCTTTCCTTTCCTTTCCTTTCCTTTCCTTTCCTTTCCTTTCCTTTCCTTTCCTTTCCTTTCCTTTCCTTTCCTTTCTTTCTGCAGCTGGACCCCCAGACGGTGCAGACCAAGAACTGGCATGTGGATGTGATCGAGATGAATGGGGTAAGCAAGGTGGGGTGCTTGTCACCCCCATTTCTGTCTCCCCATCCCTTCCTGGACAGCCCCCTGCCCCCTTCCTCAGGAGTCAGGAAGAGAAAGATATTTGCTTTTTGGTTTGCTTTGGTCGTTTTGTAATCTGTGATTTTCCTGTTTTGGTGCATTTCTCTTTCAGGTCAAAGTAGAATTTTCTATGAAATTCACCAGCCGGGACATGAGCCTCAAAAGAACCCCTTCCAAAAAGCAAACAGGGGTCTTTGGAGTCAAAATCAGCGTGGTCACCAAGTAGGTTGGGCGGGGGGCTTAGAGGCTGAGCAAGGAAAAAGGGTGTGGGTGTGGGTGTGTGTTGGAGGGGACGTCCTTCTTTGAAAGCGGGGAGGTGATGGGGAGTCACAATATCCTTGGGGCAGAAGAGTGAATAATCAAACATGGGGTAAACAGTGGCTTGCTTTAGAAGCTCTGGTTTAAAATAACCTTTTGGAAACAGGTTTTTATTCTGTGGGATTGGAATGGCCCATTATACCAGTTCGGCTGCGTTGCAGACTTGTTTCTGTCTCCCTGCAAAGTCAGGAATTTTCCTATAAAAGGGGATTCAGTCCTTTCAAGTCTGGTCTGCATTTTGTGATTTAGCCGGCCAAGGAACTGTGTGCGTCCTGGTTGGGGCTTTTGATAAACTTGTTCATCTCAGCTGGGTTGGGGAAGTTGATTGCCAAAGGCCTTAATATTCACCTTGCCAAAGTTGGAAAAGGGTGGTCTCCCCTTCCTGGTTCAGGGGGGGAGGGGTGGCCAGCAACTGAGACCTGCTTCCAAGATTTTAGATTGCTCTCTAGCTCACACTGCCAGGGCCATAGGTTGGCAGCAAATGCCTTAGTTGCAGTGTATACGTATTTATTATTAGGAATACTTCCATTCCATCGTCCTTGCGCAAACCTGAACGTGTATTTATTTATTTGACTGTAGTCTGTTTTTCTCAATGAAAAAGAATCACATGTGGGACAAACCCAGATGAAACAGGAAAAGAAAATGTGCTGCTACTAAGTTGAACCCTAAACTAAAGCGAAAGAGGAGAAGGGGCCAACTTATTCAGGGGGCAGCCCCAAGTTACGCCCAGGCCAAGCATTTCCAACTTGGGAACTTCACCTTGCAAGGTTTCCAGCCAGCCTGGCGAAAATGACAAGTTCAGAACATCTGATGCCAGGTTGGGAATGGCTGGGGCAAGCCAGAAAGTTCAGGAGGTGGGAAGTATCTCCGTAGGTTTCCTGTGGCAGGGAGTTCCAAAGGTTTGGATGCAACAGCCAGTCAAAGGGGAAAGGAGGTCTTTCGCATCCAGACTCCTCTTCTGCCAACTTTGGGAGCACACCAGGTAGTTTTCTTAGCAAAACTGCTGATGTGTTTTTTTCCCGTCTTCTGGAAGGATGATTATTTGTGTTCGCAGCCGGCCTCCCCCCCTTGTAGTTTCCAGCGGCCTCCCGCCGACGGACCAACTTGCCCGCTCCGCTTCTTGAGATCAGCCCAGGGCAACAGGATCCCCCCCTGGATCCTCTGCAGCAGCGGATTAGACGGGATATTCAGAGTGGGGCCGGCTTCCTGACTGTCTCCCAAACAGGCTGGCCACGAGTGAGAAGGCACCCGTAGAATTCCCTCTCGTTGCCCATTTGGGATTTTCATTCCATCCTCAGAACGAGGTGCAGCCCCCGGTTCCGAACCGAAGCTTCCTAGCAGTCCGGGGGTGCCCTTGAGGGAGGCACGTCTTCCTCATCCAAGCAGAGCAGCATGTCCAAAAGGGGGGAGGCCACCTCTCCCACCCTCTCTTTTAATCTCTGTGGTCGCCACTCCAACTGCAGGTGGCCACTTTGCGGGGAATAGAGGCCCTCCTGGTTTTCTCTGGAGGAAGAAGCCGGGCTCTCCTTAAAGGCTGGGGCGTCTTCTGCAGAATTCCCGGGGCCCTCTGATCCGCGACGCTCTCCGTTTTCCAACAGGCGCGAGCGCTCCAAAATACCATACGTCGTGCGCCAGTGTGTGGAGGAGGTCGAGAAACGGGGCATTGACGAAGTTGGCATCTACCGGATCTCAGGGGTGGCCACCGACATCCAGGCCCTGAAAGCTGCCTTTGATTCCAGTGAGCGTCCCTTCTTTTTTTATGCCCTTGGAAATGTGCAAGGGATGGGGCATTGCATGCTCATGTTCGGGCAACCTGAGTCCCATCTCCCAAGTGGGTGGTTTCGAGTTGTACCCAGCCTGGTGGTTCTGGGAAAGCCCGCTCCCTTATGGTTTGCAGTTGAAATCCTGAGGTAGGCTGCCTCTGACCCTTGAGGTTCTAAACCCAGGCTTGATTTGAACTCTGCCCTAGACAGCAAAGATATCCTGGTGATGCTGAGCGACATGGATATCAACGCCATCGCAGGGACCCTGAAGCTGTACTTCCGCGAGCTTCCTGAACCCCTCCTTACAGACCGGCTTTATACCACTTTTATGCAAGGCATCGGTAAGGACTTTTGTGCACCTGTTTGGGGCGCTGGAGGGCATCAGCCTTTGGGGGTCGCTGCTCAGGACCCCTGGCACAGCAGGAAGAGAAATTAGTTCTCATGCACCCCTCCTGCTGGCTTGAGAGACGCAGACCCTCGCTCTTGGCCGATTTCTTTTTCTGGAGAGTTGGCACTTGTTAAGGAACTGGCTTATTCGGTGCTCGCGCAGAAGAAGCTGTTTACTCCAAAAAGCGTTGGCTTGCGTTAAATCAACAACATCTGCAGGCCCTGTGGACATCCTGTTTTGCACCCCGTTTCTTGACTTTGGTGGCTGGTCCCCTGCTCCCTCCTCCTTTACACCCAGCATCTGGCGCTGATCCCCCGAATCAGCACGCTTAACGTGTTTCCAGAATTAAGCCCACTTTAATGCTCAATCAGATCACCAAATCGTAAACTAACTAACCTGGCTGGCACTCCGCGATGCATTACGTTCCCTGAAATGAGCTAAAATTACAGTTAGTCAAGTTTACTCCTCTTAATTTGAATGCAGCCATTAGGTTTGTAATGCACTTGTCATCCACCGAGTGGAATCTGTGTCCTCCGCTTGGGAAAGGGGGCAAAAAGCCTTGTGTGCGTTATTTCAGTTCTGGTTCTAACAGCTTCATGGTTTTAGATTGGACTGTGGTGTTGAATTTGATTTCTGAGGCACTTAGAACATTTCCCTTAAGGTAAAGGCCAGTGAACGAATTTTTGGGCCCCAGCTTTACAGTTTTTCTCTCCAATTAAATCCGTATCATGCCCCATTTTCCCAGCAATGAATTCAGCAGCAAGGAGATTCCATTGGTGGCGAGGAGGGGGTGCAGCTCAGTGGCTGGCTGTCCTTGGAGCAGTGCACTGTCTCCAGTGGGGCAAACGATCCTAGCAAGGGGGAGAGAACTGCGGGGTCCACATGTGACATTTGAAAGGGAATGCTGAGGATGGGGAATGACGCAAAGCAGGCAACAGCATGAAGAGCGGGGTGGCCATATATATGTCTTGAAAAGAAGGTGGCATTTTTCTTCATAAAATTCTAGTGGCTACAGAACAATTTTACTGTACCTTTTCTGTCTTGGCAGGGCAAAAAACTACCCTGGATTTCTGATAGTGGGATTGGCGGTTCCAGGGTGGGGAGAGCATGTACAAAAAACGGGGCCGAAGGCGTCCTGTGGGGCATCCTTCCCTGCTGTCCCAGGGCCCTGCCAGCTTCTCGCTGGTCCAAGAAGTCAAGACTGCAGACTGAGAAAAGTCTTTCAACCCTCTCTAATCTAGATTCCCCTTCTCAACATCCATTTGAGGCAAACTGCAGAGGAGTGTAGGGATGACCTTGGAAAAAAGATGTGGCCACTGTTAGCGAAATATGAGCTTGGCCCAGGAAAAGAGGAAGGGTGAGAAAGAAACTCAAGATGGCCTGGCCTTGATCCTCTTTGGTATCAGAGGGAGGGAAGGGGAAATGCTGCCAGGCTTGCAAGATTCTGTGGTTATAGCTTATATCAGCCTTTCTCAACCTTTCGACCCTGGAGGAACCCTTGAAATATTTCTCAGGCCTTGAGGAAGGAACCCTTGCACATTCAGGCTCCAATATAGGCCAGAGATTACAACATTATTATGTTCACTTCATGGGTAGGCCTGGATAGATGCATGAACAGTGTTCTTAAACTAAAAATAAAGAATGAAACTTTCCTCTTTAAGGTGAAGCTGCCCAAATTTGAAATAATTTTTTAAATAAATTGTGATCTCCCAGGGAACCCCTGGCGGCCTTTCACGGAACCCGAGGGTGCCACCGAACCCTGGTTGAGAAACCCTGGCTTATATCAGTCGAGATCTAGCACTTCTTGGGGTGTCTGTTTCCTGACCTGGCCTACCTCGAAGGGCTGACACCAACTCAGATGAGGGGGGTGGTCCCAGCTGCTCAGAAAGCTCTTAAGCGAATGGGAATCTGGACCCCGAAGCTTGTGAGTGAGCGTGGGATCTGCAGCCCAGTTTTTGGCATGCTGCGAAGTCCTCTCCAGAACATTTGTGGGCAGGGGACAACTGTTGCCCAACCCACTTCCTTTCTCACTTCCACCTGGTTTTGTTTCTAGCGCTTTCGGACCCCTCCGCCAAGGAAAACTGCATGCTGCATCTCCTGCGTTCCCTCCCAGATCCCAATCTCATCACATTTCTCTTTCTGCTAGAACACTTGAAACGGTGAGTTTCCCCCTCTGGGGAGAACTGAACTTTCATTTATTTCTGCTGCACATTCTCCCTTTCAGTCCCACGCTTCAGCCTAAAAGGTTCCCAGGATTGCCAGCAAATTATTGAGACAATAAACAACACCAACAAGCAAGTACAAATGTAATAGACTTTTGCCAGCATAACAAAAACAAAGTCGAGATCTAAATAAAACCAGGAGCAATGCTTTAAAAAAAAATTGGAAAAAGAGTGTTTCAAAAGCCAGAGGAAGGAAGGAAGGAAGGAAGGAAGGGAGGGAGGGAGGGAGGGAGGGAGGACTTTTCCTTTTGGCCTAGGGAATGGAAGCCTTTTTTTGCATTACATGGGGCACCTCCTAAACTGCGCCCCCCTTCAAAGATTTCGGGGCATTTGACAAAAGAAATTTCCCTGACTTTGGGAAAGAGGAACATACAGTTCAAGGGGGGTTCAGATTCCACCGGTGCTGCTGCTGTTATTTCTCTTCTGCCCAAGGGCATTTCTGCACCACTGTTGACAGAGGGATGAGAGAGGGGGCACCAGGGCTGAGTGGTTCCCCCCACCCCTGGTCTCAGCTGTAGGCTGAACCCCGTTGGCCTTGCTTGCATCACGGTCCTCTTGAGGACACGAAACTGCTTTAAAAGCTGCGGCTTGGTGGAGTGCCGAGCTGGCCAAAAACACACCGTGGGGAATTTTGGAATTGGGGGCTGGAAGTTTGCATGCTCACCTCCCTTGTTAAAAACCAAACGAGGAGAAGTGGGAGGAGGAACAGCAAGCAACCGAAGAATGCAGAACGGGGTGGGGGGGATCAGTGTGGCCTGGAAGGAGAGCCCATTTGGTCCCTCGCTGAGGGAAGGGGACATGTTTCGTTCCACATCTGTGCTGCTGGGCAGGGCTCAACTGCGGTCGGCTTGTTGCTTTTGGGAGAACGGGGAGGGAAAAACTGCACGCAGCTGTTTCTCACTGTAGCGGGATTTTCACGCTGGGTTTCCAGGGCAGGGGCTGGCTCTGAGCCAGGATGGTCTGTGGTAGCATCTGGAGAAGGGTGCTGGGAGATTTCCAGAGCCAAAAGTTTGGGATGGGAGGGGTAGAAGATGGGAACTGCAAAAAAAATGGGATGGTGCCCCATCAAGGCAGGCACAAGAAGGATTGCAACAGGAGTTGTGTAACTTTCTGGAGTGGGAATGGCAAGAGGAGAGGAATACGGTTGGGAAAACGTGAGAAAAATTGTTCTTTTCCAACAGGGCTTGGCTGGGATAAAAACCAGCGCTGGCCACGTCGCTCTTGCGTGGCTCTGAAATGCCCCCCCCCCCTTGTTGCAACAGGGTTGCTGAGAAGGAGCCTGTCAACAAAATGTCCCTACACAACCTGGCTACTGTGTTTGGCCCGACGTTGTTGAGACCTTCTGAAGCGGAGGGCAAAGGGCACCTCAGCTTGGCGTCGGACATCTGGTCCCACGATGTTATGGCCCAGGTACGAGGATGGGAGTGTGGTGGGTGGGGAAGTGCATCTGCCCAGTCAGGCTGGCACCCTCGGCTGGATGGTCTTTCTGGAAAGGTGCCTGCTGCAAAACAGCAAATTCTGTTTCTCGTTGTGCTGAAGACAAGCCCCGTTTGGGGGGGGGAAATCACACCACGCTCCAAGTCATCTCTGCTTCCTCCCTGCCGTTTGCAAGACTGGCAAGTCAAAACACCAACTTGCTTTTTGGTGTGTTTCTCGTGTCAGGCAGCCTAGCCATTTTTTTATTTCACATTGCATTGTCAAGCCCCTGTTTACTTTTTGCAGGCAAACGTATTTGGGGAGTTGGGAGAGATGGCCATTGTTTAGTAATGGGGCATAAAGATTATACATAAAAAAAAAAAAAACATTCAGTCCCCGGAAGACTGGGAAAAAGCTGGCTAGCCGCTACCAGAAGATGCCCTTAAAGCTTCGGGTGTATCTCTTAGACTATGAGAATCACCCCAAATCCAATTTGGACTTTCAAATTGATTCGGAAAAACAATTTAATTCAATTCAGACTTTTGAATCAAATTGCGTTTTTGAATTAATGGAGAAAAAGTACTTTTCTGCCTGCCCCAAAGGCTGTTGAATTGAATCAACAAGTTGGGACTGGATGTTCCTGACATTTACATTTCGAAGCATCCAGTCAGTGCTGAGGATTGATTCAGAGATTCCTTGGGGAAATTCAAATCAAATCAATCAAATTGCCTCCAAGTAGAATTTCCAGAAAAAATATTCACCTGGCCCAAGGACCTGTTGAAGTTGGCGGCAGCATCAGCATTGACTTGTTGCAATTTGCAGTAGCTAATCTCTGCTGCAAACTTGGAAGAATAGGATTATTTCTTTGGCAGAAATTGATCCTGGCAACGCATAAATGCTACCTCCCTCAAGGATCTCTAAGGGGAATGGCGGTTTGACAAGCTAGTTTTAATAGCAAACTGCTACAACTGCTCCTTTCCAAAAACTGGCCTTTGACGCCTTTATCTCTGCTGTGCCCTTAATCCATCATTTTCCAAGAGACCCCAATCAGAGAAACACCCATCTACAGGTAGTCCTCGCTTAACAACCACAATCGGGACTGGAATTTTGGTTGCTAAGTGAAGTGATCATTAAGCGACCACTTTTTTTGCAGTGGTCGTTAAGCGAATCACTGCAGGCGTTAAGCAAACCACATGGTCATTAAGTGAATCATGTGGTTCCCCATTGATTTTGCTTGCCAGAAGCCAGCAGGGAAGGTCAAAAATGGTGATCACGTGACCAGGGGATGCTGCGACAGGTCATAAATGCAAACTGGTTGCCAAGCGCCCAAATCGTGATCATGTGAGCATGGAGATGCTGTGATAATCGTAAGTGTGAGGACTGGTCATAAGTCAGTTTTTTCAGCACCGTCGTAAGTCTGAACCATCACCAAACAAATGGTCATTAGGCGAGGACTACCTGTGTTCTGAGTTCCTCCCATCAAAGACACCGAATGGCTCTGGGCAGGAGTGACATCTGAATCCCTGTTTTGGCTCACGTTCTGGGTTTTTTGTTCAGGTCCAGGTGCTGCTGTACTATTTGCAGCATCCGCCCATTTCCTTCGCCGAGCTCAAACACAACGCTCCCTACTTATCCACGGATGTGTAGCCTGCGCTCCGCAGCCGAACCGCCGCCTGCGTTTTCTAAGCAGAAGAGCACCGGGCAGACGCAGCCTCTGGACGCTGAACCTGCTGAGGGCTTTGGGCTCTTCTGGGGCAAAATCTGCCTGCACACCCCCCGGACTGTTTTGTACAACTTTTTTCCTATCCCCCGACTAGTCCAGCTCTTTTTCTGCACAGCAGCCCCACCGTTCTCCACGTTTACACGTGCAGGAGTCATCCTTACGCACGTCCATTGGGCCGCCGAAAGGAAGTGAGCGATGGACAAAGATTGGGGCCCAGCCTTGACTGGACTCCCATGCTGGTCCAGAAAGTTGTCATCTTCTGGGTTCCACAGAGTGCTAGAGCAGCCAAGTCCCTCCCGCCCCCACCTGTCTTGCTCCCCTGCGGTCTGCAGCCATGCTTATTCCTTTTGCTCCGTCCCTGGCAGTTGCATGTATGGTACGAGCTTGGATTTTCCTTCTTCAGAAGCTTCAACACTCCCCTTCTCTCTTTTCACTTCTCCTTCCCCTTCCTCTCCGTTTTCTTGGCTGGCGGATCCAGGGACTGATCTCGGCGTTCCCTTCCTCCGTCAGGCCAAGTTGGAAGGAGTCGGGGGGTGCTCAAGGAGGCCTAGTCTGGCTCTGGTTTCTGTCCCGGGTTATTTTTATTTTGGGGTGCTTTGTCCTGCAGTCCTTACCTGTCGGCTTTGTCGCTGTGCATGGCGCAGCTGGGACTCCACGCTTTACCCCCAACCTCATACTGTAAGGTACTCTTAACGGCAGCAGAATGAAGAGGTGGTGGCTTTGTTTCCTAGCCTTAGACATGCTGGGTGTGGTGTGTGTGACGTGTGTGTGTATGAGGGAGGGAGGGAGGAAGGAAGATACCCAGGTCTGTTGCTCCCTTCAGCGATATTTAGCTCACTTCTCTTGAGGCTAACTCAGCCCCGAGAATAAGAACAGGATTTATGGAGGCAACTGAAAGGTCCCTCGGGAATATTTGGCTGGGTGAGAAGGTGTCTTAGAAGGACAATCTTGCCAATCCCCAACTCAGCTGCCAAAGAGGCAGTTTCTGGCTTGCCTCAGCAGTTTGTCCTGCGGATCCCCCCCAACTGTGCGCTGGGCAGCACGAAAGGCCTTTAGCCATGATGGAAAAAGACGGCATCTTATGGATTATCCAGTGCTGCTGATGGGGGGGGCACCAAGGGAAGAGCTTTCTCAGCCTTTCAGGAGTGCAGAGGTCGTGTTTCTCGCCGGGATGGGCAAAGAGGCGAAAGAGAGCTTTGCCCTAAAACGCAGCAAGGAAAGCTAGACGGTCTGTCGGTTGACGCCGCCAGGGTCTCCCCAGGCCAAATGGGCTCAAAATTTATCCAAAGCAACTGATCAGCCCAGGAACTGGGTTTGTGTGTGGGGGGGGGCAGAGGGCATTGTTTGTTTTGCACATCCATTTGTTCGGTTTTAAGGCCCACTGAGTGACCCAAAGCTGAGCAACTCTGTCCTTTAAGGTGTGGGGGGGAAAAGCCACTTTAACATCATCTTCAGCTGACAGACACACCTACAGGATGTCTGAACGCGGCCTTGGCTCTTTCTGTTTCCCATGTGGTGCCCAGCAGAGATCCAGCACCCAGTTTCCTCGGCAGGCCAGTCTCGGTTGCTCACCCTCGCTGCCACCCCGTCCCTGCCAACCAGAGGAGGTATTCCCACAGCCACCCTGCACATTACATGGGACTTCTGTCCTCAAAGGGGAAGGTGACGTGTCGCCATTCAGGGACCAAATATATCTGACTGGCCAGGGGCTGGATTTCCCCACCCCCTGGTAGCTGTCGTTTCACGAGACTGCCCAGCTTCGAGCTCGCCAACTATAATAACTGTGCCTACCTATTTTGTCCCCGTCCCCTTTATAGACGGAGTCATCCCTATGGAGGAGACATAAAATGTCCCCCCCCCAAAAAAAACAATAGCAACTATCCTTTCTTTGTTCCCTGGTAAAAGTGGGGCCAAGGGGAAAAACTGGGATTTCAGGAGCTACAAGTAGACTAGAAACGGGTGACTGATACTGGACTTGAGAAATATACACGCACACATAATGTGTCTGTGCATGTATTTGCAAGAGAGAGGTGTGTGTGTGTGTGTGTGTGTGTGTGTGTGGTGTTCTGTTGCAGGTTTTTTCCCTGTAGATGACAAACTTCAATGGATGAAAAACCATGTAAAAGATAAAAAGATGTTAATAAATGCAAAGGCCATACGTTTGCATAAATTACTTTGGGAGCGCTGTTGTTTGTTTGCAAATGAAAAAGCCAAAGACGACTTTGGCTGCATACCCACAAAGTGCCTTCACCTGGGGGTGGAGTTAGCCCACCTGTAGGGTTCACATGAATGTAGGGTTCTGGGCGATGAACTTGCCAAAGGGATGGGTTCACACCACACCCTAAGCCACAGAAAGATTGCCAAGGTGAATATTAATCCAGTGTTTCTCAACCTTGGCAACTTTAAGATGGGTGGACTTCAGCTCCCGGAATTCCCCAGCCAGCCATGCTGGCTGGGGAATTCCGGGAGCTGAAGTCCACCCATCTTAAAGTTGCCAAGGTTGAGGAACACTATACCATTTGAAAGGGTTATGCAAGTTGTACGAACGGTCACTGGTGGTTGGGCTGGATGCAATTTAAGAGACACTGCAGGAGAAAAAAGACAGACATGGCCTTTGTAGCAAATCCCCACTTTATCTATTTTCTTATTAAAATACGGTGTACATGGGGAATATTAATCCACAGTGACTCATTCCAACCTCAGAACGGTGGCTGAGCCTGGAGCGAGCCACGCCAAGCTCCACGGAAGCGTGCTGACGTTGAAACAGGCCGTTCAGCCCACGCCCCTGCCGGTGGTCATTCTGATCCCGGCTCACTTCCAGAGGGCAGAACAGCGCCCTTCCCGACGGAAACGTTCTCCCTCGTTTCATACGAACCGGTTTGGATTTTCCTATTTTCCCGTTCTGGGCTGATAAATCTAGTTCTCGTAGTTTTCTCTTGCAAAGACAGAGGTAGGACAGTTCCTTATGTGACACTCAGGTATGAACACACCGGCATTACAAAACAGCCGTACCAGTGGCTTAAACTGAGCATTTACTGGATAAATTCTGCCCCAGTGAAGGACTTGGCCAAGGGAACAGGAAGGCGAGGTGGCATTTGTGGTTCCAGCTTTGTGGTGCTCTAGCCGCCTAAAATAACGGATTTGTGTGGGGATACCCCAGCCCTTACTTATTCAAGCACGGCAAGAACAAGACTGTCCGGGCAAAGTCGGAGCACTTCTGGACTGGGCTCCTGTTCTGCCTGGACAAGCTGAACCTGCAACCCCCCCCTCAAATTTCTCCCTGTTCCCCGGGGGGTAAGCCCACCATTTGGGGTCTAAGAAATGAAAACCACGGGAGAGCTTCATTATGCAACTTGGCAAATATAATTCTCCTAAGCAACGAGTGTCGTTGCCATGGGAAAGGCAGGAAGGATATCTGGTGTTCTTCCATCCTCCTGTTGGGTGTCACTTCGCAAGCCTGTTTGAACTGCTGTTGTTGGTCTATAAATTGGCTGTGAGTCAGGAGCAGGCTGGGGCTGATACCAAGATAAATTTTTGCTCTGCGTGCAAAACGTCCTTTAGTTCCCTCTCATTCGTTTCAGTTCAAAACATGAGGCAGTCCAGAACCAGGATTCAAGCCTATCCTCAGACAGGGACCTTCAGGCCAGTTACTCTCTCACAACCCAACCCACCTCACCGGGCTGTTGTTCGGAATCCCAGAGGAAAGATGGGACAGAAATGCAATGCATAAATAAAATAGGCGAAGAAGAAAACCCGTCTCTGCTTGAGACCTCCAGTGTTTCGTTCTGGCCTGAAGAATCTCATCTGGTTGGAAGAGACACAGTATCTGAGCTACAGGTAGTCCTCGCTTAACAACCACAATTGGGAGCAGAATTTTGGTTGCTAAGCGAAGCAGTCATTAAGCAAATCTGGCCTGATTTTATGACCTTTTTTGCAGTGGTCGTTAAGCAAATCACACAGTTCCCCATTGATTTTGCTTGCCAAAAGCCAGCCGGGAAAGTTGAAAATGGTGATCCCGTGACCGCGGGATGCTGCAATGGTCATAAATGCAGACTGGTTGCCAAGCGCCCAAATCATGATCACGTGATTGCGGGGATGCTATGATGTGAGGACTGGTCACAAATGGTTTTTTTTCAGCACTGTTGTAAGTCCGAACCATCACTAAATGAATGGTTGTGAAACAAGGACTACCTGCAATATCCTGGGAGCCTGTGTGTATCTATCACGGGCATATCTGGGTAGACGTGGCTATTGTGATGGTGTTCAAGTAGTCAGTGTCCCTGAATAGGAATGTCCTTCCCTGTTCCTGTGGCCACTTCCTTTCCTTTCATTGCTGACAGGGTCCATTTTGATGCAGGCTCTGCCTTCTTTCTGGAGGAGGAACTGGGGTCAGGGTGACCCTGGTCTGCCTCTGCATCTATTTTAAGCAGCGGCCAGAATAACTCCCTTCCACGATCATCCCTTTTGCATCCGCTGCACAGTTCACCGGGCCCTGCAGGTGTGCTGTGTGGGGACTTCTGCCTCCGTGTTTCGATTACATTATATAATGCAGTTGCATAACAGGTATGGCAGCTTTGGCCGGTCCCATTTCCCTCATCTGAGTCTGCCCTCCTTCCCTCGGCGGTTGCTTATTTAGGAGAAGACCAACCGCTCCCCGTTTCAGCGACACACTCCGAGGCGCAGGGCTGCTCAAACCCTGGGCCAGGTGAGCGCGCACCTCAATCCTAGACTGGTGACTTCAGGTTAATCAGGTCGCAGGAGTTACTGCCACAAGCTGGGATCATAGAGCGCAAAAGCAGACCGTGTTAACAGACCTCTTTAGGGCGTCCTTCAGAGAAATTCTTCACTTACTGCAAAAGAAGGGTGCCCACCTGCTGGAAGGTCCATTCGGCACGAAAACCTTTTTCAGTGCTAAAAAAAGGCTCGGTTGCCTTCTGGGGCAGCGATGCTGCTTAAGGTCCTGCCTGGCTCCGAGTCACAACCTGCCGCATTAGCACCCAGTTAGGCCCTGAAACGGCGTCCACTGTTACCTTCTGGAGACTCCGGCCACGCTCTCCAGGCCTTGGGACGGGGGAGATGCCCCCTGGCCTGGCCCTGCACTCTCTGCATGACTGACAGAAGCCCTGCAATTGTGCGCATTCCTCCTGAACCTTTCACAGGACTGCTAAGCCCCTTCTGCCAATGGGACCGTTGACAGGCCGAGGCTCAGGACCGGGAACCGAGTGGCTTTCCCACCAAGGAATGGCACCTCCTCTTGGCTACTGTGCAGGAAAGGCGAGAGGCAGGAGAGAGAGGAGGACCCAGTTCGTCCCTTCTAATCTAGCGCACAACAGAACTGCGGAGGATCTCGCGGCCAGCCCGGTAAAGTGGCCAATTGCAGGCATCTGAGGGCGTGACGTCACGCATCTCTGCTAGGCAAACGCCGCATCGGAGAGAAAAGGTTCTGGAGCGGCTTCTGCGGCCCAAAACACCCAACGCGGGTAGGGCAAGGAACTCCGATCGCTGCATGCCTCTCTTCTAAGGCATCGCAAAGGCCTCCTGGGCAACAGCTGTGATGTTTGGGGCGTCTCCTGCAAGCTGCAGGTGGCCGGACGCCGACCGTGGCCGGATGCCTTTCCTCCTCCATCCCAGCTACGACAGACGATGTTCTTCCGTGCCGAGAAATGTGGCTCACGTGCCCCCTTTCAGGAGAGAGAAGGGAGTTCCTGCCTCCTGATTTTGAACCAGGCAGTTCACGGTTGAGCTGTTGGCAGAGGGGTGGGGGGGGACTGCCAGTCCCTGGGGACGCCCCCTTCGCCCCCACTGGGGCCCAAGAACGCACGATGGGGAAGTCCCGGTCTGCAAAGCTGGAGCCTCCGCCCGCGCTGCCTTGCCAGCTCGGCACCACTTGTGGCCAAGAGGTCAACCCCAGCCTGGCCAGCTCGGAATCCAGCCCCGCGCCTTGCTTTCAGCGGTGGACCGCGAAGGTCCCAGAAGCCGAAGCACCAGCTCTCCTCCCCGGGTAATCAAACGTGGATGCTGCCCGGGAGCAAGCAAGCTCCATTTACAGGTAGTCCTCACTTAATGACCAATATTGGGACTGGAACTTCCATTGCTAAGCAATGCGGTTGTTGAGTCACACCTGACTTTATGACCTTTTTTGCTGCAGTCATTCGGCAAATCACCGTGGTCATTAAGCGAATCATGCCGTCTTTAAGCAAGTCTGGCTTCCCCCATTGACTTAGTCAGAAGCCAGCTGAGCAGGTCACAAATGGCCATCACGTGACCCCAGGATGCTGCAATTGTCTAAGTGCAAGCTGGTTGCCAAGTGCCTGAATTCTGATCACATGACCATGGAGACGCTGCGACGGTTGCAAGCGCCAGGATCGGCCATAAGTCACTTTTTTCAGCACCACTGTAACTTCGAATGGTTGTTAAATGAATGGTCACTAAGTGAGGACTACCTGTAGGTCTCAGCCCTAATACCTATAGACAGCAGCGTCTGTGGGGAGAGTCAAGAAGGTAAGATGGCGGAACAACATCATGACACCAAGCCCCATCCCTTTTGTATCTGCATATGTCACATTCCAAAAAAGGCAGGGCCGGGAAGGGCTTGCATCACGTCACATCCTCCATCTTGCCTTTTTTGACTCCAGCCCCTATAGAGGCTGCTGGCTTTAGATCCGTCACCCCCATCAGAGTCACCTGGCTTGCCTCTGAATTTCCGCCGTGAACTACTAGCTACAAAAACTCTTAAAACTTTGAAAGTTTGTTCCCATTTTATTAGTAGGTGTCACTTCACAGTGTCTGGAAAAATTCAGCATTTGCATTCTTCCTAATCCAAACACGTAGTGGCAAAACTGTAATTCTCTCTTGGTAGTAAACGCTGATATAATGTAATAGCAGCTCGATTCACAGATCTCAGCAGAAGATCTCAGGAGAATACATCGGGATCCTCCGTGGTTCTTCTCCTACAATGGCTGACTTCGAATTCTCACAGACGGGGTCCACATCCACCTTCTTCTAGGACATGGCTCAGACACACCACCTCTTTCTGTAAGCACTGGGTGTCCACGAAGCCAACTGGGCCCGCTGTCCTCCCCAGCTGACATCAGACAGTCCTTATTGTTGGCCCCAGCTGCTACTGTAAATAATAGTCAATCACTGCAGAGAATGCAGCAAAGCCCCCACAGCCAAGGACCCCTGCTTTTAGGCCAGCTGCAAGGAAATGGGGAGAAGGCTGTTACTCATTTAGTTATTATTTATTCATTCGATTTATGTAGCCACCCATCTCACTTTTACGTGACTCTAGGCAGCTTACAATATAATACATAATGCACAATATAAAATAAAAATAAAACATAGCAGCCAGGCACTATCTAGCCCATGCTGGCTGGGGAATTTTGGGAGCTGACGTCCACACATCTTAAAGCTCGTGAGGTTGAGAGACACTGAGCTAGCCAGTCATTCGCACAGACAGAAGACGGGCTCTATCCCATGCCTGGGACCCCAGGCTCAGGCACAGAACCAGGTTTTCAAGGCCTTATGAAAGGCCAACAGGGACAGGACCAACCTATTCTCGGGGGGGGGGGGGTGATGTTCCACAGGGTGGGTGCCACAGCAGAAAAGGCTCTCCTTCTGGGCCCCGCCAGCCCAACAGTATCACCAAGTTGTAGGGCTGGAAGAGGCCATGAGGATCATCCTCTAGGATGCCCAGTAAAACCAACTAAATCATCCATGGGAGGTGGCTGTTCAGCCTCTTAAAGTCTGCAGCCAAGGTTCTTTCTTGAGCTAAGCCTGAATCGTTATCCTAGAAAACATTCTTCACTAACACGAACGTGTTCCATCTGAATGCCCTCTACAGGATTCCATTACTTTGAATGATAGGCTAGATCATGCATCTCGGAGCATCATGGTTTACGTTTGCTCTGTAGCCTGGTTCACCCACCATTTCCAAACCCTACTAGGGAAGGGTACTCCCAGCAGAACTGGAAGCAACAGCTCTTTGAGGAAAGACAGGAATGGGCTCAGAAACCACTCTGGGTTTCCCCAAAGAACTTTAAACATAAAGAGCTTACTCGGAGAGTCGTCTGATGTGCTTAGGGAAGATCAGCGCTTGGGATTTTAAGCAACCATCCCTGCTGGCCCAGCACTCTTTAAAAAATAAGGAAAGATTTCCGCTGCCAACGAGGCACTGGCCCCGTCTGAACCCTGCGTAACGTTAAACTGGTTTTCTCCACCTTGGCAATCTCTGGAGATGCCTGGACTGCAACTCCAGGAATCGGTGGCACCCTGCCCACGTTCCGGCAGGCCGAGACTCACGGAGCAGCCTCTCCCCTCCCTCTGCTCCAGCCAGAGGCAGCTGCAGCTGTGTGCCAGGTACAGCTTCCTCTTGGGAGAATGGCCGGGCGCCAACTCCACCGCGGAATGTGCCCCGGCGCCCCTCCAACTGCTGGAGGGCAGCGCTCACCTCTAAAGCCAATGGCCCCGCCAGTAATGCATCCGCTCGTGACGCTGTTTTTCCAGTCGGATTTGCCTCGGTACTGAAAGGCAAGAAACCGTCCGTCAAGGCCACCCACAGGCAGCTCCACGTCTAGCATCTCCTCTAAACAGCCGGGCGGCTTTCACGGCTCGCCCCCACCTGGCGTTCTCCAGAGATGCTAGGACACTCCCCGGGGAAAGGCAGGGAAGGAAGGGTCAGCCTGGGGAAAGGCTCTGGGCTTCTGAGTGGCACACGAAAGAGGAAATAAATCCAGGGGGTGAAATAAGGGGGGGCCGCAAGGATGCTCTTAAAACTAATGCGTATTACACTGATTATGCTATGTAATAACACTGCAGCAATTTATGCTAATAATATAAAAACAATCAGTGAAAAAAATAAAAACGATCGTCTCATTGTGGCACCAGAGACTACGCCTGTCTCCGTAGCTGGTAAAGCAACACAGGAGCTCTGAACTTTTAAAAGGCTGGAGACTGGGATACTCTTGACGGTCAGCGGCTCCCAAGTATACGATACTTTAATGGCTGTATTTGCTTTGCGAGTCTCTCAGACACCCCATATGTGCTTCCTACATTAAAAAAAAATCAGTGTTATGTGGAGCATCCCTATCTTCTAGCCTCAGACAAAAGTCAGATGGTGCTACTGGAGAGAAGAGCTCTAAAACCAGGATGTGGGCAGCTCTGGTCCCCAGGACACAGAAGGACAGAGGCAGCCGTCCATTAGTGCTACCTTTCCTCTTCTTTCTTTAAAGGAGCCAAAACAAGAACTTAGTCGATCAAAACGAGTAGGTTACTCACAGATTCCACCAGGCATTCAGTGCAGGAGAACATGGCACCCACAATGGCAAAGTTTTTGGCGTACGACATTCCCCTTTGCCCCATATCTTTCAAGACTTCTCTGGCTGTCGGTGTGCGGTACGGGTCCTTAGGGTCAAATCCCACGTTGGTATCGATGCCAGCTGTGAACACGCCAAAGGCACCCCCCAGGACAAAACCTGCCAGACCAGAGTCACAAGGAGGCCAGTCAATGAACCTGCCCAAGACCAGAATGATGGGAACAGCCCTCCCTGCATCTCTGGAGGTCGCCAAATGGGGGTCAAAAACCTTGCCTTAATGTTATCTTTACTGTACAGGATTGTCATACACAGTGCGTGTGTGTTGCCTGTGTGTGTGCGTGAGTGGGTGGAGAAAAAAAGAGAGACATGCCTTTCAGTTCAGCAGGACCCCTGCTCCTGTAGGGTTTGGGGGTTTTTTTGCAGTGATAAGGGTGTAGGTTGCTATTGCCTTCACCAGCAATGTATTTCAGCTTCCCATCTTTACATAATAAAGTTAGATAACTACCTCCAAGCTGATTTTGGTATTAGGTAGATGCTGGCTGGGAATTCTGGGAGTTGAAGTCCACACATCTTAAAGTGGCCATGGTTGAGCAACACTGACTTAATTAATGTAATCCATCATCTCTTCGTATTACATGCCCAGAGTGTTTGAGTTTTGGCTTGCTGATCTTGGCCCCCAGAGAGCAGTCAGCCTTGATTTGGACGGGAACTGATCAGCTGGTTCTTCTTGCAGCTTATTATTATAATTATTAATTTGACTTAGACGCAGCCAGACTCCAAATCAACTTGAGCTCACGGCATAAAACCAGATAATTAATATACAATCTCCATGTGCAAGTACACACCCCATACTACAACCCTGTACAGGTAGTCCTCACTTAACAACTATTTGTTTAGTGATGGTTCGGACTTATGACTGTCGCAGTGTCCCGCGGTCACGTGATCACCATTTTCAACCTTCTCAGATGGCTTCTGGCAAGCAAAATCAATGAGGAACTGCATGATTCGCTTAACAACCACATGGTTCACTTAACGCCTGCAGTGATTCGCTTAACAACCATTGCAAAAAGGTTGTAAAATTGGGTCAGATTCACTTCATGACTGCTTCACTTAGCAACCAAAATTCCAGTCCCAATTATGGTCATTAAGCAAGGACTACCTGTAAGGTACACCTGGACTTTCAGACAAAATAAAGCTTTTTCTCCCCAACGGAGGGTGACCCCTGGCGACTTTACAGGCACATCCATGAGTTTTTCTCGGCAATCCTACGAAAATGGTTGCCCCTGCCTTCTTCCTGGGCTCTGCAGTTTAACTCACTGGAGTTGCAAGCCTATAGGGGTAACATTTGAGCTGGGTGGCCAATAGTCAATGAATGAATGAAAATAAATAAAATAAAATAATAAAATAGTTAAAATACATTTTCTAGCAAACCCAGCCCTCTCCATAGGGGCAAGCGGCTACAGCTCCCATCATCCCCGCCCACCCCTCGGTCCAGGGGCGGGGCTGCCCGCTTGAGCTGCCAATCTCCCCACGGGCGCCAGCGGGCAGCAGAGGGACGGCGAACTCCCTCTCCGTCGCCACCTAGCGGCTGCCTGGAGCATCGCAGCGCCAGCCAGGTAATCCGGGGCGGGGGCGATGGGAGTTGTAGTCCCAGCGACTCCGGGGGGCGCACCAGTGTGAAGGGCGAGCCTGCCTTAAAGGCCCTCCGAAACACCCACCCCCGACGCAGGCCAGCGCCGCCTTGAAGGCGCAGCTCTCCATGGCGCGCTCGATCATCTTCTGCTCAGGGCTCTTGACGGGCGCCGGGAAGCCCCCGAGGGCGCCCGGCGGGAAATCCGGCCTCGGCCCGCGCTTTTCGCCCACCAGGTACTCCAGCAGGAGGCTGTACTGCAGCGGCGAGGCCGCCTCCGGAGCCCGCCCGGCTTTACCGGGCTTCCTCGGGCCTGCGGGGAAGGCCGCCGCCATGACGGTTCTCTCCTCACAACTCGAAGCCTACAGCTCCCGTCATGCCGCTCGCCGCTCGCCCCGGTTTCCCCAGTGGCACTCCTGTCGCGGAGCTTCATGGGAAATCTAGTACAATGACCGAGGGGGGAAATTCATTCGTTGGGATTCGATTGCGCAAGCGCCCTCTCTTGCCCAGTCCCGCTGCTTGCTTTCAGATGGACTACAATTCCCGGCGTGCCCTCAAAGGCTCGCGATCAAAATGCACGCTCAGGGACAGATGGGATTGGTAGTTTTAAGGTGGGTCGGGAGGCTTTGACTTGCGCGAGGTAGCCCCCTGCCGGAGCCGTTGCAAAGGGGAGAATTTCAGAAGGGCTGAGCATCTCCGGGGAGGACAGGTGAGGAGGCTGCAGGTAAGGAGGGCTCCGTGCCAGAAGGCGAAAGAGGCAGCTGGGATGGAGGGATTTTGCCCCGGGGAGCCCATATGATGATCTTAGTCGATAATTGCGGTGGATCATGCATTCTAAAAAATACTGTTTCTATTTATAGCATTTGTGTATGTATTTAATGTCAGTCAGTTTGATAAAGGTCACCTGCTTGCACATCATAAATCGCTGTATTTTTATTTGTAGAGCACCTTCTGAATGTATGGTATTTTAAAATATTTATTTATTTATCTGTTGTATTTTTATACCGCCCATCTCAAAATGACTCTGGGCAGTTTAGGGTTTTTGTTTTTGTTTTTATGAAGAACAAGGATTTCCCAGACTAAAAGACTTATAAAAGAAATAAGAAACCCCAACAGAATGGGGTGGAATAGCAGAGGGTCGAGGCCTAATGAAGCAGGATAGGGAAAATCTCCTTTGGTGGTTACAGAGACACATTTATGCACTTTTCTTGGCAACACGTAGATAGGTGTATTGCCATTGCCTTTTGCAGGCTGTTTTCTCAACTTCCCAGTTTAGTTTACAGCCCTGGGATCTCCTGATTATCTCCCATCCAACTACTGACTGGATTGAATCCTGCTTTACTTTTCCATGTTTGACCAAGGTTGGCTAGGTACTGCCACCTAGTGGGTCAAAGTAGGATAGCAATCTTGGATTACTGGACACATTACCACATCTTAATAAATTATATCAGGTTAAAATATTGTTCCTAGGTTGCTATCTAATCTGCAATAAGACTGTGTCCACATTCACCTAGTTACTGAATTTACACATTTTATTTATTTATTTATTTATTTATTTATTAAATTTATATCACCGCCCATCTCCCCCAATGGGGGCCTCTGGGCGGTTTACCATAAATAGCATTAAAAACATAGCCACATAAAAATATACATAAAAACAAATGTAAAATCCAAGTGGAGGTGGAACACAATCACTGAGGGGTGCTATGGCGCCAGCCATCCCCAGGTGGAGCTATCGCTTTCCCCCTCCCAAGCAAGGCGGCAGAACCAGGTCTTCAGTTTCTTCCGGAAGTCCGAAAGCGAGGAAACCCGTCTCAACTCCAGGGGCAAGGTGTTCCAAAGGGCGGGCGCCACTGCAGAAAAGGCCCACCTCCTGGACCCCGCTAGATGAAATTCCTTTGCTGACGGGGTCCGTAGCATGCCCTCCCTGCCTGACCGGGTGGGACAGGTCGACGTTATGGGGATGAGACGGTCCCTCAGGTACCCTGGCCCCAAGCCATGTAGGGCTTTAAAGGTGATAACCATCACCTTGAATTGGACCCGGAAGCAAACAGGTACCCAATGCAGCTTGTGTAACAGTGGTGTGACACGGGCTGATTTTACAGCACCGGTAATTGTCCATGCAGCCGCATTCTGGACCAGCTGAAGCTTCCGGATGCTCTTCAAGGGTAGCCCCATGTAGAGCGCATTGCAGTAGTCTATATGGGAGATGACAAGGGCATGAGTGACTGTTCGGAGGGCATCTCGATCCAGGAATGGGCGTAGCTGGCGCACCACCCGGAGATGTGCAAAGGCCCTCCTGGCCGCGACTGCCACCTGCTCTTTGAGCAGGAGTCGCGAGTCCAGGAGGACCCCCAGGTTCCGCACTGGTTCCAAATGGGGCAGTGCCACCCCATCCAGAACCAAAGATGACAATTTCCTGGAACCCGAGGGGCCATCAGTCCACAGCGACTCTGTCTTACCAGGGTTCAGTTGAAGCCTGTTGTTCCCCATCCAGACCCCCACAGCCCCCAGGCACTGAGAGAGGGCAGTGACCGCATCACTTACTTCACCCAGGATGGAGATGTATAATTGGGTATCATCAGCATATTGATGATACCTCATCCCATGGTGACGGATGATCTCAACCAGCGGTTTCATGTAGATGTTGAAGAGGAGAGAGGACCGAACCCTGCGGCACCCCACAATGGAGGGGTCGAGGGCTGGATCTCTCCTCTCCTATCACCACCGACTGGGACTGGCCCTGGAGGAAGGAGGTGAACCAGCGCAGAACTACACCACCCACCCCCAACCCCCTGAGCCGCCCCAGAAGGATTTTTTATTCTTTATTTTTTATTTCTATTTATAGTATTTTTACTGTATTTTATTTTTTGTATTATTGTGATGGTTTTAATCGCTTGTTGTAAACCGCCCAGAGGCCCCGACGGGAGGAGATGGGCAGGGATAAATTAGATAGATAGATAGATAGATAGATAGATAGATAGATAGATAGATAGATAGATAGATAGATACATACATACATACATACATACATACATACATACATACATGCCATGGTTGATGGTATCGAAAGCCGCTGAGAAGTCAAGGAAAGCCAGGATGGATGCACTCCCTCCATCCCGTTCCTGCCAGAGATCATCCATAAGTGCAACCAAGGCAGTCTCCCAGCCAGGTGGCTTTCAGTTTTCTCAGATTTCAGTCCTAATTCCTGGCCAGACTAACAGTGTTGCTGTGGCTGGTCCCAAAACTCCCATTTAACAAGAGGCAAACTGTTGAGGTTGCTCCCTTCCACTTCTTCCCACCACAGCAATATTCTCTAAGTCAGTGTTTCTCAGCCTCGGCCACTTCAAGGTGTGTGGACTTCGCCTCCCAGAATTCTTGAAGTGGCCAAGGCTGAGGAACACTGTTCTGAGTTGCAACCCCCCACCATTTTTACCGGGATCAAAGAATGCCTTTGACACTCTTGTAAATCGGTGGGGCGCAACATCCATCAGCTCAAGAGTTACACCAATGAGAACTTAAAATTGAGGAATAGGCAGCAATGGCAAAACTAACAGTTTACTTACACAATAGAAGTCTAACTAAAGGCAGGCAAGAATGGTGCCCATGCATGCCACACATCACACAGCACTCCTGGGGACGGTTCGTTTCTTAGCAGGACCCTGCTCTGCCTGCAAATCATAAAGAACTTCCAGCCATCGAGGTTTTTATTATATTCATTGTATTATGTATTATACTGCTTTACAGTTTTATATTTTTATTTATGTTTTATTGTAAACCGCCCAGAGTCCCTTTGGGGAGATGGGCGGTGATAAATTTGATTAATAAATAAATAAATGATAAAATAAATGATAAATATAAGCATTTACAGTCTGGCTTTTAAGGGGGGCTCCATGTCCACAAATATCACAAATTAGCCAATGTATAAAAAGGGGAGAGTCAGAAACCATTAGTTCTTCTTCTTCTTATTATTATTTTCCTTTTTCTTTCTTTTTTTCTATTTTTTTAGGTTATTTAACTTTTGTTAAATTTGCTTCTATTTTTTTTTACTTTTATCAACATATGTGTGTGTGTGTGTGTATAGTAACAATACAGTGGAGATTTTAATATTAAGTAATTAGCTTAAGATCGAGATCATTATCATATAACCAATACTCTGATGTGAGTTGCAGTGGTTCTTTTTTTAAGGTTATATATAACTTTGGATGAAAAAAGCCAAATATTCTTATGCTTGCAATATTGACATCCTAAACTGTCACTAATATTGATAGAAATTTTTCCTTCTTTTCTCTATTCTTCATAGTTTAAGCTATCTAAATAATAGAACATCAATGCTCTCTAATCGTATCAGATTAACATCACTGTATTGAAACAATATCTTGATAACTGTATCAAGATTTATAACAATATAATAAAAGGGAGTGGGGGGTGGGAAGAGCTACGCCAGGATTTTCCAAGCATCCTGAGTGGGCCTGATTTGGAGAAAACGTGGAGTTGAGACGCTTTTAAGAGGTAAAGCTGGGGGCTTAAACCTCTGCAATTTTGTGCCTTCCAACCCCCCAAACAAATAAAAAAAACCAAAGTTGGGGGGACAACACCTTTGATGGAGGTCCTGCTACTGGTACGCCTCATGTGGACTGCAAGAGGAACTTTTTCAACTGCTGTTGTAAAGACAGATGAGGCTGGAAACATGCCCACCTCCCACTTTTTATATCTGGTGTGTGTGTGTGTGTGTGTGTGTTTGAAAAATGAAGTCTGGGCAGAGGAAGGAGCACCCCAAGGGGAGCGGCATGCTGATCCCCAGAGGCGGTTTTTTCCTTCTGGGTTGCTCTGGCTGGTGGCATCTTTCCAGAGTCAGAAGGAGAGGAGATTTTCCTTCATTTGCTCCCTGAACCTTTCAGCTGGAGATGGACTTGTCTGCAGAGGGGAGATGCGCTATGGTCCCACGCTTCTTCGTACCGGTTCAGACCACGGGCTCGCCTCGCTCAGTCCCACCCAGGCCAAGAGGCGCAGAGCCAGGCGCAGAGCCAGGCGCACGCCACGCGTGGCTCTCCGTCTTGCCCAGAAGCCTCTTCCGTGCGCCTTGTCCGATGGCGGGGCCGGCCCCGTGGCGATTCCCTCATGTGCTCGGGCGAGGTCGGGCTGTCCGCAGGAGGGCCGTGCTCAGAGGCCGAGTGTGCACCTGGCTTCTCGCTCGCCCGGCAACGCTGCACCTGGGCCTGTCATTCAGGTTCCTCTCCCACCTGGACAAGTGTCTGAAAGCAGCCTGGTGGCCTCCACATGCGTTAGGACTTTGGCTCCCAGAAGGATTTGGCTGCGCTGGCTAGGAACAGGAGGGTCGGGGGAGGACAGTAAAAAAAGTCAAGATGGCTGCTGCAGAAAGTCAGGATGACTGATGTGACTGAAGCCCTGCCTCCTCTTTATGTGCACTGGCCTTTCCTTCCTTCCTTCCTTCCTTCCTTCCTTCCTTCCTTCCTTCCTTCCTTCCTTCCTTCCTTCCTTCCCTCTTTCTCTCTCTCTCTCTTTCTCTGGCTCCCTCCCTTTTTTCTTCCTTTCTTCCTTCCCTGTTTCTCCTTCCTTCCCTCCCTCCCTATTTGTCCTTCCCTCCCTCCCTCCCTCTGTTTCTTCCTTCCTTCCTTCCTTCCTTCCTTCCTTCCTTCCCCTCCCTCCCTCCCTCTTTTTCCTTCCTTCCTTTCCCTCCCTCCCTCCCTCCCTTTCTCCTTCCTTCCCCTCCCTCCCTCCCTATTTGTCCTTCCTTCCCTCCCTCCCTCTGTTTCTTCTTCCTTCCTTCCTTCCTTCCTTCCTTCCTTCCTTCCTTCCTTCCTCCCTTCCTCCCCCTCCCTCCCTCCCTCCCTCCCTCCCTCTTTTTCCTTCCTTCCTTTCCCTCCCTTCCTCCCTCCCTTTCTCCTTCCTTCCTTCCCCTCCCTCCCTCCCTCCCTCCCTCCCTCCCTTTCTTCTCCCTCTTCTTTTTTTCTCTTTCTCTTTTCCCTTCCCCTCCCTCCCTCCCTCCCTTTCTTCTCCCTCTTCTTTTTTTCTCTTTCTCTGCTTTTCAGACCCTCTTGCGCAGGGTCTGAAAAGCAGACTGAACCACATTACAGGGCCAGCCACGCTGCTGCTGCTGTGTAACTGGAAAGGAAACTCCTGTCTTGCAAAATCAGATTTGTGAGGTAGCCTTCTGGGGGGAAAAGCCCTGTTCTGTCAGGATTTTGGCTTGTGCCACCAGTGAGCTCCGTCTCTAGTCTTTAGGGAGGTGTTTTCTACCGCCTTGTGGCGAAGTGCAATGATTTCCCCCCTTTAAATATCCTGTCCCCATGGTGACTGCGAGAACAAAGGCCCCTTGCTGATAGATGCCTACTGACTTCCCAACTGTGGGTCCAATTGCCAGGAGAGAGAGAATCTGCATTTACTTTCACTTACCATATTTGCTCCCTCGCCCCAAATCCCTTTCTGGCCTTTTCTTTCTCCTCTTCCCTGTGTGCTCTGGTTTCTCTGCGCATAGCTGTTTTGCTTGCTGGGCCACCATCCTGCTCAACACTCTAGTCCTCAGTGTCCTCTCCATTAACTGCCTGTCATCTCTCCTCTGCAGCCACCCACAACCCACCCTGTTACAGTTCTGCAAGCTTTCCTTGCAAGTTCTCAGGTGGCAGCTGACCAAGAGCCAGTTTGGTCTAGTGGTTAAGGTGCTGGGCTAGAAACCAGGAGGCTCTGAGTTCTAGTCCTGCCTTAGTTGTGAAAGCCGGCTGGGTGACCTCGGGCCAGTCCCTCTCTCTCAGCCTAACTCTACATTGCATTGACTAGCCTCCTCATGGTGCACCCCGGGCAACGTGACTTGTCACGGCTAAATAGTCTACACATCTGGCTGCTGGACCTCACAAGGATTTCCCAGCAAGAAAAGCAGCATGAATACTGCTATGCCATACGATTAAAAAAAAAATCTAGTTGACCATGGTTGATCCTGAAAAGCCAACTGGGTTAGACTAGGTTAGGGAAATAGATGGGAGACCACCTAGAAATCTACTTCAGTGCTGTAAAGTGGACTACAAATACCATCATCATCATCATTGTACAGGCCCTGGGAGACATTGCAGCAGACAGGCAGAGGAAGGGGCTGAGGAGAGGAACGCCTTCAACACTGGCTGATCTTGAAAAGCAAAGCAGGGTTGAACCTGGTTAGTTTTTGGATGGGAGACCATTAGGAAACCCCAGGAAACAAAATGGAGGACTGGAAATGGGCTTTGTCTAGAACAGCTATGAGTTCTGAATTGCAACTTATCCTGGGCTCTTTCTTAAGAATCCTTTAAGAAAGAACACAGCCATCATCATCATCATCATCCTCAAAGTGAAGGCTAGGTTGGGAAGTGGAAAAAAAAACAACAAACCAGGAGGTCGCATAGCAAACCACTTCAGTCTTGTGGTGGGGAAAGGCACCTGGAGGCTTCACTTCAGGGGGCAGCACCGAGTGACCATGGCTGAGCTCAAAATGTAAGCAGGACTGGGACTTCTGGTTAGTACATGGATGGGAGGCCACCACCAGAAATAGGCCAGGGCAAAACACTCTGGTATTGATGCCTAGAAAATCATATGGACTTCAGGAATGCATCAGGAGTCAAGCTCAGCTCAAGGGAGTTTATCCTTTTCCAGTTAAGCACTAAATGTTGGACCCTTGGATAGCGAATCCAGCGTGCCACCAGTCCAAGCGTGATCCGGAATACCACTGGGTTGCCCCGCTGCATGTAAAAAGGGCAGAACTTCAATCCCACAGCCATCACCACCATCTTGACTTTTTTGACTTCCCCTGTGGACACCCCTGCGCCTTCCATTTCTGAGACATTATCTTTGCATGCTTCTGAGAGAGGAGGCACCCTCCACAAACACCAACAGCGATGATTATATTTTGTTGCAGAGTGAAAAAGGAATACAGTATGTTGTCAGGGCCAGCCTCTCTTCGCAATAAGACACAGACTCACTTAATGGGTATTAAGGATTTCTGGTTTATTGGAATGATAGCTGACAGATCGAAAAACGGGAACGGGGTAGGTAGTGTGGGGGTGCCCCTTTTATACCCTCCTGTATTGCCCCGGGCTTCCCCACCCCTCAATGCCCCGATCCCTCTTGATGGGATCCTTGATGGCTGCGTGGGCGTTTTCCCCGGTGTCCTCTTTGTCTTCCTGCAACGGTTGAGTTCTCCGGGGCACCATGTGCTCCTTATCTTCACCCCTCTGACGTCCCTCTTTTCAGGTGTTGATGGGATCATGGGTGTGGGTGTCTTTGGGTGCTTGTTTTAATCCCTGATTGGATTATCTTCTTCCCCCTTTTCCTTAATGATCATGATCCACGTTGTGAGGCTCTTTGTGCCTTGCAACGAGGTCATGACATGCTGCCCCCCCAAAGATGTTCTATGGTGCTGGTTTCTCTGGGTATGCCTCATGGAACTGTCTTGTTAGTTGTCTAGCCATGACGTGTCGTGCCTGGACCCACTCTGGGTGTGAGAAATGTTTCCATCTCACGAGGTATTGGAGTGTTCCTCTTTGCTTTCTTGAGTCCAGTATTTCTTTTACTTCAAAATGTTGTTGGTTGTCTATCATTATGGGTGGGGGTGGAGGTTCTTCCGTATGCCATTTGGATGTGCTCGTTGGTTTCAGTAGTGCACAGTGAAACACTGGGTGGACCCGTCTCAAATTGTAAGGCAGTTCCAATTTGAACGTAACTGGGTTGATTACCTGTATGATTTTAAAAGGTCCGATGAATTTCGGTGCCAATTTCTTCGAGGGTTGCGAGGTCTTTATGAACTTAGTGGAGAGGTAGACCCTATCTCCCACTTTGTAGTTCGGTGCCTCCGCCCTGTGGTTGTCCGCATATTTTTTGTACGTTGTTTGTGCGTCTGCTAGGGCCGTTTGAATGATAGGCCAGGTTGTTGCCAGCTGTGCCGCCCAATCGTCTGGTGAGCAGGGCAGGGTTTCAGGTTGCGGCAATTCTGGTATCGGTACAAAGTCCCTTCCATAGACCACCTTAAAAGGGGTGTGGCCAGTGCTCTGGTGTACCGCGTTATTATAGGCCACCTCTGCAAAAGGTAGTAGGTCTACCCAGTTGTCCTGTTGATAATTTATGAATGCCCTCAGGAACTGTTCAAGTGTTGAGTTTAGGATCTCTGTTGATCCGTCTGTGTTTGGATGCCACGCAGTGGACAGTGCTTGCTTGGTTCCGATTAGTTTTAAAAATTCCCGCCAAAACTTTGACGTGAATTGTGTTCCTCTGTCGGTCACCAACCTGTAGGGGGCGCCGTGGATCCTGTATATGTGTGTTAGGAATAAACGTGCCAGCTGCTGTGCGGAGGGGATGGTTGCGCACGGGATGAAGTGTGCTTGTTTCGAGAAATAGTCTTTTACCACCCATATCACAGTTTTTCTTTGGCTGGGTGGGAGGTCCACAATGAAATCCATGGAAATTTCTTCCCATGGCCGGGAGGGGCTGGCTACCGCCTGTAGCAGCCCGTGGGGTTTCCCTCCTTTACGTTTGGTGGTGGCACATATGGGGCAGTTGCCTACGTAGTCTTTTACGTCCTTTCTGAGGTTTGGCCACCAAAATTGCCTCCTCGTTAGGTGGAGGGTTTTTACAAACCCAAAATGCCCTGCAGATTTGTCATCGTGCGCTCTGTGTAAGATTTCCCCCCGCAGTGATTCGGGCACGTACAAGGCTTTCTCTTTCCAGGCGATGTTGTCTTTGAAAGATACATGTTGTTGGTTATTCTGCAACCATGTATCTTGCTGTAGTGCTTGTGTGAGTCTTTGTTGCCAGTTCGGTGAAATTGAGCGTCGGCTCCGCTCGCTCCCCGCCGTTCGTGCTGGCGTGCGCTGATTCCTTGTCTGGCTCCGCGTGACAGCTGGGCAGCCGAGCTGTTTCTCGGTCCATACTGTTCCTACGATGTCGGAGGCTTGCGTGTCGTCCTGTGGCCGTCGGGAAAGGGCGTCTGCCAAGAAGTTTTTCTTGCCCGGTATGAATTTCAGCGTGAAATTGAACCGGCTGAAAAACTGAGCCCATCGCACCTGCTTCGGGCTGAGTCGTTTTGGTGTGCTGAGTGCCTCCAGGTTCTTGTGGTCCGTCCAGACCTCGAAGGGGCAGGAGGCCCCCTCCAGCAGGTGTCGCCACGTTTCCAAGGCTGTCTTCACTGCAAACGCCTCCTTTTCCCATACGTGCCATCTCCGCTCCGTTTCGGAGAATTTGCGGGAAAGGTAGGCGCAGGGCTTTAGGTGGTTGTCGGAGTCCTTTTGGAGCAGGATGGCTCCGATGGAAAAGTCGGAGGCATCTGCCTGCACCACAAAAGGCTTGGTGGGGTCGGGGTGTTGTAACACTGGCTCAGCTGTGAAGAGGGTTTTCAGTCTCTCGAAAGCCGTTTGACAGTCAGCTGTCCAATTCAGTAGCGCCCCCGGGTTCCTCGATTTGCGCGTGTCCCCCAAGCCCTTAGTCTTTAGCAGGTTAGTTAGGGGCAATATAGTCTCTGCCAGCCTGGGCGTGAACCCCCTGTAGAAATTAGTGAATCCCAGGAGGCTTTGCAGCTGTCTCCTCGTGCGTGGGCGTTCCCACGCCAGGATGGCTTGGACCTTGCTGGGGTCCATTTCTATCCCTTTAGCAGAAATCCTATACCCTAGGTAGTCAATTTGTTTTTTGTGAAACTCGCACTTGGAGAGCTTTACAAACAGCTCTGCCTTGCGAAGTTTCTTGAGCACGTCTTTTACCAAGCGTTCGTGCTCACGTTCTGTTTCTGTGTAGATCAATACATCATCCAGGTAAACCAAAACCCCCTTAAAAAGGTGGTCACGCAGGACCTCATTAATTAACTGCATGAATACCCCCGGTGCTCCTGCCAATCCGAATGGGAGTACTTTATATTGAAACGCCCCCAATGGGCAATTGAAAGCAGTCTTCCACTCATCCCCCTCCCGTATCCGTATGCGGTAATAGGCTTCCCTTATGTCCAGTTTGGAGAATACCTTACCCTTTACCAAGTGGGACAAAATGTCCTTTATTAAGGGTAAGGGGTATTTATTTGAAATGCTTGCTGCGTTTAATCCGCGGTAGTCTGTACAGAGCCGCAATGCCCCGTCCTTTTTCTCGCGAAAGAGGACTGGCGCTCCCACTGGAGAGTTTGCTGGCTCGATAAAACCTCTCGCCAGGTTTTTGTCTATGAAGTCCCTTAATGCAGCTAGCTCTCGCTGGGTCATAGCATATATTTTTGGTTTTGGTAGGGGTACCCCCGGGACCAGTTCAATGGTGCAGTCCGTCTTTCTGTGGGGGGGGAGTTTGTCCGCCTCTTTCTCACCGAAAACGTCGGCGAAATCCCCGTATTTGGTCGGCAGTCCCTCTGGCAGTGCTGTCTCTCTGTGTTCCACAGTCGTCGTCGCCCCCCCCATGGCTGCTCGGGGAACCCTGTTCCCTGAAGGTGCTTGGTAACGCCCGTCAGCAAACTTAATCTCTCTGGTTCTCCAGTTGATGACTGGGTTTTGCTGCACGAGCCATGGGATCCCCAGTATGAGTCGGGGTTGCCCCACCGGTGCCACGATGAAAGCCAATTTTTCCTCGTGGCTGCCGAGCCGTAGCGCGGTTTCTCCGGTGTATTGGGTGACCGGGCCCCCTCCCGCTGCAGATCCATCGAGCTGCGAGAACACCAGGTGGTGCTGAAGTGGATAGCAGCGGAGGTCGAGTGCGGCTGCCAGGTCAGGGTGCATGAGGCTTTTGGAGCAACCCGAATCAATGAGTGCCCAGACCTTTTCGGTTTTATTTCTATGGGTGAGGGTGACACGGACGTAGAGGGTGGGGCATTCCTCACTCACCCCTTTGTCGAAGCGCCTGTCAGTGTCCTCCACCTGTCCTTCGGCGCCCCTTAGGCCAGGTGGTTGTCGTTTCCCGCCGCCTCATCGGGGTTGCTTTCCTCCTCCTCTGAACTGTAGGGGCCGTGTCTGCGTCGGTACTCCCCCTTTGCTGCTGGTCGCTTTCTTGGCGCTGGGGTTGGTGCTGTTTGTGCCCTCCTTGGGCTCTCTCTGGGCGTCGTTTTGGGGCATGCGGCTGCTTTGTGATCTTCCCTGCCGCACGTGAAGCATTGCCCTTTTGCGAAGCGTCTGTCCCGTTCCTCCTTCCAAGGTTGGGGTCTCGCCCTCACCTGCCTTGCGTTGGTGCGTGGGGGTCTCACTGTCTCCATCTGTTGCGTTTCCCTCCTTGCGTGGAGGAACGTGTCGTGGGCGTTCTCCGCTTCCGCTGCCAGCTGGATCCACCCCGTGAGGGAGCTGGGGTTGTCGCGGCCAAGTGCCCACCGGAGGACATTTAAGTTGAGTCCATGTTTGAACTTCTCAATCAGTGTCGATTGAGACCAAGTGTCCACTTTTCCGGCTAGGGCTTGGAACTCCATGGCATACTCAGCCACGGAGCGCGGGCTTTGTTTAAGTGTCTCTAGCGCCCTTTTTGCCTTTTCTTGCTCCAGGGGGTCCCTGAAGTGCCTTTCTAGTGCCTGCAGGAATTCAGTGCTGTCCTGCAGCGCCCGGGCGCCTGATTGGCACAATTGGACGTACCAATCGGCGGCCCGTCCTTTTAATTTTATGGCCAGGGCATTGATTTTGCCCCGCTCAGTTCTGAAGCAGGGACCCCATTCTTCGAGGTAGTACCTCGCGTTAGTCAAAAAGAAGGAGAGTTTCGAGGGGTCCCCATCGAACTTTATGCCAAAGTCTTTGGCGGGTGTCCTGGTCTGGCTCCTGGCCCCCTCTGCGTCGTGCCTCGGGCTCTGCAGGAGCTGCTGCGGGTCGGGGTGTCTCCGGTTCTCTTGCGGCATTGGTGCCTCTCTCTGGGGCTCCTCGCAAGGTCGTCGTCCCATCGCTCGGGGGGGAGGGCGGGGTGTTCTCCCTCGGTCGGGCTCCTGGATCCAGGCTCCGCCGTCGCCGTCGCCGCCCGCCGGGTCGTCCCTCCGCCTCTCAGCCTGGCGCATCTCCCGTCGTGGGGTGGGCTCCTGGGGCCGGACGCCGCCGCCGCCGAGGTTGTCCCGCCGTCTCACGTCCGGGCGCGCCTCCGCTCGTTGGGTGGCCTCCTGGGGTCGGGTCCCGCCGTGGTCGCCGCCGTCCGCTGGGTCTCCGCCCCGTCTCGCCTCCCGGTGCGCCTCAGGTCGTCGGTTGGGCTCCTTGGGTCGGGTTCCGCCGTCACCGCCGCCCCGCTCGCCCTGCCTCCTTTCGACCGGGGGTGCCTCTGCGCCGCCTCCGTCGCAGAGTCCCTGTGCCGCCGTCAGCTGTTGGAGCATCTGCCGCACCGCCTGCATCCCTTCCTCCAACGCGTCGAGCCTCTCCGCCGTCCCCGGCTTCCCGCCGAGGTTTTCGCCGCTCCGCTCGCCCTCGCCGTTGGCCGTGGTAGAGGACGGATCGTCCCTCGATCCCGCCGCGGTGCCAGGCGCGCCCTCGCCTTCGAGCGCCCAGGGTGGCGGTTCGTCTCGCGCTTCCTCCGGGGTTGCCTGTGGGCTTGGAGAGGGTCCCCTCGTCTCGCCCCCGGTGCCTCGCGGGCTCCGGGGCGCCGGGGTGGGTCCCTCCCCCGCTGCTTCCCCCCAGCTGGGTCCCATACTTACCGGGGCGTTGCATCGCCCGGACCTCAGCTGCATCCCGCCCTGCGAGAGCGGGGCTTCGTCGCCGGGCGCCGAAGGGTTGCGCGTCCTCGGTTCCTGGTTCTCCATGCCTGGCTGGGTCCCTCACAAACGTGTTGGATAGGTACCAGGTGGAAAAAAATTTTTTGCGGTTCCCGTTTTTATGTCAGGGCCAGCCTCTCTTCGCAATAAGACACAGACTCACTTAATGGGTATTAAGGATTTCTGGTTTATTGGAATGATAGCTGACAGATCGAAAAACGGGAACGGGGTAGGTAGTGTGGGGGTGCCCCTTTTATACCCTCCTGTATTGCCCCGGGCTTCCCCACCCCTCAATGCCCCGATCCCTCTTGATGGGATCCTTGATGGCTGCGTGGGCGTTTTCCCCGGTGTCCTCTTTGTCTTCCTGCAACGGTTGAGTTCTCCGGGGCACCATGTGCTCCTTATCTTCACCCCTCTGACGTCCCTCTTTTCAGGTGTTGATGGGATCATGGGTGTGGGTGTCTTTGGGTGCTTGTTTTAATCCCTGATTGGATTATCTTCTTCCCCCTTTTCCTTAATGATCATGATCCACGTTGTGAGGCTCTTTGTGCCTTGCAACGAGGTCATGACATATGTGCCATGCTGCAATAAGTTTCTCTTCCTTCCTTGCCCGACTCTTCCCCTGCAAGCAGAAATTCGACCTGCAGCGTCTTTTGGCCCACCTGATACAATATTCTTCACTGCAAAACATGGCCCACCAATATTCTAAATGCCAGAAGCTCTTTGAAAAATGAGAAATGGGTGAGATTGTATCACAGAGGCCAGGGGGCTGAAAATGATGTAGTCCAACATATGAACCGGAAGAGTAGCCAAGAAGCACAAATCTGCATTTTTCAGTGCAGTGTTTGCTGTAATAAATAATGATCTTTATCGGCGTTTTTCGACCGTAGCACCTTCAAGCTGTGTGGGTGTCAACTCCCAGAATTCCCCAGCCAGCAGAGTTGATGTCCATACAGCTTAAAGATGCTGAGGTTGAGAAACACTGATCTGTTCCTCTGTTTTTGGGCCACACTTGAAGTATTATGCGCACAGTTTCCAAGGTCTGGAAACTGAAAAATGTTCCCCTTCTCTGAGTAACCCAGCTCAGTTATGTCCTGGGACGCTTTGTGTGTATGCTGCCTGCCCGTAGGACATTCCACTCTGGCACATCTGCCCCACTTCTGTGTCCCCCGTGCAGCGGATACGGAGTTTCCAAATCCCAGAGCTTTGCCGATTCAGCGGGGGAGATGGCAAACCAGCTGACAACTCAGCTTTTGTCCCCCCCCCCCCCCGCAAATGCTACACCCAAAGGTAGCCCCTCTTTTGGATCCAGCTGTTTTGCTCCTGGGAAGTGTCCTGTGCAGCGTTGCTCAGCCTTGGCAACTTCAACTCCCAGAATTCCCCAGCTATCAAAGCTTGGATTTTTTTTTTTTGGTTTTGGTTTTGGATCCTTCCTCTGCTCCCCCTTCCCAGAGTTTGCCAACGGGGACATTCAGATGGGAGGCTGTGATGTGGGTTGATCCAGCGTACTCGTGCGTGACAGCAAGTTGCATAAAACAGCAAGAAGCTCAGGCAATTATTTTTAAAAATACCCTGCCTTTCCCAACCCTCCATTCCATCTAAATGGTAGGTAATTCAAGGTGAACCTCTGCACAGCCTCCTTCAGGATCTTGTTGCATGTTCTGCCACAGAACACCGCAACGGGCCCCGTTTGGATTTCTTCTGAAGCAAGAGGTGGAATTAAGGAGCCTCTCCTTCCCGAGGGCAAAATATACCCTTTGTTTTGCCATCTGCAAGTTGCTGGGTTTCTGCTCCTGGGATTAATGCCCAGAAAGACTGTTTGCTCTTGGCTGCTTATTCCCAGATGCCCATTCCCAAAGTGTCCGGAAGAGAAAGGGTTTTGCTTCCCTCCTGATGTTGGATTCTTTAATTATGTGAGGCTTGGGGAATTCCTGCTCTTAAGCAGCTGGCTGAAGGCCGTAATAAAATAGAATTGAAATTGAAATTGCTCTTAAGATGTCATGGCGATCTCTATTTTGCTTCACCTCCTAGGTCAAAGGGCATAAAAAACAGACACAAAACCCACATCTTTTGAAATTTCGTGGCACGTTCTTTCGGCCCTTGTTGAGGATTACGGATTTGAGCCAAACATAGTAGAACGCCTGTAAGTCTTTCCCCAGAACAGCTCTTTAAGAGAACTCCCATTGAAGTGTTTCCAAAATACTGGATTCTTTTTCAGTCTTCAGGGTCCCCAATGATTGGGGCTGGGAGGGACAGGGGAAAGCAAAAGAATAACTAATATACAGGTAGTCCTTGCTTAATGACCACAATTGGGACCGGAATTTTGGTTGCTAAGCAAGGCAGTCCTTAAGCGAATCCAACCTGATTTTTGCAGCAGGTGTTAAGCGAATCACTGCAGGCGTTAAGGGAACCATGTGGTCGTTAAGAAAATTATGCAGTTCCCCATTGATTATGCTTGCCAGAAGTTGGCCGGGAAGGTCAAAAATGGCGATCATGTGACCATGGGGCTCCGCGACGGTCATAAATACAAGCTGGTTGCCAAGCACCCAAATTGTGATCCTGTGACTGCGGGGACGCTGCAACAGTCATAAGTGTGAGGACTGGTTGTAAGTCGTTTTTTTTCAGCACCACCATAAGTCCGAAACGAATGGTTGTTAAGCAAGGACTACCTGTATTTGGGGGATTCTCATTCCCATGGGTCTCCTACAGGATCAGTTCAGGGACAGGAAAATCTATCCAGGAAGGGAGATGGAAGTGTGTTGGACGCAACACAGGACACATGTGCACTGAGGGTAGCATTGGTGAGAGAAGGGGTCACGCCAAAGTTCGGACGAAAGAACGTGGCTTGGCTGCCCCGCAGTTAAAACAGGAAGGGGAGCTTCATCTTGTCTGCAGCGCACCATAATTATAGTCCCATCTTCGGTCAAAGCCTCCCTTTGCGGTTTTCTTCTTTTTCTGTCAAGTCACTGCAATTAAAGTCTCGGAGGAACTGGGATGTCGAGCTGCCCACCCTCCTTTCGGTTCTCTTTGCGACGGACACTGTCCTAACAGCCAGGAACCACGCTGAGACAAGGAGTAGGTCTCTAGTGTTTTGTTACTGCTACATAAGACAGAAAATCCTAACAAACTGAAGAAGCGTGGGAAAACCCAGACAGATAAACCCCAAAGGTTAAGGCGGGTCTGATCTGTGTCTCTCTGAATGGCTGCTTAATTCCTCAGGACTACGCAGGCGTTTTCCCCCCTGGACCGGGGCCCCCTCCTGCTCGCCGTCAGTGCTCATGACAGACACGTGTCTCCACCACAGCCTGTTTCTGTCCTCATCAGCAGCCAGGACGCGCCCGGCCAGGGAGGAGTGCCTTGACGGTAGCTTCCCTCTCTCTTCCCTTTGGCGTAGGGAACAGAAGAAACTAAAAATAGAGCTGGTCTGCTTCTGTGCCTGGAGTATTGCTGGGCCACCTAAACTGAGTGCAGACACTCCCCAGCATATCAGAGCTGGGAGTGTCCCCAGAGGACATCTAGTCCAACCCTCGCTCAGTGCAAAAATCCAAATGCAGGCATCCCAGACAGACAGCCCCCTAGCCCAGTGTTTCTCAACCTGGGCAGCTTGAAGATGTGTGGACTTCAACTCCCAGAATTCCCCAGCCAGCATGGCTGGCTGGGGAATTCTGGGAGTTGAAGTCCACACATCTTCAAGCTGCCCAGGTTGAGAAACACTGCGCTCGCCCTTGCTTGAACAGACGCAGCAAGGGGAAGCTTCTGGTTTATTGGTTCCACAGTCCCACCGCTTTTACTCTGAGGAAGTCCCCGCTCGTCTTAAGTCAGAACCTGCACGCCACCTATTCCACATGGGAAGCCCTGGTTTGACTCAGAAACCAAACGGGCTGTTTCAGTCATTCCAGGACTGCTCGTACACTTAAGAAATTTTCAGGCAGAATCTCCCTTTAACTTCAACCCATTGTTCCAGGTGTTGTACTCCAGAATGAAACTTTCCCTTCTTTGTGACGCCTTCCAGGTCTGCGTTATCCTCTCCCAAGGCTAAATGCCCTCACCTCCTTGAATCTCTCTTCACAGGACTTAGTTTCTAGTCCTCGATCATCTCATTCCCCAGCTGTCTTGTTCACCAGAGGCTACCAGCATGCAAACCAGATGCTTGGACCTCTTCCCTAGACGTGCGCGGCATATAAATATGGATCCGCAGGGCACAAATGTGAATCCCATCACGGTCTTTGAGCTGCTTTGAGTGAATGCTAAAAAAAGAATATCCTAAATGTACGGGATGCTGGACGGTGGAATCCACGACCTGTGGAGGTGATGGACTCTCCTTCCATGGTTGGGCTGAGGTGGAGCCTGGAATGCTTGAATGTGGATTCCTGCGTTCAGCAGGAGGTTGGGCTAGCTGGTCTCAAGGAGTCCTTTCAACTGTAGGATTCTTCCCCAAGCGGGTCTCCTATGACTGAAGCCCTACCAGCAACAAACCAGGCACATCTTAAATGGTTTCTTTGCACAGCTGGTTGCCAGCTGTGAGTGGGATTATCGTGGCATCCCTGTGCTTTAGCTCTGGAAGAGCGATTTGAGATCTTAGCATCCAAAGTCCCTCCCGGCACCGGTGGTCCTCCGAAAAGGGCCCGCCTGTAGCCTGGCATCCCCTTCTCTGCCCTTCCCCATCTGGTGCCTCTAGACCAGCCTTTCTCGGCCTTTTGACCCTGGGGGAACCCTTGAAGTATTTTCCAGGCCTCGGGGAACCCCTGCACAGTCAGGCTCAAAGTTAAGCCAGAAGCTGCAAAGTTATTCTGTTCGATTCGTGGGCAGGCCTGTCTAGATGCACTAACGGTGTTCTTAAACTGAAAATAAAGAATGAAACTTACCTCTTTAAGGTGAAATTGCCCGAATTTGAAATAATTTTTAAATGAATCATAATCTCCCCGGGAACCCCTTATGACCTCTTGCGGAACCCGAGGGTGCCACCGAACGCTGGCTGAGGAACCCTGTCCTAGGCATATTAGCTGGGGGATCCTGGGACCTGCAGTCCTGAAACATCTGAAAGGTGAGGAAGGGTCTCTATCCTGGCTCTGGGTCTAAAGGGGTCTTGGTTAAAGAAGGGCGTGGCCCAGATTGTTGCCTTCTGAATGGGAATAGAGTTCCCATCGCTCTCAGGCCGACTGGCCACTCAGGGGCACCGTAGTCGCCACATTTGGAGGGGGTGAGGTCTTTTGCCTTTCACGTGGAACGCAAGGGCTGGGTCCCCGGATTCCTGGCATGGAGGAAACATCATCAAACGTAAAAAGCCCTCTTCCTCTTTGATCAGTTTTGATCTTGGAAGGACAGCCTTTGCCCTGACTGGACCGGGAGAAGCTGCAGCAGGTCATTCTCTGACGCCGCAGACATTTCCCAGTAGCGACCCTCCGGTTTTCTTGGCGGGAAGACCCCCAGTTGCACCAGTGGCTTGGACATTCTCCCAGGTTCTCTGCTCCGTTTTGCATGCCGTTTGCATAGCTGTGCTGAAGGGTGGCGGAGGATTTTTTTTCTTACTGCCCAAAGAAAGGTCTGCTGGGGCAGGGGGAGTGTGTCCCCTGCCTCAAAGAAGACACACAACCCTCTAATTCTAGGTGTACAGGTAGTCCTTGCTTAACGACCACAATTGGGACCGGAGTTTCAGTTGCTAAGCGAAGCAGTCATTAAGTTAATTCGAACCAATTTTGCAACCTTTTTTGTGGCAGGCATTAAGCAAATCACAGTGGTCATTAAGCGAGCCATGTGGTCACTGAGCGAATCACACGGTTCCCCATTGATTTTGCTTGCCAGGTTGAAAATGGTGATCACGCGATACTGTGAGGGTCATAAATGTGAACCGGCTGCCAAGCACCCAAATTGTGATCACATGATCATGGGGACACTGTGACAGTCATAAGTGTGAGGACCGGTTGTAGGTTGGTTTTTTCAGCACCATCGTGTGAGCCATCACTAAACGAATGGTTGTTAAGCGAGGACTATCTGTAGATAGATGGCTGCACTGTTCAGGAGGAGATGAGCCCTCAGGCCATGTACACTTCCCATCCTGTCTATCAAAGAAAGATTACAGCTACAGTTGGGAGCGAAAAATTAAGAGGAGTCTGTAGCACCTTTTCCAACTAAAAATGTTATTAAAAGGCGTATTTTTTTTATTTAAAGGCATCAGCTGCAGCTCTCAAAAGCCAATGCCTTTGAATAAAGTATGTTAGGCAGAAAAAGCACTGCCAGACTTTTTTTGATGTTTGAAAGCCATTAAGATCCTTGTTCCCAAATAAGGTGAACAAAATACTTTTTATTTATTTATTTATTTATCTGTCAAATTTATCACTCCCCATCTCCCCCAAAAGGGGGACTCTTACATTTATATTTATATTCAAAACATAATTTGAAACCTCTGTCTGTCTAGCCCCTTTATTGCATCTGACGAAGTGACTTGCAGCTCTCGAAAGCTTCTGCTTTTTAATACAATTTGTTAGCTGGAAAAGGTGTTACCGAGACCCACTTTGGATAGTTTTGCTGCCGTTGACAAACACAGCTCTCCTACCGTTGGAAGGGATCGGTTGGGCTACAAAAATGTTTACTTTGCTCTCTTTTTTTCTCTCTTTTTGGATGGAAACCTCAGTGGAAACACGAGCTGGCAAGAAAAGAGGAAACGGCTTTAAGGAGAGGTGTATTCTTGCATTTATTTCCTTCTTGACAGCTTCTTCTTTTTTCAAATAAATAAATAAAATCCTCTACTTGCTTGCCAAATGCTCACTTCTCCTTTGGAGTCCTTAAAACAGTGTGGAAAACGATCCTGCATCCGGAAAGGCGAAGCTTGGAAACAAGGCCGATGGAAGCCAACTTTATTTATTTTATTCATAGACGGACTTGTAGGGTACGCCAACCAAAACTGACTCGTGAGTGGCTTACGTACAGGTAGTCCTCGCTTAACAACCATTTGTTTAGTGATGGTTCGGACTTATGACAGTGCTAAAAAACAACTTATGACTGGTCCACACACAACCGTTGCAGCGTCCTTGTGGTCATGTGAACATGATTTGGGCGCTTGGCAACTGGTTCACATTTATGACCATCGCAGCATCCCATGGTCATGTGATAGCCATTTTTGACCTTCCCAGCTGGCTTCTGGCAAGCAAAATCAATGGGGAGCCATGTGATCTGCTTAACGAGCACGTGGTTCACTTAATGCCCACAGTGATTCGCTTTACGGCAGCCACAAAAACATTAGTAAAATCAGGTTGGATTCGCTTAATGACTGCTTCACTTAGCAACCAAAATTCCGGTCCCAATTGTGGTCGTTAAGCAAGGATTATCTGTATCCTATTTATGAAAATAAGGCTAAAAAGTGTGAAGTCTAAAACCCAATGAACAGCGTTGCTCTTTAACGGATTGCTTGAACCACAGGAATCTGTGTCTCTCTGAGTGGGCACAGATGTTTTTCCTTTGAGCTTTTCCTGACAGCAACCAGAAGTTATTACATTATTTTGCAAGGCTCCTTCTCTTGGTCTCTTAAATCAGCGCCCAAAAGGACAAAATGGAGAAAGGAGAAGCAGGGTGAGTTTTGGGGGTGAGCATCTGGACAATGATGTCAACTTCTTTGAAAAAAGAAGCCCAAATATTACGGCAAGGAAAACCGAGTTCCATTTGTTTGATCCGTTCTGTGAATTCTGTTCACTGGTCAGATTTCCCTCCCGCTTCTTACAACAAAGCGCAAAGCAACAGGTGGGGAATCTTGCTCAGCAAAGCATCAGACTTCTGAGATTTGGGGAGGGAAGGCCTATGTGCTTTCGAGCATCCCTTGGCGGCTGTAAGGGCTAGAAACTTAATTTTGTACGTATTTGTAATGTGTGGGTGCATCCACGTGGCCAATTTGCACCCTTTATTTTTACTGCTGTTTTTCAATCCAAGGATGGCTCGGCTCGGCTGGAGCCAACCGTCCCATACACTCCATTTCCCACAATGCCCCTGAATAATATTGCTGTAAGGAATTCTGGGAAATGTAAAGGTCCCCTTAAAGCGAGCATGGCGTGCTTTTGTAACTTTTTGGAAAAATTCAGCCACGGTTTTGGAATCAGAGGCTTGATGGGGAACTGAAAAAAAAGAGAGGAACTGGATCAGCCCAAGAGGAGGGCCGGATCTAGGCACAGAAGTGACTGGTGGGGGGCGGGGGGGCTTTCCAACTCATCTGCCATTCTTGGCCCAGAGTTTTGGGTGGTGTGCGCCGGAGCTGCAGGGAACGCTGGCTACGGAAAGGGATTGGCCCGGCCGTTTCTCGACATCCACCTCCTAATTGTATGCTCTGCTATTTGAGGTTAAACCCTCCCCATGGTCAATATTTTTGAGGAAGGAACTAGCAAACGTTATAATTCGAGGGAGAGGGAGGAACAGGGGCCGCTGTTCTCAGAAACACATCAGCAACAGGGTGTCTTTGGGGACCTGGGCGCTTTAGCAGCGAAGGAACCACCCACAGTCAAACAACAGGATGCCCAGCAGGGTCCTGAGGTTGGAGACGATGAGGCTGCGTCCCTACCAGTTGCTCAGCCTGGTAGAAGCTTAACGCTCCATCCACCGACGGGGAGAGCTTGGTGAGTGTTAACCTTGGTTCGGGTGTTTGTGGCTAGCCTCTGCCAGTCCAGCTGGTTTGCTGAGTTTACGGTTCCAGGTACTGTGCAGACCACGCAGGGATGTCCAAGTATGTCCTACGAATCCGGCCGGAAAATGAGGTACTATACTTAATTGTCCCTTCCCCGTGTTAACCATGTTAGCTGCAGGACTGTGAGGATTAGGGTTTATAGTCCCAGTCTGTCTGGAGCAGCCTTTCTCAACCTTTCGACCCTGGAGGGACCCTTGCAATATTCTTCAGGCCTCGGGGAACCCCTGCCCATCCAGGCTCAAATACAGGGCAGAAGTTACCAAATTGTTCTATTTGTTTCATGGGTAGGCCTGTACATATGCACTAACAGTGTCCTTAAACTAAAAATAAAGAATGGACCTCACCTCTTTAATCCGAAGCTGCCCAGATTTGAAGTAATATTTTAAATAAACCGTGCTCTTCCAGGGAACGCCTCATGACCTCTTGCGGAACCCGAGGGTGCCACAGAGCCCTGGTGGAGAAACCCTGATCGGGAGGATAACCTTTTGGGGAAAAGCCTGCGTTGTAACTTTGGTTTCTAGGATCCCTTGATGGTCTTCTCTTCCATTAATTCATCTCCTCCAGTGTTTCTCAACCTTGGCCACTTTAAGATGGGTGGAGTTCCACTCCCAGAATTCCCCAGCCAGCATGGCTGGCTGGGGAATTCTGGGAGTGGAAGTCCACCCATCTTAAAGTGGCCAAGGTTGAGAAACACTGGTTTGCTCCATTTGAAAGCCATCCAGATTGGAGGCCGTGGTCGTGAGTTCCATGGTTATCCCTTTGCTGAATAGAGAATTCCCTTAAAAGCTCGGGCGAAAGCCAGCTGGGTGACCTTGGGCCAGTCACTCTCTCTCTCAGCCCAAGAGCCAATCAGGCGTGGTAGGAGAGTTCTAGTCCCGCCTTAGGCATGAAAGCTGGCTAGGTGACCTTGGGCCGGTCCCTCCCTCTCAGCCTAACCCACCTCACAGGGTTGTTGTTGTGGGGAAAATAGGAGGAGGAAGGAGTATTTGGTATGTTCCCCGCCTTAAGTTATTTATAAAAATAAAGGCGGGGTAGAAGATAGATAGATAGATAGATAGATAGATAGATAGATAGATAGATAGATAGATAGATAGATAGATAAAAACCTTCCATTGACTTGTCTATCACTCCATGGATGGGCATCCTCTTGGCTTGAACCGGCTGCCTGTGACCCTTCCCCAATTGCTTTTCCAGACCCTCTGGGATATCTGTGTAAAGTTCAGATTATTTACTTCCACATGCAGCACTGCCCTTGCCCACCCTGAGCTGTGTTTGCCCATTTAATGTCCCATTCCCCCTTCTTTTGCAGCTCTTTGCAATTTGTTTATTTATTTAATCCATTTATACGGCTGCTCGTCTCGTACATGTTACCCTGGGCCGCTAAAAATGAAAAGCAAAATAAAAACAGGATAAAACCACCACAATTTGAAAAACAGCATGAACAGCATAGAATAGCTGCTGCTGCTGTTTCTTTTAATCCCTTCAGGTGTTTGGGCATTTCCAGCAAATTTAGCCACCTTGATGCACACCTGAGATTGAGTGTAAACGTTTGGGTAAACGTTGGCAATAACGTTTGGGTAAAACGTTTGGGTAAAACGTTGGCAATAACACACAATTTAGGAGTCTTAGCCTTCCGGGCTAGGTTCACACATCCTGCATGTTTTCTTGAACCATGGTCCGAGCAAGCCCCAAGCCTTAAATTCATCTCTAATGCTTGTCTGCAGAGAAACGGGCATCCCTGGCTGAACGTAGCGGGAAAATTCTGCCCACAGCAGATCCAAATCTCTGGGGTATCTAACTCCAGAGGTCTTTCAGGAGCAGTACCCATAAATATTTATTTATTTATTAAACAAATTTATATAGCGGTGACTCTGGGCAGCTTACAAAATTAAAATCCATAATAATAATAATAATAATAATAATAATAATAATAATAATAACCCCGCATATTCTAGCTGAGGGCTGGAACATCGGCCTTCAGAGATCGAAGCTGCGATCTTTTCTCCAGCAATGCAAAAACAGAACCGGTGCCCCTTTCCCTATAAGAAGATGGGGGCACCTCCTTTCTCGTCCCCCACCCCACCCCGATTGCTGGCCCAGGTGGACTCCCTGATTGGTTGCACCCTTCCAATGGCCAACTAGCGAGCAGTCCTGTGGGCCGGATGCCGAAAGAGGGAGGGAAAAGAAGAAGAAAGGAGAAAAAAAAAAACCTCAGGCTTCCGTACGTGAATCATTTTTTTCAATCCGCCGCTCTCCGGTTCGCGCTGCAATGTGGTTTTGGTGCCGAGGAAGCGCCTGAGCGCGCCGTTCCCGGCCTGGCTGGCAGATGCTGGCGGAGGTCGGCGCGGGACGGCGCTCCCCTGGATGCAGAGCGCGGGATCGCGGAGCAAGTGGGTGCCTTGATCTCCCGGAATTGATCGGTATTGTGCGGGGGGGGGGCGTTTTCCCCATCCCCCGGTTGCTCTTCGCAAAAATAGAGAGGCGTTCTAGGAAGCCACCGGGGGTGTGGGGGGAAAGAGGGACCCCGGGAAACAGGCTCTGGATGAGGGAGAGATGTGCAAAAGCCGCCCCTGGACGCCTCCCTCCCTCCCTCCCTCCCTCCCCGCTTCCCTCCCTCCCTCTCTTCTTTTTTTTCCTTAAGTCCTTCTGGTGTCCTTTGCGGAAACTCCGCAAGAAGCTGGTGGGAGAGGCACCTAACAAAAGCGCTGGATTCACCTGTGCATGTGCCTGTGCGTGCGTTTGTGTGTGTGTGTGTGTGTTTGCGTGTACCCTGCCTCCATCTGTGCAATTTGGCAAATAGGAGTTAGCCGGATTAAAGGATGCGCTGTGGTTGCTGTGGACCCCCCCCCACTCCCCCGCTTTTGCAGGTTTCCGTAGCAACAGAGAAGGTTTGAGCATCTCTCTCCGCGCCCGCCCCCCCGCCGCCCGGTGCCTATCTCAGCTTTAAGGGTATTTATTTTATTTTATTTTCTCTCCCGCCTTTATTATTTTTATAAGTAACTCCAGGCGGCGAACATACCTAATACTCCTTCCTGCCCCTATTTTCCCCACAACAACAACCCTGTGAGGTGGGTTGGGCTGAGAGAGAGGGACCGGCCCAAGGTCACCCAGCCGGCTTTCATGCCTAAAGTGGGATTAGAACTCGCAGCCTCCTGGTTTCTAGCCTGGTGCCTTAACCTCTAGAGCAAACCGGCTCTCGAGACCTTCTTGAATCCCAGCAAGGGGCTCCGAAATGCTGCTTCCAGCCTCGCGAGCTGCTTCTGGGAAGGTGGGGCGCGAAGGTAGCCGCTGGGTCTGGCTTAGCCGGCTGGCACTTGGAGATACACTGCCCCTGAATGCAGGGGCTCCACCGTCCCCGTGGCTTTTTCCCCAGTGGGCGCTGAGATTTCCCGATCCCGCGGGGGATTCCCCACTGCTGAGAGGCAGTGAATTCGGCGGGGGGATCGGGGATCCTCCTGGGGTGTGCCCGGGAACTGCCTGCCGACGGTGCCGGCATCCCCAGGGGGGAGGAAGAGGGCGCGGAGGGCTGAGCAGGCACCGGCAGCCTTCTCCGGCCAGTTTTGCTGGCAGTGAACGATGGGACTTGCAGCCCAGCACCATGGGAACCTGCGCCCCTCGGAGGACCCAAGCAGGCTCTGACCCAGCGGGCGACCAACGCTTTCCTCCCCGCCTCCCGCCCTGGCACCGGGCTTGAACAGCCGGCCGCTCTGAGGTTGCCTGTCACGCTGCCAGCGCCTCTGCCACAGAAATGGGAGGCAGCGCCTTCCGTAGCCCACCCTGGCCTGCCGCCGCAGGGACCCCCCTTCTCTGCCGCCCAGGTGGGGAGGGGGCTGGCCGTGAAATGCTGCTCCTGCCCTTCCAGGGCGGTGAAGGGGGGAATCCTTTGCCCCGCTGCAGGATCAGCCGCTTCTTTGGGGCAGCTCTGCCCCCCACCCCCGCCGACTGGCCCAGCGGATCCCCATCGGCTGATGCTTTCCGGGGAGGGTCGCCAGCCTCGGTCCTTTTTCCCTCCTCGTCTCTCGAACATTTTTGTGCCTTTCCGATTTCCTCTCCTCCATATTTATGTTTCCAGGGCGGATTTCTGCCTCTTTTAAATTAATTCCGGTTGTTGGCAATGCTTTCAATTGTCTCTGGTATTGACTGGGTGGATTTTTGCTTCTGTGATTTTGGGCCTTGGGTTTGGTTTCTTTTCTTTTTTTCCTGAGCTGACGTGCCCAGGACTCTTCTCCAAGCAGAGGAGAGAGCTGGGCCGAAATAATTTAAAATTAAATCTGCATCAATGTCCCGCAGCACTTGTTCTGCTTTTTATTTATTTTAAGCATTTTAAACCTCCTCTCCAGTCAGAAAGGCTTAGCACAGAGCCATTAAAAAATGGGGGTGGTGGTGGTGGTGAGGGGGAGATAGCCTTTATCCTCAGGCTTACAGTCAAATGAGGCAACACAAAAGGAAAAGTGATGCCAATGGAAGAGGAAAATAAGCAGATTTGGTGATGTGTCCTTAAAACTCGTAAATTCTTGTAATAAGCAACTGAGATTGAAACAGGCTGTTTGTAGTTCCAAAGGAGACTTTGACAAGCCACTTCCAAATCTGATGCAGATTTGGCAGTTTTGGATGTCCCCTCATCTCCTTTCCCAGGCCACAAGCACGGCTGGCTTTCACCCACCTTTCAGGTGTCCTCCGTGTGGCTCGCTCTGTCCATTTCCTTTCGGATTATCCAGGGCCCACATCTCTATTAGCCCATCTTCAATTTGCTCCACACTGCGTGTTTCAGTGGCTGAGTTCACACGGGCCTTAGGGATCACTCTGGATTCAGGAGCTGAACAGCCTGACTGGTTTGAACCTCAGCCAGCTGGCAGGAAGTAACTGAAAAGGTGGCATCCAAGGAGACGCGGGTTCAAGCTCTGATCCAGCTGACCCAGAGCCAGAGCTAGGCAAGGTCCTGATCCCAGCACCACAACACATTGCAAATTCCCAAGAACAAAGGAATTAAAGCTGTCTACAGGTAGTCCTCGGCTTACAACCACAATCTGGACCGGAACTTCCATCGCTAAGCAAGGCGGTCATTAAGTGAGTCTCACCCAATTTTATGACCTTTTCTGCCATGGTCGTTAAGCGAACCATGCGGTCATTAAGCGAATCCAGCTTCCCCCATTGACTTTGCTTGTTGGGAGTCGGTTGAGAAGGTCGCAAACGGTAATCACATGACCCTGGGACACTGCAACCATCATAAATATATGCTGGTCACCAAGCGCCTGAATTTTGATCATGCGACTGTGGGGATGCTGCAACAGCCATAAGTGCAAGGACCGGTCACAAGTCACTTTTCCAGTGCCGTCATAACGGTCACTAAACAAATGGTCATAAGTTGAGGACTACCTACATAAGTTGAAGGAAAGAGTCATGACTCAGCCAATTAGTCAAGCTCAGAGTCAGTCCATGAGCCCAGCCATTGGGTCTAACAGTCAGGTCCTAAAGTGATAAGGATTCAGGCAATCAGTATGTAATCAGACCAGCTTCCCTACGATCAGCAGACAGGTCTGCCTCCCGGCTGGTTCCTTGCCAAACCGTTTGGAAGAAAATCAGGAGATGCCCATCCTAAGCAGACAGGGATATATTGGTTCTCCGCAGGAAAAAGTTCAGTTGGCGGAATTCTTGCAACTTCTCAATAAATCTGGTTAAAGAGGACTCTGCAAGAAACGTGCTTGAAAAGCATCACTTTCAGATTTAGTCAGCTGCTGAAGAACCTGGTGTGCTGATACTGCCGTGAGAGGGGTGGGCTGTGTTTTGGGTGGGCTGAACGACGCAGTGGGGTTCCCCTTTTGCTGCTTCAGTTTCCCCCATACAGGAAAAGATGGTCTCATTCCAGAATTTCCAGGTTTTTCAGGCATGCAGTGGGTGCCTCGGGACCGTTTAAAAAAGGAAAACAAATGCAGCCCTCGGCTCCAGGGAACTTTGCAGGGGTTCAGATGAGGAACTGGGAACAGCATCTGGCCAGCTGCTGGATGTAAGTAAGCAAAGAAAATCCCAGGGAAGATAGGATGCAGAAGAAGACCTCAAATCCTTTGGATCCTGATTTGTGTGAGAGCCTGCCTGAAGGTGACAAGACTTCTGGCCAGCTTTGAGCATGCAAAGAGGTGTAGCCCCTACCTAGCCTGCACCATGAATACAATTGGTTTAATTGGATTTATTTATTTCCAATGCTTGCAATCCTATCTCCCTCTTCCATCGTCAAGTCCCAGAGGATTCTAGGCCTGATGTAGCAATACACAAATTGAAAATGCCCAGTTGTCAAACATGAGCATTAAATACAGCGGCTGAATGTCCCACTCGGAGCCAACAACTCACTGTGAAGTCCTTGGTGCTCTCTGAGCTTCACTGTTGGCTTGCAGGTGTCTCCTCAGTGCCTGATGATGTGGCCTGGTCGGGCAACGGGACGTCTGCCAGCCAACCCCCAAAGTCAGAGAGCACCAAGGACTCCACCGTTCAGCCCTGAGCTGCAGAGATCCTCTTCTATCAAAAACTCAGTGAAGTAATTCAGACGTTGCCTGCTTATTGAGTATTAGCTGCACTCACCTCCGGAGGTGGGGAAGTGGGGGTGAGTTGCATAAAGTGTGGCTAAATGGAGAGGTGTGTGCAGGAGCCCTTCTGGCCCTGTCTGGGACTTTCTGCAGGAGCTTGACCACCAAGGTACTCACTCACTCACTCACACACACACACACACACACACACACACACAGGCTTTTCAGCCTAGAGGGCCTCTGCAGCATCACATCTCTCCTTTGTTCTATTCCTTGCCGGACCCATCGCTTGCTTCCACCTGGCCTCTTCTGTCTGCTTCCCGTTCTTGGACACTTCATGGTCAGAGTTTCGGCCGGTCTACCTCTTTCGTGAATTGTGCGTGGGGGGGACTTCTTCTGTCTGCGCTCGCTCTTTCATGTGGGAAACTCCAGACAGAGTTCAAAAGGGATGGGGGGGGCAGGGACCGGCTGGGCGTTTCCACCGCAGTTGCTTTTAACCTCTTCGGCCAGAGGTCCTGCGGTCGAGAGCATCTGCGCAAAACATAATTATGGAGGTCCTGTAGTTCTGCCAGACTGGACTATCTTCAGAAAGCCACTTCACAGCTTCCTCTTTTCAAATCCATCCTTTTAATCCTCATCCCTCTCACAATCCCTGTTTATTTGGATTCTTGATCTTTTAAAAGCAGGGCGTTGCACAGTCCTCATCTACGTGCACACAGCCTAAGAAAGGGAGCCGTTCCCAAGTCCCCCTGTTGGACTTGATTCCTGGTGCCGTAACCATCCGGACTGCGGCCTTTGCTCTGGAAGTTTGAGCTGGAAATTCTAGTTGTTGCTCGCTAGCACTTCTGGGCAATGCTTAGGTGGCAGAAGCCTGTGAAAAAAGCGTGAGAGTGGAAAAATTGTCTTTGGGGATGAGGCCAAGGGTGCATCTGTACATGTACTGACGGCAGGCTTATTCGCGGAGCGCAGCTCAAGTGGCATCCCCCATGGATGAGGAGGAACTGTTGATGGTTTGCAAACAGTATCGCCCTGATGTTTTGCTTTGTTTTCCATTTTGGCTTTGCATCGTGCTTAAAAATGGAGCTGTTGTGGTTTAAGAAACCACGGTCTGCAACTTAGCATGCTGTGCAAGCACAGCCAACTATGGTTTATTCAAGAGACCAGGCTTACAGCAAACCATGGTTTAGCTGGTTGTCTGCGCTAAGGGGCAATAGTCAGCTAAGGGGCCCAACCTGAGAAACGGCAGATGGCTGTGTGGCAAATTGCTTGACGGGAACATCCCATAAAAATTTCACAAGGTCTTCAACAAAATAGCAACACAGCAGCAGACACCTTTCTTACCTCCACAAGGAATTTTTGGGATGTCACCATCAAGGAGATGAAGCCATACGTACCACTTTGGCACAGATTTTGTTTTTGTTTTTTTTCAATAATATTTTCTATTGATTGTATCAGTGTTTCTCAACCTTGGCAACTTTAAGCTATGTGGACTTCAACTCCCAGAATTCCCCAGCCAGCATGCTGGCTGGGGAATTCTGGGAGTTGAAGTCCATACATCTTCAGGTTGCCAAGGCTGAGAAACACTGGGCTAGAGAGATCCACATTCGAACTCTGCTTGATGGCAAAGCTTTGTGAAGGCCTTTGGAGCCAGTGGCATGCATTGAATTTCCTTTACATGTAGTCCTTACTTAACAACCGTTTCCTTAGCTATGGTTCGGACTTACAGTGGTGCTGAAAAACCGACTTACAACTGGTCCTTGCACTTACAACCATCACAGAGTCCCCACAGTCACGTGATCACATGGACACTTGGCAACCGGTTTGCATTTCCGACTGTCACAGCATCCCATGATCACATGATGGCCACTTCCCACCTCCCCAGCTGGCTTCCAGCAAGCAATATCAATAGGGAACCACGTGATTCGCTTAACGACCATGTGGTTCGCTTAATGACTGTGGCAATCTGCTTAATGACCGTCGCAAAACAGGTTGTAAAATTGGGTCAGATTAGCTTAATGACTGCTGCACTTAGCAACTGAAATTCCAGTCCCAACTGTGGTCGTTAAGCAAGGACTACCTTATGGGGTGGTGAGGAGTGCTGCTTTCAAAACTTTTCCCCTGTTTTGAAGACCGTCAGAGGAGCAGCAAGAATCAGAGCCAAACACACACAGACACACAAAAAGCTGGAGCCGGTGGGAAGAACTTTTACCCTCCAGCAACGTCTGCTCCATGATAGAATGCCTCTGAAGCTGGAGATGTCACCCGGCTGTCTTGACTATCTACCACAACTAGCTCCTACGGCTTGCTGAGAGCTGAGCAGGTGAATGTTCAGGGTCTCCTTCTGGGCTGGAGTGTCTCTGACTCCAGAAAACATCTTTGCTCTTGCTGGTGACGTGTCTGCTGCATAAGTCTGGATGCCAGGTGGCCACCCATGTGCTGCAAGGAATTCTGGAAAGGGGTGTGTGTGTGTGAAAGCCTTGTAATTCTCCACCGCTGGCCCAGCTGCCTTCCCAAGATGTTTTTGGCATCTGGCACTAAAGCCACACCAGGATGTCTGAAGCTAAAAAAGTAAGCAGAGTTCTGGGCAGAGAGGCAGGCTTAACTCCTTCCTGGCCTGCAAAAAGGGCGTTTGCACATGGGCATGCTTGGAAACGCAGGAACTGTGGCATGTGGTGGGCTGGAAATGGTTGCAGTGGTTCTCTGGTGCGGTTGGAGAATAGGAAGCGCAAGAGAGCCCAGCCCTCAGACACAGCAGTCCTACAAGGGCCAGCCTAGGAGTTGGGGAGAGGGTTATAACCCTGGGTGAGTGGGTAGAAGGCTGGGCATTATGGGATCCAGTAGAAAACACTGGGGTTTGCTGTCTTTCGCAGGGCTGTCTGTTTGTTTGTTTATTGTTTTTAAAATAACAGAAAAGAACAAAAAGAACAAAACACAAAGATAATCGTGATAGAAATACATACATTGTCAAAGAAGGGAAAAAATGCATAGCAAGTGCTTTAAAAGAAGTGAAAAAAACAGAAGGAAATAGGGAAATAAAGTATCATACATTGTAACAGCAAACAGTTTCAATTTTATATAGGCTTATCTGATGCAAATAACTTGCATGTATAAATATATTTATTTCTAATACACTTATATAACTATCATGCTTTTTTAAACCTATTGTATTTTGTATAAATGAGTCCCATGTTTCATTATACTTGTCCATACAAAGTCTACGTCAATAGGCAGAGCTGTTTTTCATGGCTGAGCGGACACCCCAGGATCAAGGGCAGTCTACCCAAGATCCAGAATACTAGTTGCTGGTGTGGGGGGCAAAATGGGAGCAAGGGAGACAGGGCTTACTGGCTTTGTGCATTGCAGGGATATATGCCCTCTTTTCAGGTGGGGAGAAAAGAACATGTTCCTTAAAAGTGATCCTAACACTGATGCAATATATATATATTCAAAAAATTAAAATACTTTCACACCATTCTTGTGAGTAAAGGATCCCTTGGATCTTGGTGACTTCACGGGCACCGTCCTGTAGTTTTCTTGATGACAGCAGGGAAGTGGTCTGCTTGTAGCTTTTCCAGGATCTTATTTTTGACTCCCCAGCCTCAGCTTCAGCCCTTGGATCTCCTGGTGGTGTCTTCTCCGAGAGGGCCTAGCCAGACCTGACCCTGCTTTGCTTTTCTAGATCATCCAGGGTGCTAACATATATTTTTAAGAGTTTCCCCTTCTCTCAAAGTAGAATTTTCAGAGGAACTTTGTGTACCTCCTAACCTATTAGTCCAAAAAGACTTGGGGAAGCTGTTTTCTCCTCTCCTTCTCCCCCTCCTTCTCGCTGCATCTCCTGAACCCCATACTGAGCAAGCCCAACAAGCCAGGAGACCCCCTCCTCTTGGCCCTCCACTGCTGGGGGGGCAAGGCTGTTGGCTGACTGATGTATCTTCCTTCTTAATGCCTCGTTAGACCTTCCTTACCTGCCCCGAGTCTTTAAGCCTCTGAAACCCTAACAGAAGTAAGGAATGAACCAGGAAAAGAAAGAAAGTAGTTCAGAAAATCTAGATGCCCCCCTGTTGGAAAAAGGGAATTCCAGAACTCAGATGCTTCCCTTGCAAAGCTGGAACCCCAAGCATTCGCCCCATTTCTGATTTTCTTACTTTACTGTTTTAAAAAAGAGCCAAATGGACTTGCTGGCCTCTTCCAAGCTGTTTCCTTGGGAACAATATGAAAGTGGTCAGCTGCTGTCTTCTTTCAGGAGGGTCAAACTCTGAGGTCCCCTCTAAATCTATGATTCTGTAGCCTACAATCCTGGGCTTTCCTGGTGGTCTCCCATCCCAGTATTAACCTTGTATCTAACTCTCCTTAGCTTTTGCGCCCAGCTAAAGACTCGCTTGCTGGCTGTCTCTAATATCCTCAGTGCTAAACCATCATTGAAAGGTCCTGCTTTTACAATGCTGGTGGGGGGTGTTACTTGTCCAGCAACGCCCCCCTTTCCTTGCACTTATTGATTAAATCCACCACTTCAATACTGGTGTTTGCTGGAGTGGAACATGCTCATAAATCGGGCCTGCTGAAAGTGGCTTTTGTGCCTCCCCCCCGGATGGATGCCGCAGTGGCCCACGTGGGTGAGCGTGACCACAATCGGAGAACATTCGGCATATCTCTTCCAGCTGCTATCTAGGCCTGTGCCAGATGTTTTGGAACAGGGAAGGGAGGGTCTCTCAGAAGCTTCCAAACTCATTAATGGCGCCTCTTCCCCTTTCTCCCCCCCCCACCCCATGCCTCTTTTTGCTCAGGCGGAGGCTTCTTCCGGCTGGAGAATGAAGGGGGCGGCCAGGCCGTGGGGAGCGGTGTCCAAACCGGGGAGCCACGGGACGGAACGAGGAGGAAGACCGCTGCCCGCCGCCACGGGGGGAATGAGGCCGTCCAAGTCCTCGACCTCCCTGGCATTCGACTCGCGGCTGAGCAAGGTGGGGTGGACGGGACGGGACGGGACGGGGCGGGGCGGGGGTTTCCAAATCAAAGGTTCCACAGGGAAAAATCCGAGCACCGGGCTGCTGTTTCCGACAGCTGTGCCCTCCAGATGTGCATAAGTCCAATTCCTGGGAAACAGGGCTGTTCCAAAGATCCCAGTCCTGGTATCTATCTGCTCAGCTGTCATGTTGGCCTAGCCTTCCCACAGCACAGCTGCCTAATTTTTGAAGCCTGTGGGACGATCAGAGATCAGAATCCTTGAAAGGATGGGAAAGTCGCTAGATCTCAAAGAAGTGGAAAAGTCGGGAAATTGGTCCCCAGGTCTCTCCTGGGGGCTTTGCTGAAAAATCAGCAAAGATGGGCAATTCTCCTTCATCATTCGTTTGGGCTACTGGGGGGCGGGCGGTTATACGCCCAAGGAATCGGCAAATCCCACGTTTTTGTCACTGGCTGGCCAGGGAAAAGAAAAGACCAGATCAAGGGGCAGCTTGTGCAGCGGGGGCTTTGCAGAGCCAGGAAGGTTTCCAGTGTGCTGCCTTCTTAAATAGAGCTCAGATGTGGGGAGGGGGTGTCAGCGATTGCGAGATTTTGGCCCCACCCGACGGGCACTGCTGGGCGCAGGGCAAGGTGCTCTCGGCCTGTTTCCAGGGTGGGTTGTAGACCAGGATCCAAGCTTCTGTCCAGAGTCTCTGGGAGTCGGGTAGCATATAAATGAAATTATTTCTTCCTCTTCCTCTTCCTCCCCCAACAATCAGTAGTCAATTTCTGTGTATCTTTCACACATTTCTTCTTCTCCTTCCCCTTCTTTCTGGGTCTCCCCAGCATGCCAGCAGAAGTCCACCCTCCATTCATATATTTATTTCAAAATTAGATGTTGCCTTTCAGGACGATTTCTTCTCCCCAGGCAGTTTTGCCTTCTTGTTTGCTTGTTTTTTTTAAAAAAAAACAAGGCATTTTAGAAACGAATGTCCAAAAAAAAAAAAAAAAGGTCCAAAATTAACACCGAAAGAAACAGCATCATGCAAACGATTCATAGATGGATTGCTTAAGTGCCATCAAGTCGTCGTTGACTCTTAGCGACCATATGGGCAGATTTTTCTCCATGACCATCTGTCCCCAGCCTTCAGGTCTTCCAGCAGTAAATCCGCACGGGACTTCATAAAATGGAATAAAGCCGATGACTGAAATGGCTAATAAAAGCAGTTGCATTGCAACATGAAGTAGAAAATTGAAGCCCGTGTGGAAAGATGTTGGAGGACGAGCTGGCGTTTGCCTGGCTCAGGAAGGAATGCAGAGCCGGGGCCAGGCGAGTCCTTCCGGGGTGGGAGGCGTGTTCCAAAGCTGGGGGCCGTCACTGAGAGAGTCCACCCCCGGTCGTCTGGAACCAGGTGCTTCAGGCAGGTAATCCCCCTGCTCCAATCGGGTTGGAATATTAATTACCCTTTGAAATTGCTCGACTTGGGGGGGGGGGCGGGCAGAGAGCAGTCACATCTCATTGTCTTTCTACAACCTAAATTCCAGCTTAGGGATGATTGCCGTTACACAGAGATGGAGAAATGATTTTTAGAAAAGACCAAGCTTACTGAATCCGAGCCTGAGCTGGGGAGACTTGAAAATCCAACAGAAGAGGATCTCTGCAGCTCAGGGCTGAACTGTGGAGCCCTTGGTGCTCTCTGAGGTCGGGGGTTGGCTGGCAGATGTTTCATGACCCGTCTAGGTAGCGTCATCAGTGCTGGGGAGGGTGGGCTTTGCTCCTTGTTTATATACAGTGGCTTGCCTGGCCAGAGTTGGTGGGGGGCGGTTTTCTCCTTGGTAGTTCCTTGATTGTGGTATTGTTTGCCTGCTTGATTGTTTGTCTGGTGTTTACCCCTGCTCATCTGGGTGCTGGCTGCTGGAGGGGACGTGTTCTGGTCCTTTTGTTTCCTTCTTAGCTTTTTTATAGCCTCTTTTGAATGGTGTGTAAATGTGGTTGATCTCTATGGGTCTACTGCTGACTGACTGGTCTGAGTGCCAAGCTTCTGGGAATTCCCTTGAGTTTTTGGACTTGGTCCGGGATGCTCACCGTTTCCCAGTTGAAGCTGTGGTTGAGTCTGTCCCTGTGTTGTGAGATGGAGGAGTTTTCATTGTGTCTTCTGACTGCTAGGAACTGGGTGTCCCTCTGATTTGTTGGTGTGTATGTGTGTATTATTTAAAAAAAAAAACTGGCAGGGCAAGCTGCTGTATACAAACAGGGAGTAAACCCCACCCTCAGCAGCTCCGATGGTGTTACCTAGTCCGGTAATGAAACGTCTGCAAGCGAACAGCCAAGCGCAGAGACCCCCTAGGGCTCCCCACTTCAGCCCTGAGCTACAGAAATTCTCTTCTACTGAGACCAGAGCACATCCCTTCCAGCAGCCAGCACCCAGATAAGCAGGGATTAACACCAGATAAAAAATCAGGCAGAAAACAATACCCCAATCAAGGAACTAGCAAGGAGACAAACAATCAAACAGACAGACAATCAAGCAGGAAACAATTCCCCAATCAAGGAAGCACCAAGGAGAACCCACCACCACCACCACCAGCAGGGCAAGCTACTGCATGTAAACAGGGAGCAAAGCCCACCCCCACTCACACTGATGATGTTACCTAGATGGGTCATGAAACCGCCAAGCTCAGAGAGCCCCAAGGACTCCACACTTTTGAAAATCTCGACACGAAGGTAAAGGGCAGCTGATAGAGGAGGTTCCATCTCCGGGGGGAAGTTGTTGGCCTGCACACTTGTCCCAATGGCGTGGGTGAGTGGGTGGGTGTCTCCCATCCTTGGACTAGACAGCAGAAGAAGACCTCCCTTGTCGCCCTGGCTTGCAAGGGCTCTAATGTTCTCCCCTCCTGCAGCTGAAGAGGGCCAGCAGTGAAGACATGTTGGCCAAGCCGGGCGTTATCACAGCCTCAGGAAGCTCCAGGCTGAAGAAGACCATCACGACGGGGGCCATCTCGGGGCTCGCAGAGAATCGCCTGAGGCCCAGCACAGGTAAGGGAGCTCCAGCGAAGTGGCATCTGGAATCTGGCCTGGGCTTAGGAAACTCAGCCAAAGATCTTTTGGTCCCCACCGTAACGTGATGGTTCTGATGCCAGGAGCAGTGGGCATAGTCAGCTTCGGATGGAACCCAGAAAGTAGTTTGGCCACCTGATTTGGCATGGTGGAATGTTGTCTAGACCAGTGTTTCTCAACCTTGGCCACTTGAAGATGAGTGGACTTCAACTCCCAGAATTCCCCAGCCAACATAGCTGGCTGGGGAATTCTGGTAGTTGAAGTCCACACATCTTCCAGTGGCCAAGGTTGAGAAACACTGGTCTAGGCCCTTGAGCAGAGAACTTTGCTCCACTGTGGAAGATCACAGATGTGCAAAAGCTTCTGAGGGCAGAACATTTGAAGCACAACGCATCCTGCCCCAACCTCATCCCAGGTGTTTTGGTCGTCAGAATGCTCTGATCTTGCGGGAAGATGGGCCACCCTGATCTCCATTTCAACGGTCTCTTTTCTGAGACAGGACAATTTCTGGAGATGTCAGCATTTTTTCTGGAACAAAGGGCAGATATTCTGGGTCTGAATGTTTTGGCCTTCAAAAGTTTTGCACCTCTCTACTGGATATCTCTTTTGTGTGGATGCTGGGGATTGAGCAGGCATTGCAGTAGCATGGAAAGTAACATCTAGGAAAGCCTAGTTCGCATTTATCGTGCCCTGATCCAAAAACTGGGGTTGGGGGAAAGAGCTTGAAAAGAAGAGGTGCTGCTGAACATTTGGTACCGAGTGGGACCCTCATTTTAAAAACATGGTTGCACTAGGGACATTTCCATGTGAAAGAACTGAAGTGGCTTCTTGGATAATTTATGTTAAAAGCTGTACAAAGTCTAGGAGCAGATGAGTATGGAGGTTCCCTACGCTGGGAATTATTGTTGTGAATGTGAACAGTTGCAAATATTTTTATAGCTTTTATAGATTCTTTTAAAGCATGGGGGGGAGCAAGCTTCATCAATCTAAATGCTACCCCACTGCTACAGCAATTGGTTTTAATCAGTCTGCAGATCCCAAAGGTTTTCCCGTTCCCAAAAGGTTGTGTGAAAGGAAATCCAGACCTCTGAATGTTTCATGTGCTGTTTCCCACTTCCCACATGCTGCTTTTCCAGATGAGAATGCCCTGGCCTGTTCTCACATTCAAACATCTTTTTTCTGTTCTGAAGTGGCAGCTAGCCTCTGAACTTCCGACTCCATCTGACATTTCTCCTTTTCTCCCTGTCTTTCTCCTACTTTTCAAGCCCAAGAAAAGAAGTGTCCATTTTTGGGGTTCTTGAAACTTGAATGTTTGACGTGATTTTGTATACATTTGCATACAAAATTTGTATCCATCCAGTGAAGGCATTGCTACTGTGAATTTTGCCTGGTTTTTCACCGAGACCAAGACTATTGCTTTTTGTGAGAGCATTATTCTTTTTAACGGTACTTGGTTTAATGGTACTTCTGTTGTTAGATTCTCTTCTTCTGGTGAACTAAGCATCAAACATTTCTGTTGAGGTTTGCCGTATAGTTTATTATTCCCAAATCCTCAAAGTTATGCTCAGATTATTTTTTTTTCTCTGCCCCCCTCAGCAGGCAGGGTGCTCCTTTTTAGTGACTGAGTCAAGCAGTGACTCACATCCCTGTTAGCTGTCACAGATTTCCAGGAACAGTCATGTTTTCAAAGTCTGGCAGCAAAGCCTCCAACCCCCCCCCCTTCCCCAAACATGTGAAAATCGATCAACTTTCTTTGAATCTCTTCACCCTGGGCTTCTTCTGGGCCAGCTCGTTTGACACCCACCCACCCCCACCCTGTTTTATCAATGGTGGCTTCTTCCTGGAGCAATGGGCTGGAGAGGGCAGGCAAAGTTTAAAGAGAGATGTGCAGAGTTCTTCACTCTTAGGGGCAGGAGTCGCACACGCGGGCATAGGATGGGGGCTACCTGGCTTGGTAACCTGAATATTTGCAGAAAAGAGGCTGGAAGAGGAATTGGTTATAAACTGGGTAGGAGTCAGCAAAGAATCGTTGCCTTGCCGTGGTGCTGGAGCTTCAGCACCTCAGTGATGCTGTGAGCTAAACCATGAAGGGCCACCCAAGACGGGAAGGTCATGACAGAGAGGTCAGACTAAATGCGATCCCTGGGGAAGGTAATGGCAACCCACCCCAGTATTCTTGCCGTGAAAACTAAATGGATCACTACAACCAGAGATATGTCGGTATACCATCGGAAGATGAGACCCCCAGGTCGGAAGATGGTCAAAATGCTACTGGGGAGGAACAGAGGATGAGCTCAACTAGCCCCAGACGTGATGACGCAGCTAGCTCAAAGCCGAAAGGACGGCTAGCGGCCAACGGTGCTGGTGGTGAACGGCGAATCCGATGTTCTAAGGATCAACACACCACTGGAAGCTGGCATGTAAGATCTATGAGCCAGGGCAAATTGGATGTGGTCATTGGTGAGATGTCAAGATTAAAGATAGACATTCTGGGCGTCAGTGAACTGAAATGGACTGGAATGGGCCACTTCACATCAAATGACCACCAGATCTACTACTGTGGACAAGAGGACCACAGAAGAAATGGAGTAGCCTTCATAATTAATAGTCAAGTGGCTAAAGCAGTGCTTGGATACAATCCAAAAAACGACAGAATGATCTCAATTCGAATTCAGGGCAAGCCCTCTAACATCACCGTGATCCAAATATACGCCCCAACCACAGATGCTGAAGAAGCTGAAGTAGAGCAGTTCTATGAGGATCTGCAGCACCTACTGGACAACACGCCTAAAAGAGATGTTATTTTCATCACAGGAGACTGGAATGCTAAGGTGGGCAGTCAAAGGACACCTGGAATGACAGGTAAGCATGGCCTGGGAGAACAAAACGAAGCAGGACATAGGCTGATAGGATTTTGCCCAGACAACTCACTCTGCATAACAAACACTCTCTTCCAACAACCTAAGAGACGGCTTTATACATGGATTTCCCCAGATGGACAACACCGAAACCAGATTGACTACACCCTTTGCAGCCAAAGGTGGCGGACATCTGTACAGTCGGTAAAAACAAGGCCTGGAGCTGACTGTAGTTCAGACCATGAACTTCTTCTTGCACAATTTAGGAGCAGACTAAAGAGATTAGGGAAGACCCACAGATCAGCTAGATATGAGCTCACTAATATTCCTGAGGAATATGCAGTGGAGGTGAAGAATCGATTTAAGGGACTGGACTTAGTAGATAGGGTCCCGGAAGAACTCTGGACAGAAGTTGGCAGCATTGTTCAGGAGGCGGCAACAAAATACATCCCAAAGAAAGAGAAAACCAAGAAGGCAAAGTGGCTGTCTGCTGAGACACTAGAAGTAGCCCAAGAAAGAAGGAAAGCAAAAGGCAACAGTGATAGGGGGAGATATGCCCAATTAAATGCAAAATTCCAGAGGTTAGCCAGAAGAGATAAGGAATTATTTTTAAACAAGCAATGCGCGGAAGTGGAAGAAGACAATAGAATAGGAAGGACAAGAGACCTCTTCCAGAAAATTAGAAACATCGGAGGTAAATTCCAGGCCAAAATGGGTATGATCAAAAAGAAAGATGGCAAGGACCTAACAGAAGAAGAAGAGATCAAGAAAAGGTGGCAAGAATATACAGAAGACCTGTATAGGAAGGATAACAATATCGGGGATAGCTTTGACGGTGTGGTCAGTGAGCTAGAGCCAAACATCCTAAAGAGTGAGGTTGAATGGGCCTTAAGAAGCATTGCTAATAACAAGGCAGCAGGAGACAACAGCATCCCAGCTGAACTGTTCAAAATCTTGCAAGATGATGCTGTCAAGGTAATGCATGCTATATGCCAGCAAATTTGGAAAACACAAGAATGGCCATCAGACTGGAAAAAATCAACTTATATCCCCATACCAAAAAAGGGGAACACTAAAGAATCTTCAAACGGTCGAACAGTGGCACTAATTTCACGTGCCAGTAAGGTAATGCTCAAGATCCTGCAAGGGAGACTTCAGCAATTCATGGAGCGAGAATTGCCAGATGCACAAGCTGGGTTTAGAAAAGGCAGAGGAACTAGGGACCAAATTGCCAATATCCGATGGATAATGGAAAAGGCCAGGGAGTTTCAGAAAAACATCTATTTCTGTTTTATTGACTCTTCTAAAGCCTTTGACTGTGTGGACCATAACAAATTGTGGCAAGTTCTTAGCGGTATGGGGATACCAAGTCATCTTGTCTGCCTCCTGAAGAATCTGTATAACGACCAAGTAGCGACAGTAAGAACAGACCACGGAACAACGGACTGGTTTAAGATTGGGAAAGGAGTACGGCAGGGCTGTCTACTCTCACCCTACCTATTCAACTTGTACGCAGAACACATCATGCGACATGCTGGGCTTGAGGAATCCAAGGCTGGAGTTAAAATCGCTGGAAGAAACATTAACCATCTCAGATATGCAGATGATACCACTTTGATGGCTGAAAGCGAAGAGGAACTGAGGAGCCTTATGATGAAGGTGAAAGAAGAAAGTGCAAAAGCTGGCTTGCAGCTAAACCTCAAAAAAACCAAGATTATGGCAACCAGCTTGATGGACAACTGGCAAATAGAGGGAGAAAATGTAGAAGCAGTGAAAGACTTTGTATTCCTAGGTGCGAAGATTACTGCAGATGCTGACTGCAGTCAGGAAATCAGAAGACGCTTAATCCTTGGGAGAAGAGCAATGACCAATCTCGATCAAATAGTCAAGAGCAGAGACATCACACTGACAACAAAGGTCCGCATTGTTAAAGCAATGGTGTTCCCCGTAGTAACATATGGCTGCGAGAGCTGGACCATAAGGAAGGCTGAGCGAAGGAAGATCGATGCTTTTGAACTGTGGTGCTGGAGGAAAATTCTGGGAGTGCCTTGGACTGCCAGAAGATCAAACCAGTCCATCCTCCAGGAAATAAAGCCAGACTGCTCACTTGAGGAAATGGTATTAAAGGCAAAACTGAAATACTTTGGCCACATCATGAGAAGAGAGGACACCCTGGAGAAGACGCTGATGCTGGGAAGAGTGGAGGGCAAGAGGAAGAGGGGCCGACCAAGGGCAAGGTGGATGGATGACATTCTAGAGGTGACGGACTCGTCCCTGGGGGAGCTGGGGGTGTTGACGACCGACAGGAAGCTCTGGCGTGGGCTGGTCCACGAAGTCACGAAGAGTCGGAAGTGACTGAACGAATAAACAGCAACAAGAGTCAGCAGTGTGACGTGGCTGCAGGCGAGGTAGGGATATATGGAGTCCTTGCTGCTTTTTATTTTGAAAATGGTGAGGTCCATTTTCCACCTTGATCTTTCTTTTGCCAACTCCTCTCATTTGATCCCATTCCGTTTTCAGAGGGTTATCTTGGTGACAGATAACTGTTTGAACAGAGAGAGCCCTGAGCCCTGTTGGTATTACAGGAGTACTTGTTTAGCAACTGCCTCGTACAGTGACCATTTGCAGTCACAAGGATGATGAAAAAGTAACTTTGTGTCCTATCCTTGCATTTACAACCTTCGCAGGTCTGTAAAGCAAACGAAAGCTGAAGTCAGATCATAAGCACAGTTGTGGTTTCACTTAGCGACCACTACGCTTAACGGCCAAGTTTCCAGTTCCAATTGTGATCACTAAATGAGGACAACCTGTGTTTCTTTCCAACAAAATAAAGTTGAGCTCAAAAGAATAAAAGGGGAAATGCAACAGGGGCATGTGCCAGGGTGGGGTGTCCATGTTTGCAAGATAGCAACGGTTTGATGGCAACATCATGTCCATCATCTTGCAGATTTTGACCCCCACCCCTGGAAGATGCCCCTGAAATGCAAGTTTAGGCTGCATCAACAGAAGTACATGTAGTCCTCGACTTACGACCATTAATTTAACGATGGTCCGAAGTTACGACAGCCTCAGAATGGGTGCTTTACGTCCTGTGAAGCACTTCCAAGCATCGCAAAGCGTTGCACCACCCCCTGGCACTCACATGATCGCATTCTGGGCATTTGGCAACCGACATGCATTTACAACTGGTAAAAATGGTAGTCGAGGTCTACCTATACTTGAAAAGATCTTGAGAGGCCAGGGAGGGGTTCATCTGCTATCTGCTATAAAATTGAAATTTGGCCCTTTAAGCTTTTTCAGAAGTGAAATGCAAAAGGTGCTGGGAGCTGGTGTTAAATAGGAAGAAATCAGGACAGGCCTCCCTACTTAATTGGGCTGATGAAGATGAACCTTTGGGGTTTAAGGAAAGAGGACAGCTTTCCTCAGCCTTCCAGATGCATTGGACATCAGTTCCCAGAATCCTTAGCCTGCTGACTTATAGATAACAACGGACAGTTATCATACCTACAGAGCGAGGAATGCATGTTGCTTTAGACCCATGCTGGCTGGGGCATTCTGGGAGTTGAAGTCCACCCATCTTCAAGCTGCCACGGTTGAGAAACCCGGTTTTAGACCATCTGGGCAGTCATCCTCCACCTTCCCACTTGATGACAGTAAAGATAAGAAACCTCTAACCCTTTGCTGTCCCCCAGGGGCCATGGGACGTTTTGCAGTCCAGATCCGGTGGCCCAAAGTTTGCTGCTCTCTGCCTTCTGTTTTCATAGGCAAAACATAACATAAAATTGATTGCTTATGTGCCATCTTAGCAACCACATGGATAGATTTTCCCCATGACGATCAGTCCCTAATCTGGTACTTCAGCATTTCCAGTAGTAACACATTTTATATTAATTTTTTAGGGTTTCTGCGGCTGGCATAAAAGTGCTTTGGTGCAAGTGCATGGCGGCTTTTGGTGGTCTGATGCATTTTAAGGGCAGAATATCTAAAGAAATGTGAATGCCCTCTGATCCTTGGGAATCTGTCAAAAGATACGGGGTTATTTTTGCAGGAGCTTCCTATTGCAATGTTTTCTTCTTGCCCCCACCCCCAGCAGAGTTTCAACCCCTGCCCATCAATTTTACTGTCCTTTTAGTCACTAACACAGCATTTCTCAACCTGGGTGAGTTTAAGATGGGTGGACTTCGACTCCCAGAATTCCCCAGCCAGCAGAGTTCTGGGAGTTGAAGTCCACCCATCTTAAACTCACCCGGGTTGAGAAACACCGCTCTGACAATTTACCCCTTGTGGCCACTAGGGGGCGGCAACAGACAGACAAACGAACGAAGGCGTTTGCAAACTGTCTGCTCTCTAAGCTTCTTACGCACCTTGTAAGTTCTTCTGCACACCTTGGAGTTTCCCCACCAGAAATGCTTCCAGGATCCCTTGGTGCTCCTCTGCAGAATATTCCCACTACCTCTCCACAGGCCGTGTGCGAAGAACTTTTGCAAAGGGTCGAATGGGCACGTGTGCACGCAATCCTGTTTGTGCAGAAGTGGAGCAGCTTTTGACCATCTTTCCCACCTGCAGAGTTTATTTAGAAATAGGGGGGTTGGATTACTGCTGTTTCCTGCAGCCCAGCCTGGTCCTGGTGTTGCTTTGCATCCATTCACACTATAAACGGGTGTGAACGGCCCTTCCGCTGCATTCGACCCCCTTGGGGACATTCTCCCCACACCTTTTTTGCTCTCTCCAGCATTCTGTGGGGATAATATTAGGTCCATTGTGGGGGGGGGGGAGGCTGGTTCATTCTCTTTCCAAATGCACCATGCGGGGGGAGGGGAGTAAAAAAAATCAAAATGAGGGGCACAACCCTGTGAATGAAGCCTTCCTCTTTTATTTTATTATTCAAATTTTGCTACCGCCCATCTCCCCCAAAAGGGGGACTCTTTAAGGACAGCATCTTGACTTTCTTGACCCCCACATGCCTCTGCACCCTGCTTCCAATTCAGACATCTCAAAGTGTACTAGTTAATGCCACTAAACACTTAATGCCATTATATTTGGTTTCTGTTTCTTGTTTTGCTTGAATCTCAATTACTTCTTGTAATCCTCGCGTCTGATTTTATTTTATTTTATTTTGTTTTACTCTGGGACCTATTATGGCTGAGACTGATCGTTATTGATTGGCTTATTGTTAACCGCTACAAGCTGGTTGCAAGGCCCGGGAGGGTGCAGTATAACATGTGCTAAACAAGCCATGGGGATTGTTGAAAATGCAGCGGTAAAATTACGATAAATTGAAAACAGTTGATACAAAAGGGCACATGTGGAAAAGTGGGAGAAAAGGAAACACCGATCTAGAAAGTTCATGCAGGGAAGATGTGGGTGAAGAGGGAAATCTTTGGTAAATGGATAAACACGCCTCAGAGTTGAGATTGACCCAATAGCAAAGTTTTCTTGGCCACGATACGGAAGGGGCATTGTGCCACGGATACGATATAGGTGTTTGTTTAAAACCTGTGGATTGCTTTGGTGTGTGGGACCACGAAAAGGCCAAAAGAGTTTGGGTGGCAACCAGCTTTTGGTCTGCAGTGGGCTGTATGCTCTCCATTTGCCTTCTAGTCCCTAGAAATCACGCACGCCGTCCCTTCCCTCCCCACCACAGCCCTGTAAGGTAGGCTAGAGAAGAGTATGTCACCTTCCCCAACGCTCCTACCCAGCTGGCTCCCCTCAGGGGTTCAGACCTTCTGCAGACAGAGGTTTGCGGCTGAAATGCAGGCAGTTCTGTATCTGATTCCCAGCATGATCTCATAAACTGCCCAGAGTTACATATTTGAGATGAATGGCTATATCAACCAATCAACCAATCAACCAACCAATCATCACTCAATCAAATAAATAAATAAGGGCCATCCTGGGATCCCACACTGAGCCCAGAACTCAGTTCTGCAGAAGGAACATCTTTCTCTCCTTCATCTCTCCTTCTGGCTTGTCAACACAGATTTTTATTTTATTTTGTTATCAAAATAAAATAAAATAAAATATGGAAGTGACTCTGGGTGGTTTTACAAAGAAAAGATAATAAAAACCAGTATAACAGTCCAAAAAAAAAATACCAAGTTAAAAGAGAAAAGCTAAAAAGTTTTTTTAATTATGTTTATTTTTTAAAAAATTATAAAATAAAATCGTATTTTATTTTTAAAAACTAACAAATCAGAGACACAGGCCATTGCAGCCAGATGGGCTTTGCTCTGAGACCGTCCTTCTAGCAGGTCCCTCGTCTGAAGACCTTAACAGGTTCAAGGTGGTCAATATACTCCCCTTCCGGACCTGCCAAGGTGGCATCTGGAGCATGTTGGAAGTCCTGGCAAATCCAGCATGCCTCATTTGCATGTGAATTAGCATGTAAATTGAGTTGTCCCACAATGCAACTCTGAGGAAGCTGTTTGTTGCCACTCCCACTTCCTCTCTCTCTCTTTCCCCTTCTTCCACTGATGAAGCAGGCAGTATGAATGCTGCTCTCTTCATCAGGGCCACGTGCTCAGGCCTTGATGAAGAATTCATCCTCTTTCTTCCATGCAGCTCTTGGCAGCTGTAGGGCTGAGAGTTTAGGGCAAACTAAGTATTTAGAAAGAAAAAGAAGAACAAAGGAACTTCATCTTTTCCACCAAGATGGATGTAACAGAAGCAACGATAAAGTCACTAAGAAATTATTTTACTTATCTTAACTGAATCTGTCTAAGCGTGTGATTCTTTATGCTTGGGAGGGCTGAGTGTGCAAGATCAATAACCTGTATTTCTCTGGCATGCTCACTGAAGCTATTTCAAGATAATATTCTTTTTCTGTGGACAGCTTCGCAGCTGTATTATAAGTTCTGCTCCGTTTCAGTGGTTCTAGCAGGCTACTAAATTGGCTTCAGTCCTTGGCTGGAAAAAGCTCTGGTTACAGTTAAACAGTGTTTTACAAATGTAAGCCATTTTAAAGATAATCTTTTTCTATGCCAGCTTCTCAGCTGGTTTATAAACTCTGCTCCATTTCAGTGGTTCTAGCAGGCCACTGAATTAGCTTCAGAGAAGAGACAGGGTGCCCTTTTTCTCCTGCCTGGAGCAAATGAAGCTCTGAAAAGCCAGTGCAGTCAGGCTGAGCTCTACTCAGGAGGAGGCATCAAGACACCTTGCGGGTTCCAGATTCAAGTTCTGAAGTCGCGCCAGGAAGACGGTGGCCACCGAACTGGTGTAGCAGCTCCATGGCAGACCAACCAGTGCTAGAGCGGCCCGTTCTTCTGCTGTGTTTCCTGGTTGTCCAGAAGGACCTGATCCATCCTTCTCTCTTTGACCTTCTTTCTGACTGGGCTGAGTTTTGAGCCCCCAGAAGCGCATGAGAAGGGTGGGCAATCCAAGGGCCACCATGTAGTCTCTGCGCTCTTCATTGAAGGGGTTGAACCCAGGAAGAAGAAGATCCAGGCACTTGAAACACTCCCCTAGACGCTGTCTAGGACAGCCTTTCTCAACCTTGGCTGCTTTCAGATGCGTGGACTTCAACTCCCAGAATTCCCCAGCCAGAAAGTGGCTCCCTTGTGCCCAGGAAATAGTTTTACAGGTAGTCCTTGCTAACGACCACAACTGAGACCAGAATTTTGGTTGCTAAGCAAAGCGGTCATTAAGCAAATCTGACCCGAGTTTACAATCTTTTTTGCAGTGGTCATTAAGTGAATCACCATGGGCATTAAGCAAACCACATGGTCGTTAAGCGAATCACGCGGTTCCCCATTGGTTTTGCTTACCAGAAGCCGGCCGGGAAGGTCGAAAATGGCAATCACGTGACCTGCAATGACCTGCACTGCAATGGTCATAAATGTGAACTGGTTGCCAAGCGCCCGAATTGTGATCATGTGACTGCAGGGATGTGGCAATGGTTGTAAGTGTGAGGACCGGTCATAGGTCGGTTTTTCCAGCACCATTGTAAGTCCGAACCGTCACTAAATGAATAGTTGTTAAGCGAGGACTTCCTGTAGTGGGAAAACACTGAACCTTGCCATTTTCTGCAGTGGGGTCTCTTTTTTTCAGGCGACAAATATCGGGGGGGGCCCAGGGGTTGAAACCTAGACTTATTGAAAAGGGAGGTTTGGATTTGATTTCACTGGTCTCTCTTCCTTTTTTTGTGACACCCCTCATTTTTAAACTAAGAAGGGCAACGCTGACAAACCGGGGCACCTTCAAGTCCAATTTAATTAGCCGATTCATTTCCCCCTAAAATGGGAACGGCCCCCCCATTAGCCCCAAATCAGAGGGCAAGCTCCCTTTGAAGGGCAGCACGGGGAGCGCGGAGGCTCCCCAACGGTCAGGATCCTGGGCCGGATCAGTTTCTCTGTTTCTCGCAATCCATCACATCAAAGGAGAAGGCCCGGCTGCTGCGCCTGGGCCTCCCTTTATGAGCTGCAGGCTGGGCTGCCGCTGGGTCGGATTGCCAGAGGTGAGTTCCATGCGGAGTCATAAATTAGGAACCGCTTCCTTTCTCCCCCTTGCAAAGGCTCCTTTGGAGGGTCAGGGGAGAGCACAGACTTGCCTGAGGGGCATTCCTTTGCTCTTGGGCTCCAGATGTCGAACTCCTGGCCTGCTCTTGCTGTTCCCCATTCCCATTTGGGGCAGCCGCCAGCCGCTGGGCTCTGGCAGAGGTATGCAGCCCCTTGCTCCCTCGGAAAACGAGACTGGGGGTTGCCCACTCCTTCCAATAGAAGAGAATCTCTGCAGCTCAGGGTCGAATTGTGGAGCCCTCGCTGCTCTCTGAGCTTGGCTGTTTGCCTGCAGACGTTTCGTTGCCCGGCAAGCTAACATCTAATATATATGATTAGATATTATTATATTACGTCACATTATATTAATATATATACAGTATAATATACAGTAGTCAAATAGGGGTAGGCCACATTTATACCCCATTCAAAAGAGACAATAAAAAAGCTAAGAAGGAAACAAAAAGACCAGAGCACATCCACTCCGGCAGCCGACACCGATAGCAGACACCAGACAAACGATCAAGAAGAAAACACCACCCCAATTTATCTCTCTATCTCTCTATCTGTCAGGATAGCCTTGCTCCGAATAAGACACGGACTCACTTAAAGGGTTTAAGGATTTCCGGGTTTATTGAAGCAGAATGCATACGGAGAAAAAGACGGGAATGCGGGTGTGGTATCAGGGTCTCCCGTTTATACCCCAGTGGCGGACCTTGTTCTCCTCCACCCCCTATTGTCCCCCAAGCCAGGTCCGGATGGGTGATTAGCGTTGGTATGGGTCCGACGATGGGTGATTCGGGCGATCTCCGACGTTCCCCTTTGTCTCCTTGCCTTTGTCTGATGCAGGTGCGTTTCCCCGGGGTAATGGGTGGGAGTTCTCCTGATCTGTTAATGGTTTCCAGATCCTGTCCGAGGTGCGCTTCTATAGTCCTGATGATTTATTTATGGGTTTGGGTGCTTAAGGGATGATGTGTGTGTTTAAAGGATAATGGCTATCCCTTCCTCTTTCCTGATGTGCATGTTCCCCGTTGTGATGCACTTATGCCTTGCAACGGGGAACATGACATGCTGCCCCCCTAAGAGAATTCTAAGGTGCCGGTTTGTTCGGGTATGCTTCGTGAAAGCTTTTGACCAGCCGTTTTGCTGAAACATTTTGCGCTTGGACCCACTCTGGGTGTGGAAAATGTCGCCATTTGACGAGGGACTGTAGGGTGCCCCTTAGTTTCCTGGAGTCTAGTACCTCCTTAATTTCAAAATGTTGTTGCCCATCTATCATGATGGGTGGAGGCGGGGGGGTTTCATTGTGCCATTTTGAAGGGGTGGCCGGTTTCAGTAGGGCACAGTGGAATACTGGGTGTATGTGCTGCAAATTGTGGGGTAGGTCCAGCTTGAAGGCCACTGGGTTGATAATTTCTATGATTTGGAACGGTCCAATGAATTTGGGTGCTAATTTCTTTGAGGGCTGTGGGGACTTGATGAACTTAGTGGAGAGGTAGACCCTATCTCCCACTTTGTAGTTCGGTTGTGCCGCCCTGTGATTGTCTGCAAACTTTTTGTATGTAGCTTACGTGTCTGCGAGAGCCAGCTGGATGATGGGCCAAACCGTGGCCAGTTGTGCCGCCCAGTCATCTGGGGAACAGGGCGGGGTGTCTGGTTGGGGCAGTTCCGGGATTGGCACGAAGTCTCTGCCATAAACCACTTTGAATGGGGTGTGACCTGTGCTCTGGTGCACTGCGTTGTTGTAGGCTACCTCTGCAAAAGGTAGCAGGTCCACCCAATTGTCCTGTTGATAGTTTATGAATGATCGTAGGAATTGCTCCAGGGTGGAGTTAAGAATCTCTGTAGAGCCATCTGTGTGGGGGTGCCAGGCCATGGACAGTGCCTGCTTGGTCCCAATAAGTTTTAAAAATTCTTTCCAGAACCTAGATGTAAATTGTGTGCCCCTATCAGTCACCAAACGGGAGGGGGTGCCGTGGAGTTTATAGATGTGGGTAAGGAATAGGCGTGACAGCTGTTGTGCGGAGGGAATGGACGCGCAGGGTATGAAGTGTGCCTGCTTGGAAAAATAGTCTTTTACCACCCAGATGACCGTTTTTCTTTGGCTGGGTGGTAGGTCTACAATGAAGTCCATGGAAATTTCCTCCCGGGGATGGGAGGGGCTTGCTACTTGCTGCAGCAGTCCTTGGGGCTTCCCCACCTTTCGTTTTGACATGGCACATGTGGGGCAAGCAGCGACATATTCTTTAACGTCCTTTCTGAGAGTAGGCCATCAGAATTGTCGCCTGATTAAATGTAGTGTTTTGACAAACCCAAAGTGCCCGGCTGTCTTGTCATTGTGGGAGCGGCTTAAAACTTCCGCTCGCAATGTCTCTGGCACGTACAGGTTCTTCTGTCTCCAGGCTAGACCGTTCGTAACAGATACATGGTGTTTGTTGGTTTGCAACCATGTATCTGTCTCGAGGGCTTGAACGAGTCGTTGTTGCCAGTTCGGTGAAATTGACCTGCGTCTCCCTCCGTCACGGGTGTTTGTGCTGGGGCGCGTTGGGTTCTTGTTTGGCTGCGCGTGACAGCAGGGCAGCTCAGCTGTGTGTCGGTCCACACAGTACCCACAATGTCCGATGCCTGGCTGGCATCCTGAGGCCATCGGGAAAGAGCATCTGCTAGGAAGTTCTTCCTCCCCGGTATGAACTTTAATTTAAAGTTAAACCGGCTGAAGAATTGCGCCCAGCATACTTGCTTTGGGCTGAGGCGTTTTGGATTGCTGAGAGCCTCTAGGTTTTTGTGGTCTGTCCAGACCTCGAAGGGGCAGGAGGCCCCTTCCAGGAGGTGCCTCCATGTCTCTAGGGCTGCCTTGACTGCGAACGCCTCCTTTTCCCACACATGCCATCTCCGTTCTGTTTCGGAGAACTTGCAGGAAAGGTACGCGCAGGGCTTCAGCTGATTGTCAAAATCCCGCTGAAGCAGGAGTGCTCCGATGGAGAAGTCGGATGCGTCGACTTGCACGACGAAGGGTCTGGTGGGGTTGGGGTGTTGCAGTACTGGCTCCGCTGTAAAGAGGCTTTTGAGGCGTTCGAAAGCCCTTTGACAATCAGCTGTCCAGTTCAGGAGCGCCCCCGGGTTCCTTGATTTACGTGTGTCTCCCAGGCCCTTTGTCCGGAGTAGGTCAGTTAGAGGCAGCACAATTTCTGCCAGCCCCTGGATAAAACCCCTGTAGAAATTTGTGAAACCGAGGAAACTTTGGAGTTGCCTCCTCATGTGTGGGCGCTCCCACGCCAGTATGGCTTGGACCTTACTTGGGTCCATCTCGATCCCCCTTGCCGAGATTCTATAGCCCAGGTAGTCAATTTGGTCCTTGTGAAACTCACACTTGGAGAGCTTGGCGTATAGCTCTGCCTTGCGGAGTTTCCTGAGCACTTGCTTTACTAAGCGTTCATGCTGTTCCTCGGTCTCTGAATATATTAAAACATCGTCGAGATAGACAAGCACCCCCTTAAATAAGTGGTCATGCAGGACCTCATTAATTAACTGCATAAACACTCCTGGTGCCCCCGCCAACCCAAATGGTAAAACTTTATATTGAAAAGACCCCAGCAGGCAGTTGAAAGCCATCTTCCATTCATCCCCCTCCTGTATTCGTATTCGGAAGTAGGCTTCCCTCAGGTCCAGTTTTGAGAATATCTTGCCCTTTGCCAGGTGGGCAAGAATGTCCTTTATTATGGGTAGGGGGTATTTATTTGAGATGGACGCAGCGTTCAAACCGCGGTAGTCGGTACAGAGCCTCAGTGACCCGTCCTTTTTTTCCCGAAAGAGGACGGGGGCTCTGACTGGTGAGTTTGTGGGCTCAATAAAACCCCACGCTAAATTTTTATCGACGAACTCCCTTAATGCTGCCAGCTCCTTCTGGGTCATCGCATAGATTTTGGGCTTTGGTAGGGGTGCGCCAGGGACCAGTTCTATGGTGCAGTCTGTTTTTCTATGGGGTGGGAGTTTGTCAGCCTCCTTTTCGCCAAACACATCGGCAAACTCTGCATATCTGGCTGGCAGACCCTCCAGGTTCGCTGCCTCCAGATGCATCGAGGTAGTCGCCACCCTCCCCATTGCAGCATGGGGAACTCGATCCCCTGTGGGTGCTTGATAGTGCCCATCCGAAAACGTGATTTCCCTGGTTGTCCAGTTTATTTGTGGGTTGTGTTGCACTAGCCACGGGATCCCTAGGATGATTAGGGGTTGGCCCACTGGTGCCACGATGAAGGGCAGTCTTTCCTTGTGGCTGCCGAGCTGCAGCGCAACTTTGTCCGTGCATTGGGTGACCGGGCCCACCCCCGCTGCTGATCCATCCAACTGTGTAAAAACAATATGGTTCTGAAGTGGATAGCAGCGGAGGTTTAGCGCGGCCGCCAGGTCCAGGTGCATAAGGCACTTCGAGCAGCCAGAGTCAACTAGTGCCCAAACTTTTTCCGTTTTTCCACCGTGGGTTAGGGTGACTTTCACATATAGGGTGGGACAATTTTCACTCACCCCGAAGTCGTTGCGCCTCTTGTTTTCTTCCACCTGTCCTCTGGCGCTCCTTAGGGCAGGTGGCTGGCGTTTTCCTCCGGTTCGTCGTTGTCGCTTTCCTCATCTTCGGTGCAGTAGGGGAAGTCTTTTGCCGCAGTTTCACCCGTCGCGACTGGCATTTTCCTGGGTGCTGGGGTTGGCTTGGTTGGTGCCTTCCCCGAGCTGTCCCTCGCCTTCGCTTTCGGGCAAGCCGCCACCTTGTGATCCTCCTTCCTGCACCTGAGGCACTGACCCTTGGCGAACTGTTGGTCTCTTTCCTCCTTCCAAGGTTGGGGTCTCAACTTCGCCGGTCCTGCAGCTGTGCGGGGTCCTCTCGCCACCTCTGCCTGCTGCGCTTCCCTTTTTGCTTGGAGGAAAGTGTCCTGGGCGTCCTCTGCCTCTCCTGCCAGCCGGATCCACTCCACCAGAGTGTCGGGGTTATTTCTGCACAGCGCCCACCTGAGCACGTTCAGGTTGAGACCCTCCTTGAACCGCTCAATGAGGGTGGACTGGGACCATACTTTGACCTTACCGGCCAGGGCTTGGAACTCCATGGCATAATCTGCCATGGAGCGCTGTCCTTGTTTGAGGGTTTTCAGGGCTCTTTTCGCCCTCTCCCTTTCCAGGGGGTCCCTGAAGTGCAGTTCCACTGCCCAGAGGAATTCATTGCAGTCCTCGAGTTCCGGGGCGCCTGCCTGGCATAACTGGGCATACCAGTCGGCGGCCCGTCCTTTTAATTTGATTGCTAAGGCATTTACCTTGCCTTTCTCTGTTCGGAAGTAGGGGCCCCATTCCTCCATATAGTTCCTCGCATTGGTGAGGAAAAAGGAGAGTTTTGTGGGGTCCCCATCAAACTTAACGCTGAAGTCCTTGATCGCCGCTCTCGGTGGGCTCCAAGCCGCATCTGGGCGTCTAGGTGTGCTTCGGGCAGTCGGGGCTCCGTGGTCTTGACATGGGGATTCCCTCCGTCGGGCGTCGGGTGGTGTTGGTGCCATCTCTTGCTGGCTCCCACTTCGTTCCGGTTGTCTCGCCATCGAGGTGGGAGGGTGGGGTGCAGCCCATCTGGCGGGTTCCTGGAAGCGGACTCTGCCTGGCGCTGTGTCGTCCTCTGGACCTCTCCTCCGTCTCTCCGGCTGGTGCGTCTCCGAGAGGGGGGTAAGGGGTGTCGGGCATTTGGTGCCTGGTCCTTCCACGCCCCAGCTGTGGGATTCGTACGCCTCTGCTAACCTCTGGAGCAGCTGCTGCATCGCCTCCAGCTTTTCCTCAACCGCGCTCAGCCTTGCCGCCGTTCGCGAGCCCTTCTTGGTGCGGTCGCCCCTCCGCTCTCCTTCGGTTCCTGATGCCGTGGATGATGGGACGTCCCACGGTTCCTCCGGGGTTCCGGGCGATCCGGGTGAGGATCCCCCCGTCTCATCGATGGTGGCCCACATGCCATGGGACTCACAGGTGGCGTTCGTCGTTGCTTCCCCCTCCGAACTCGATCCCGAGCTCACCTGGGCCTCGCGCCGTCGGGGCCTCGGGCACCTTCCGTTCGTGGGGATGGGAGTTCCGTTGCCGGTCGCTGGGTAGCTGCCTCGCCGTGAGATGAAGTCTTCCATCACTAGCTTGGTTCCCTCACAGATTGGATCTGGACTGGTGCTAGTGGAAAAATTTTTTTTCGATTCCCGTCTTTATGTCAGGATAGCCTTGCTCCGAATAAGACACGGACTCACTTAAAGGGTTTAAGGATTTCCGGGTTTATTGAAGCAGAATGCATACGGAGAAAAAGACGGGAATGCGGGTGCGGTATCAGGGTCTCCCATTTATACCCCAGTGGCAGACCTTGTTCTCCTCCACCCCCTATTGTCCCCCAAGCCAGGTCCGGATGGGTGATTAGCATTGGTATGGGTCCGACGATGGGTGATTCGGGCGATCTCCGACGTTCCCCTTTGTCTCCTTGCCTTCGTCCGGTGCAGGTGCGTCCCCCGGGGTAATGGGTGGGAGTTCCCCCGATCTGTTAATGGTTTCCAGATCCTGTCCGAGGTGCGCTTCTATAGTCCTGATGATTTATTTATGGGTTTGGGTGCTTAAGGGATGATGTGTGTGTTTAAAGGATAATGGTTATCCCTTCCTCTTTCCTGATGTGCATGTTCCCCGTTGTGATGCACTTATGCCTTGCAACGGGGAACATGACACTCTCTCTCTCTCTCTCTCTCTCTATCTATCTATCTATCTATCTATCTATCTATCTATCTATCATCTATCATACTTCTTCACCACCCATCTCGTGTTGCCACGACTCTGGGCAGTTCCTAATCAAGGAACTAGCAAAGGGACAAACTATCCAACAGACAAACAATCAAGCAGAAAACAATAAGATCAAGGAACTGCCAGGGAGGTGAACAATCAGATGAACAATCAAGCAGGAAACAACACTCAAGGAACTACCGAGGAGAAAACCACACCCCCACCAACCCTGGCAGGGCAAGCCACTGCATATAAACAGGGAGCAAAGCCCCCCCCCAGCACTGATGATGCTACCTAGATGGGTAATGAAACGTCTGCAGGCAAACAGCCAAGCACAGAGACCCCCAAGGGTTCCACAGCCCACTCCTTGCCACGAAAAATGGGGAAACAAGCAAGCCACAGAACAGAGTTCTGGATCACTTTCCTTGTCTTCCCGCCGCCCCTGCAGAAGCTTTGAGGTTGCTGCGGACAGTCGCCCGCTTGCCAGCATTGGTCTGAGGAAGTTTGGAAGTGACAGTCCCTGGAGCACACCAGATCAGAGAAGTCCAAGGCCAAGTTTCCCAACCTGGGCCATTTCCAGATGAGCAGGCAGTGGCATCTGCAGGAAGGGTGAGGGGACAGAAGGGTAGCAGCAGCATTTTGAGTCAAACCTTTTGCACATGAGGTGTGATATTTGTATGGATGTATAGATGGGGCACAGCTGGCAATGGGTCCATATTTCTCCAGGTTGTCCAGGCTGGGAAATTTTACTGGATTAAAATATTCATTGGCAACTTTAAGACATGTGGACTTCAACTCCCAGAATTTCTCAGCCATCATCACACAGCCACCATCTTGACTTTTTTGCCCCCACCCAAATGGTCATATGAAAAGCATTCTTGAGGCCTTGCATTCTAATCCTGTATTATATCAATTTATACTGGAAGCTGTCCAGAGAACAATTGAGTTTGGTGTCAGGGAGGAAAAAAGAAATTAAACTGGATAAAATGGTGGTTTGCTAACTGCTAATTGCCCTAACACAGAATGCAGCTTGGGGGATTTGGGATTGCATATTGTGGTTCCCTGTCTTTGTGGCCTGTAAACCATGATTTCTTGGCTTAGCATGTTGCACCAACTCAGCTAAATGTGGTTTATTCAAAGTTACAAAATCATGGCTTGATAAGTAAAGCCAGCCAATGCCATTCATGAGAATGACAGGCACAAAACACGGTATAGCTAAGTATCCAAGTAGCTGTTTCACCAGACAGACACAAATGCAGACTGATGACGCCTTTCACCCCAAAGTGGAATTTGCGGTTCTTGCTTATAAAACAAACATTCTGTTTTCTTGCCAAGGAGGTTGACCCAAAGGAACAAAAACAGCTATTGCCAGCTTATTACTGGCAGCTAGAAGGGCAGCGTCTTGCACCAATAATAAAAACGCAACAAATGATGGGGGACAAAGAAACAGATCTTGAACAATTAATAATAATAATAATAATAATAATAACAACAACAACAACAACAATAATAAAAGAAACGGATTCTTCCACCTCCTACAACTGTGCTATCTGCACGTGTTAGCTCAATTTACTTGATGGGAGAAATAGCCGTACCAGTTCTGATTGTTGTAACTTTAATGGTTATTTTAATTTTTTCACACGTAAGCTGCTTTAAGATGACTATATATATTTGTGGGTGTGTACTCTGTGTGTGTGTGTGTGTAGTCATAAATAAAATGATATGTTGGCACCTGCCAGTTTCAGCCTGCCACCATGGAAGGGGCATCACAAAAGTGTGTGTGTTTTTGCCTTTGCGGGCAAGGGGGACCCCATCCTTGCCCTTCAGAGCTAGCCTGAAAATCAGTCAGTCAATCAGCCACCCATCTACCAAAAGGAACAGCAAACCAAATAAAAACACAATACAATAAAGCAACCATTTACAGTAATAAACTACGTGGAGGCCACAATAAAACCTCATGCCCGTCCATGAGCCACCCTGTGCCAACCGTCACCATGAATATCCTGGGCTGAGTTTTCTTCCGTCCGCTCAGCAGCAAGAGGTCCATCCGGTGGAGTCTCACGGGTTGGCCAAAGGAGAGGGAATGAGAAGTCATTCTTTGTAAGCAGCCGGCTGGGGAATCCTGGGAGTTGAAGTCCACAAATCTTAAAGTTGCCACGGTTGAGAAACACTGGCCCAGACGTAACGGCATTTGTCAAAAATCGAATTTCTATGAGTGCGACTAACAGAAACGTGATTTTAAGTAGATGTTGAGAATGGTGGTGAGTCAGATTAGATGACTGGTCAGTCCTGTTGTAAACTGCATTGGTAAAGTCAGACAGCAAGCTGTCCGGTTTCAGCTGTGGGATTTTATGCTTGTCTCAGTGTAATTTTCAGCTGATTGTGAATATATCGTGATTTGATAGCATTTGGGTAATTTTAACTTTTGTTTCAGCTTAACTGATCCTTTTGATTGGGGTTGGACCACAACCGGTGGGGGACACATTATAGATAAAATGTACATTTCACTGCTGCTTTATGTTTATTGGCGTTCATCAATTATTTATTGTTTAGAGCCCCCTTTGCAGGATGTGGCCAAGCAGAAAACAGACAGTTGCTTGAGGGGGATCTTTTCATTTGGGTTCCAGCCCTGAGACAGGGGCTGGACTACAGGTAGTCCATGCTTAATGATCACATTTGGGACCAGAATTTTGGTTGCTAAGCGAAGCGGTCATTAAGCAAATCCAACCTGATTTTATTATCTTTTTTGTGATGGTCATTAAGCGAATCACCACGAGCATTAAGTGAACCATGTGGTCCTTAAGTGAATTACATGGTTCCTCATTGATTTTGCTTGCCAGAAGCTAGCCAGGAAGGTCAAAAATGGCAATCATGTGACCACGGGACGCTGGGATGGTCATAAATGCGAACTGGTTGCCAAGTGCCCAGATCATGCAGGGACACTACAATGGTCATGTGAGGAGCTGTTGTAAGTTGGGTTTTTTTTAGCATCGTCGTAAGTCCAAACGGTCACTAAACGAATGGTTGTTTATTTTTTTTATTTATTTATCATATTTTTCTACCGCCCATCTCAAAAACGGCTCTGGGCAGTTTATAGAGGAATTAAAACAGTAAAAATTAAACATCAATCAAAAAGATACATTATAAAACATAAATATACAAATATAATAAAAGCTCTAAACTATAAAATATAAAACCCAAGGTGGTGGGATCACAATCTTGTTAAAGTGTAACTAATCTTGTTAAGCGAGGACTGCCTGCAGATGGCCCCAGAGGCCTCTTCTAACACTGGTCCCATAATGCATATGCTCGTTATATTATTATTCATAATTATAATGACGATAATAATACCGTGATGTGGAAAATGGAATTCCCACTAAAATAGGGAGGGGGTGTTATGGTTCCCCTACCTGCCCGATCCACTTTGGAGACCAGTGAAGGTTTCAAGCTGGACAAGAGAGTTTCTGTACTCACACATGCTACATAACCCCGGGTCAGCTAAAAACCTTGCAGCTGCATTCTCAGCACAGGCTAAGCCTGCTTAGTCCCAGCCTCTGGGGTCTCCATGGAATGCACACAGAACCAGCTGGCTAGCATTCCAGGTCTTGCACGAAACCAGAAAATGTGTTAATTCAGGATGTTTTGTGAACTCAGCTAAAATGTGGAAGATCCTGCTGGGCAGGGGTTCCCACCTTTTTTCATTCCAGGCTCCCTCGCTCTAGGCTGACCATGTTTACTTTCTTGATGTTTCCCTTCCCAGATGTGTTGGGAGGACACTGGCTGAAGCCCTCGGGAGCCGAGTCCAAAAGCATTCAGAAAGTGTCACATCAGAGAAGGTGGTCCTTGATTTATTTTTATTTTTATTTATTTATTTGAATTTAATTAGCCGCCCAACTCTGGTGGACTGTGGGTGGTGTACAAAACTAGGGAAAACATAAAAATAGATGGTGGTTTGATCAATGCACCACTTGACCTGGTCTGCAGGATAGATACTAAGTGGCCGGCAAAAATGAACATATCCCATCACTGCCGTCCGGTGGTTACCCATATTTCTGAAGCCAAACCTGGTACTGTAATCATAAATTGGGTGGCAGATGTAAACTGCCCAGAGTCACTGGGAGTCAGGTGGCATATAAATTCAAATAATAATAATAATAATAATAATAATAATAATTTAATCCTGATTTATTGAGAAATGTGCAATGGTAGCAATAAATCAGGGTAAAATCACGAACAGTAATGGAACTGAAATGCTGAATGGCCAAACCATCAGGAGCCATCAGGATGAAGCCTACAAGTATCTGGGCATTTTACCATTGGAAAACATCAAGCATGGAAACGTTAAAAATGTGATGAGTATAGAATACATCCAAAGAGTGAGAAAATTGCTAAAGACAAAATTGAACAGTGGAAACACCATCGAAGCCATCAATACCTGGGCCATTCCTGTTATATGATACACTGCTGGAATTTTTAACTGGACACAAGCTGAACTGGACCATTTGGACTGAAAAACAAGAAAATTGATGACTATTCACTATGCATTACATCCCCTTGGTGATATCCCCAAGGCAGAGGTTTACTTCAAGTCAAACTGTTGAAGAAGAAAATAATCCATTGGCTGATTATGTAAAAGACAGCCAAGAACAAGCATTGATGCAAGTTAGAAATTGGAACTTACTGAATGTGCAGGAAACAAAACGTGAATATCGAAATAACGTGATAAAAACACGAACAGAACGCTGGCAAGGAAAAGCATTACATGGTCAATTTCTACGAAAGATTGAGGGGGAAGTAGATAAAGATAAAACCTGGCAATGGCTTACAACTGGAACATTAAAAAAAGAAGCAGAAGGCTTGGTTTGGGCTGCTCAAGAGCAAGTTATTCGAACTAATGCAATCGAGGCCAGAATTGAAAAAATCATCCAATGATTCTAAATGCAGATTGTGCAAAGAAGTGGAAGAAACGGTAGATCCTGTATTCAGCTCGTGCAAGCAGATTGCACAAATGGACTATAAACAATGACATAACACAGCCGCCAAAATGATTCGCTGGAAGGTCTGTAAAAATTATCATGTGCCAGGAATGAAAAATTGGTGGGAACATACAGTTGAAAAAGTGGTCGAAAACTAGCAGGTTGAAATATTGTGGGATTTCCAAATACCAATTGATAAAGTCTTGGCACTTAACACAGCAGATTTAACTGCAGTTGAAAAGAAGAAAGTGTGGATAATTGATGTGGCAACACCAGGGGATAGTAGAATAGAAGACAAAGGATTGGAAAAAATCACCACATATGAAGATCTGAAAATCAAAGTTGAAAGATTATGGCACAAACTGGCCGTGGTGGTCCCAGTGATTTTTGACACACTGGGCGCTCGACCAAAAAACCTTGGATGGCACTTAGAAAATCTGCACATTGACGGAATTTCCATCTGTCAATTACAAAAGGCCACACGGTGTGGATGTGCACATAGACTACACCGATACATTACAACATCTGAGGTTCTTGGGAAGAACCTGATGCGAATGAAGGCCAATGCCAGCTAAAGAACGGGCAGCTGTGATTTCACCTCTTTTTTTCCCGGAGGAATTGAGATGGCTTGCGTGGCTACCCGTCAGAGGAGTGGAACAAAATGAATAAATGAAATACATCACCCTCATTTTAGTTGGGATGGGTTGGGGCTTGAAATGGATGACCCCCTAGGTGTCTTCCATTAACCAAGTAAAGCTTCTACGACCGGGAGTCAACCCTCCCCACAAACTGGCACGAAAACACCTCCTTTTCTTGCAACAATATTGAAAATACGACAAAATACAGGGGGAGAGAAATGGATTCTCCAACCCCTCATATGTGCCAGCTGCAAATTTTTGCTTCATTCATTCATTCATACCATTTTGATGCTGCCCGACTCCAGTGAGTCCAGTTTGCTTTGTGCAAAGAATATCTACCTTATTTGATTGTGGCAATTTTAATAATGGTTTTAATCCTTTCACACAGAATCTGCTTGAAGATGACAATGGTGGAAAATCATAAATAAAACGATGCGTCTGTTCCCGGGGTTTGTTCAGTCCTGCCAGGCTCTGCTTAGATTCACCTTCTGCTCTTCCAGGGTGGAATTCCCCAATTTGGTGTCAGTCCTGAGTTGAGGGGGGCTGCTTTGGCCCCGAGACTCCAACTGTATTTTTCAGGGCATCCTTTTACTGAAAAACATCCCCTTTCTTATGGAGATAACATCAAATGCTGCTGATGGTTTTGTGATGCTGTGCTAGTTAAGAAGGAATAGGGACAGGAAGGCTGTGGGCATGATGAGCTTCCAATATTTTTGCTCTATGCCAAATAATTTTATTTAGTTTTATTCATACAGCACATTTTAAAAACCGTTTTTTTTTCCTTTGCAGACCTGAGGATGGTATAATTCATTCCCAGGACGCCGCTGCCCTGTTGCCTATTCTGTGGCTTGATAGGAATAATTTCTACCACCTTTTCAGGACAGAAACTTAATGATTGATTGATTGGTTGATTGACTGGAGACAGATTTCCTGAAGTCAAATTGTTAGCATCAGAGTTCTGGTGCCTTCTTAACAATTAGCCTTTGCTACAGGGAACTGGAATGTTCGCCCATCATCGTCCTGTCCTGGTTGGTTATTACAGGAGTTGAAGGTGAACCTGTCCAAAGTGGGCACCAAGTTGTGTGTGTGTGTGGGGGGGGCTGCTCTATTACACACACAGCCCCCATTTTAATTTTTAAATGACACCTTTTCTAACTAACCGATTTCATTAAAAGGCAGGTGCTTTTCTGAACCGCAGCCCGCTTCACCGGACGGGGCCCGACTACAGACTCTAAACTGTCTGTGGCGGTCGCCGCGCGTCCTTCCCCGTACTGTCCCTGGGGAGCAGGGCGCCCCGCGGTTCGGCTGCCACCCGCGAAAGCTTCGGGCCGCCAGCAAAAGGCGCGGGCCGGCAAAGGGGCTGCTTGCGGCCAGAGACGGGCACGGCGCTGCTCCCGCAGCTGCGCGCGATCCCATTGGTGTGCCAGTGGCTCTTTTCCACCCCCAACTTAGAAATTCGGAGCTGCCTGTTCTGCAGCCTCCCCCCCCCCCTCCCCAGGGACGGCGCTGCATCCTCGGTGCCTTTTGGCCCCTTCCTTCCTCTTCCTCCCCCCGCCCCCCCCCCGCCATCTCTGCTCTGCCTGCAGTAACTGCAGCCGCCTCTGCGCGGCCCCGGTGCCCGGCGCGGCTCTTTCATTCCGGCTCTGCCGCCGCCGCCGCCGCTCCGGCCGCGATGCCCGGGCCCTGCCTCCTGGTCGCCGAGTCAGAGGGCTGGCCCGGGCGGGGAATGCCCGCGCCCGGCGGCCGCCCGCCCTTCCTCCGGGGCGAGCAGCAGCCTTGAAGAGGCAGCCCGGCGCCCGGCAGCGGCGGGGCGTCCCCGGGACGAGATGCGAGCCGGCCGCGCCTCCCCAGCGCCGCCGAGGGGATGACGGGGGGGCCGTAGAGCGCCGTCGAGATGGGCAACCAACCGGGCCGCCCGGAGGAGCCGGAGCCAGGTCTGTGGCGGGCGCGGGCGCGGGCGCGGGCGGGGGGCTTCGCTGGAGTCCGAGCCCGTCCGCTTTTGTTTGCCAAGCCTCGCCTGGCCCTGCAGGTGTGGGGCGGCCGGCCCCCCCGGCCCGGCCCGGCCCGGCCCGGCCCAAGAGTTGCGGGGGGGAGCAAGCGGGGAGCGGGCACCGCCAGCCCGGCCCCTCCAGGGGGTCTGCGGACGGGCCTCCGTGCTTTTCCACCTCCCGCGCTGCTCTCCGGGCCGCCAAACGGGCCCGAACACCCCGCCGACAACTGTGCGGAGCAAACTTGTGGACAATGGGACCCGGGGGCCGGGCGGGTGGGCGGGCGCGGGGGGGCTGCTTCTGGGCGGCGGAAGGTGGGTCTTCGCGGGCGACGCTCTGGGGCTCTGCGGAGGGACGGGGCGTTTCTGCCGTCCGGCGGTGCCCTCGGGACCCAACACCTTCGGCGGCTTCCGGTGGGGGCGGGGGCGGGGGCTGGTTGGGTACCCTGAGGGACCCCTCCCCAGAGAGGATGGGGCAAACAAAGCCTGGGATGGCAAGCCTGCCTTTTGCCCTCCGTTGCCAGGCCAAACCCGAGCGAGGCCAGGGAGGCGCAGCCAAGTTCACTCGCGGGCAGAGGGCGCGTGGAACACGGGCACGTAACAGGGCAAAGGTGGCCCGCCAGGCTCAGCACGCCCGCTCTGGGGGCAAGTTGCCGTGCCCTTGCGATGCGAGCCCCGGATTTTTGTGCACGAGACGCTGGCCTTTCCCCAGGGACCGCCGGCCGGGGCACTCCGCCTTTTGAGGAGGGGGCCCGCGGGAAGCGGAAGCCTTGTCGGGCCTCACTAGCCGATTCTGCCTTTTGTGAGAAGCTTTCCCTCCCCGACTCCTGCCTTTCCCACCGCCGTATTGTCTTCCTAGTAGCGCATGTTCTGCATGCTAAGCAGCTTCGGGGAAGGGGGGTGGCTGAAGAAAGAAAGAAGGAAAGAAAGAGAAAGAAAGAGAAAGAAAGAAAGGAAGACGGAAGGAAGGAAGGAAGGAAGGAAGGAAGGAAGGAAGGAAGGAAAAGGGGGGAAGGAAGGCAGGAAGGCAGGTGAGAGAGGAAGGAAGGAAGGAAGGAAGGAAGGAAGGAAGGAAGGAAGGAAGGAAGGAAGGAAGGAAGGAAGGAAAAGGGGGGAAGGAAGGCAGGAAGGCAGGTGAGAGAGGAAGGAAGGAAGGAAGGAAGGAAGGAAGGAAGGAAAAGGGGGGAAGGAAGGCAGGAAGGCAGGTGAGAGAGGAAGGCAGGCAGGCAGGCAGGCAGGCAGGCAGGCTGTCCTCTTTGCTTTTCATTGGGTTTGGTGAGTCCCCAGGAGCTGGGGAGAAGCTCTCACAGGCCCCCACCTCATCAACATTCCTGCACACCAGCAGACACACAGGGCACTTCCATTTCCTTGGTACGTCGGGTGGGAACACCCTTGTGGATTGTGCCCAATATGTTGAGGATCCAGGTCAGTGTTTTGTGGACGGGGAAAGTAAGTCTGGTTCCCCTGCAGCAATCCAAACTTTAGCCCTTGGACGAGAACCCGCCGTGGGGCGGGTGAATTTTAATGTTCATTAACCGTTTCTCCCTGCACATCAGCACCCCCTTCTCTTTTATTCTTAAAGGATTGTGGGCCTTGAGGATGAAAAAACTCCCTTCCCTTCTTCTGTTTAAGGCAGTGTTTTTCAAACTTGGCAAGTTTAAGATGTGAGGACTTCAACTTCCAGAATTCCCCAGAGTTGAAGTCCGCACATCTTAAACGTGCCAAGTTTGCAAAAACAAACAAACCAACCCTGGTTTAAGGTGAAGGTGACTCCCAGAAGGCCTTCTTAGCCCAGAAAGAGGTTTTGCTTTTCCTGCTGAAGGATCTGCTAGCATCCTTGGTGGGGTTGAGCAAATATCAACTATAAACTGGAAGTTGCAACTGGTCCAGAATGCAGTGGTGCATGCAGTGATGGGTACCTGTCAGTTTACCCATATAATACCTTTGTTGCGCGAGCTGCACAGGCTCCCAGTTTCCTTCTAGATGCAATTAAAGGTGCTGGTTATCTCCTTTAAAGCCCTACATGGCATGGGGCCAGGTTAACTGAGGGATTGCCTCTCCTTAAAGACATCTACCTGTCCTACCAGATCAAATAGGGTGGGCAGGCTCCTAGTCCCTTCCCTTAAAGGTTGCCATCTTATGGGACCTTGGATGTGTGGCTTTTCCGTGACAGTCCCTGCCCTATGGAACCCTTCCCGTTGAAGTTACGCAGGCCCCCACCCTTTTAATCTTTCAAAAAGCGCTTAAGACCCAGCTTTTTCCCCAAGCGCTGGGACAGGGGAGCTGGACGAGAGGATTTAATGAGGGATTGCAGGTGGAAGCTTAACTTTGGTGCCAGGTTTTAATGTTTGTGGTTTTAATAGTTATGTGTATGTATTAATTGCATATTGATGTTGTTTTAACTGTGGGTTGGGAGCCGCCCAGAGTTCGATATAAAATGGGCAGATATAAAAATGTTTTAAATAAATAAATATCCTGGCTTCTGGGCCTCTGTAAAATGTTTGCATCCCTCTAGACCAGTGTTTTTCAGCCTTGGGAACTTTAAGATGTGCGGACTTCAACTCCCAGCATGGCTGGCTGGGGAATTCTGGGAGTTGAAGTCCACACGTTTTAAAGTTCCCAAGGTTGAGAAAGACTGGTCTAGACACAGAAATGCTAAGCCTTGCTTATGCAAAGACTTTTTAGTCTTGCTTGTGACTCCAGGATACCCCTGGCCCACACACCTTTGCTCCTTCCTGGTTTCATTTTTCTAAGTACATTTTGCTGATGATTCCTAGCGCCTAAAAATACCGGCCCGCTCTACAGGGTTGTTGTCCAAAGGCTTGCTAGAGGAAGCTTGCAGGAGTGAAAGGCATGGGCCCCATTTTCCACGTTGATACCTGCTAGAGAAAGGTCCAGCACAATTCTGATAGTGGGGGAGGTGATTTAGGAAATGTTGAGGAAAAGGTGGGGGCTGGGGGAGAGAGGGGTATCAGGAAAGAGGCACTAAGGTCCAAAAGGTGTTTGGAAGAAAGTTGGATTTTTTATTTTTTTTTGGAATAATGCTTTTGTGTGTTGGTTCTGTAGTGAATAAATAAATTGTGTGTGTGCACACACGTGCAAATTGTGGATTAGTGGTTTGAATGCCACTGGGTGTTTACTTTCATTAGCTGGTTATTAGGAAAAAAAAAACCTTCTATTTTGTAACCCTCATGAAAATAAATTAGGGGGGGAGACCGCAGAGGCCTCCAGATGTTCCAAGCTGTGCTGAGATGTTCAAATCGGCTCGTTCCAGCTCACCCTCCTGACTTCCACGTTGCCTCATTTTGCATAACTTTGTCGTGTCCTGTCCTTCCTGGGCTTCTCTGGACATAGATTAAGAATATCCCTAAAATCCTATTCCTTTAAATTAACCTTTTAAGAGGGGTTCAGAGATTTACCTCGCCCAGTGCTGTTTCCAAGTGAGGGCGATCCTGGGACACTTTGGCGTCCTGGTCCCAGATGGACCGGTTCAGGGTTCTAATTTGAAACCCCTATGTCTTTTCTAGCTGGGGAATTTGGGGGATTCCTGCAATGTTTCTCAATCTTGGCCACTTGAAGATGGGTGGACTTCAACTCCCAGAATTCCCCAGCCAGCCTGGCTGGCTGGGGAATTTTGGGAGTTGAAGTCCACCCATCTTCAAGTGCCAAGGTTGGGAAACCCTGATATACTGTAATTGGCTGGGTCCCTTGCTCCTTGGGAAACTCCACGTGGACTGGATCCGCTTGCAAATTAGGGAGGGCCACAGCTGCTGATGCATGGAAGGTGAAGCAGAACACTTTGGCCCAAGCTGTGGCAGTGGTTCCTAATGGGAAGATCTGCCCTCTCGGAGAAAGGAGCAGGTTTTCCTCTGTCGGCGGCATTTGCCTTCATCGATGACGTGAAATTATGAATTATGAATAGTTCTGGCTGTGAGGTGGCCAAGTTTGCAGACGGTGCCTTCCAGGAGGTTTCTTCCAAATTGGGAAATGGACGGCGTGCAAAGCAACATTTGTAAAAATAAAAAATAGCGAAATCCAAACTTCTTGTGTATGTTGGGCAGGGTACAAAATCGTGATTACTGATCAGAAAAAAATCTTGCAAAGTGGAGGGGGGGGAATTGGCTGGGTGAGTCCATAATACTGGACTTACTGACTCAGTGGGAGGCAGCTAGAAAATACTGACTCAGTGGGAGGCAGCTAGAAAAACACAGGTTCTCATCAGGAAGGTGGTTGGGGAAAAAAAAACAACCACTCTGTCAAAATGATGCCTATTTGTATAGAAATCTGCAGTGCAATTGGATTTTGAATCCTGGGTTAGCACACCCCACCGGGGCTACTGTTGAGATGATAGGGGAAAAAAGGGCTCACAGCGATTGATCAAGGACTATTGTAAATGTCCTGAGACAAAATGTTGCAAAGTTTGGGGGGTTTAGCTTGGATAAAAGGCGGAAGACCGTTTATGGAAGGGTGCAGGACGTGGGCAGACTGAACTGGGAGAAAAGCGTCTCTCTCCCAGTGAAGCTGAAACTTCCAGAAAGGCCAGACAGATCAGGGAACGCACGCTGAGTTAACCTGTGGAACTCACTGCCACAAGGTGTGACCACAGTGCCCCCCGCCCCCAGCAGATTAAAAACAGAACAATCCAGGGTGGAAACAGCAGCTTGTCAGTACTGGTCTTGATGGAGCCAACTTGCCTCTGGTATCGGGGGGGCAGGAATAGATGCCCTTTGCTGGGGAATATCAAGGGGCGGGCAGATAGTGCCCAGGTCTGGCTGCTCTGACCGAGATTGCTAGCCTAGGCAGGACTTGGGGGCTAAAGGGCTCCCCCTTGGTGTGATATAGCTGGGGGAGCAGACATCAAAAGCTCCTTCCCTGCTTTGATCAGCGATGTCCCCCCCCCATTAACGGCTGCATGCAAAAACGCCGGAGGGAGCATGTGGTTGCAATCATTGCATCGCTGTTTCTTATCAAGGGTCTGGACAGATTCTCCAGGTGTTTTTGGGGTGGGGGGAGAGGGCCATACTGGGGATGCGAGAACAGGCCTCAGCCACCACTTCCCTCGAGGAAAGGGGTGCAAGGAGAGAATGCCACGGGGTCTGCAGGGCAGCTGTCCTTGGAAACCGCCTGCTCGCAGGGGTGTCTGCAGGGCAGCTGTCCTTGGAAACCGCCTGCTCGCAGGGGTGTCTGCAGGGCGAGGTCAAAAAGTCAAGATGGCAGCTGTGGTGGTGCCATGGAAGGCACTGGTATTTATGTGCATAAAGGTGAGGCTCTGGCTGTGTGACAGTGGCCACCACCTTGACATTTTTGACCCCTTCCCTGCAGACACCCCCTGAACAATGTGCAAGGTTTTGGCCATTTACCTAATTTTGGCCAGTATGCAAGATTTGGGCCATTTTTCAAATGGGGAGGCCAGTGGGAACCAGATGGGGTGTGGTGAGGTGGCCTTAATCCCACAAGGGTCATTTTGCAGACTTCCCCTTGTTTGAAACCTTAAACCGATGTTATTCAACCTTGGCAACTTTAAGACGGGTGGACTTCAACTCCCAGAATGCCCCAGCCAGCCATGCTGGCTGGGGCATTCTGGGAGTTGAAGTCCACCCGTCTTAAAGTTGCCAAGGTTGAAAAACACTGCCTTAAACCACCCCTTCGCCGCCGCCTCCAGATGTATTGGGGCTGAGAATGTGGGGGTTGAAAGTGGTATAGATCCCCCCCTCAACACCACATCTTCCTCTCCTCTTTCAGAAGAAAATAGCCTTCTTTGCACTGGCTTTTCATTTGTGTCTCCCTCCCTCCCTCCCTCCCTCCCTTCCTTGTTTCTTAACGTTGTTGAGGCGGCTCTTCCTTGAAATTGCTCATCCTTTGGCTCCCTGCACATTTCGATAAATTGCAAAGCGATTGAAAAGCTGCCCAGGGGCAATGGAAAGCTCCTAACGCGACGTACCAAAAACCCAGAAGTACGTTGCTGATTAAAGAAGTCCGATTTCTAAAATTAATCCTAAGGGATCCTGTCCGTTTCCGCCTTCCTCCTAACCAGGGAGAGGCAGCTGCCCCAGCCAGACGGCTGCAACTTCTTCCTCGGTGCCCTTTTTCCTGGGCCTTTCCCAGTTCTGCAGCCGCGTCCTTTTTTGGACGGGGGTGGGTGGGGGGAAGGGGCCCTCCGCGCGGCTGCCTGAGTCACTCCTGACCCGCCGAAAAGTTCCCCAGAAAAGGCAGGTTTCGGCTAAGATGAGTCAGGGGCCGCCTGTCCTCTGCGTAGGAGTGGGGCATGGTATTTATAGCCCCCTTCCCCAAAATAGGAGGGGTCTGATAGCACCTTTAAATTTATTAAAAGGCAGAAGCTTTAATCAAGACTACTACCAGCGTCCTCTGCTTTTTGGATACTGTGGAGCAGTGTTCCTCACCGTGGCAAGTTTAAGATGGGTGGACTTCAACTCCCAGAATGCCCCAGCTGGCTGGGGAATTCTGGGAGTTGAAGTCCACCCATCTTAAACTTGCCAAGGTTGAGAAATACTAATCCAACCTCCTCCTATAACTCTCCTTCTAATGCTGGGCATTGGGCATTTTAATCTCACAGCAGTACTTGGAGATAGATTAGACTGAGAGGGAACAGCTGGGTTTGTGGACCAGGCTAAGCTCTGGCTCGTTTAACCTTGCTGTGTTGGATAAACCACAATCCCCATGCCAGGAGCTAGGTTTTACAGACTTCAGGGGCTGGCTGGCTTCATGCCCCATGGTTCGTTTTTACTGCCGGTCGTCAGGCTGAGGGGGCACCACATAGCTACAAACCATGGTTTGCCAGCTAGACAGGTCGGCTTTGTTCAGAATATTAAGCCACCCTGGGGAGAACCAGGGCCTTGAGTAACCAATATTTATCCGGCTTCACGGCTGATGAGTTTTTGAGCCTGCGGTGATGGGAGATAAGGAGTCCCGGGCCGTTGGAGAGGGTTCCTGGGCAGAGAAGGGTGTGCCCCATCCTTGGTTGCATTCACATAACGCCCTTGACCTGATTCCTGAATTAATCCTGTTTTCTACCTGGCCCATCAAAATGGGCCACAGCACGCTAACCTCCCCCCAAAATAGGGGAAGTTCCAACCCCCTTTATAGGCAGCGGCCATAGGAAGTGGCTGTTTTTCTTCTGTGTAACACCAGTCAACATACATGTGGGTGGGTCTGTGTGTTTGCTTTCTTGCATTGGTCTGCCTGCGATTGCACGCACAGGTGTGCTGGGAAGCCCAAGGCGGGTGCATACACTGACTTCCCAATCTAACCTGCAGCCCTGGGATCTCCTGGTGGCTTCCTATCCAAGTGTTAATCAACGGATGCAATAATGACTACACAGAAGACAATACAGACACCTCCTATGGCCGTGGGACACCTCACCTGACTGGGGGGGGCTTAGAAGGGAGGAGGCGGCAGCGTTCTGATCCGCTCCCCCTCCCGCCGGGATGCCTTAATTTTTCCGGAATTATTTTCTCTGCAGCCCCTGATTGGATCCAGTTCCTTTTCAAACGCGATCTTCCTTTTGCCCACTCCTTCCGCCAGACCACATTTGATCCTGATCTGTTCAGTTTCTGGCCTTGCCCCGCTGAAGGATGGGCGGACAGACAGATGGACAGACAGGCTCCCAACCCCTCTCACACAGCTTCTTTCCAAAGTCCAGCTGGGTGGGGAAGAATCACAAGGAAGGGAAAGGGAGCAAAGCTCATCTTCTGGAATTCTCCCAGCCCAGTTTACCGCCAATAGCCACAGGAGGCATCTCTATTGTCTTCTGTGTAGTCATTATTGCACATGTTGGTTAACCCTTGGATGGGAGACCACCAGGAGATCCCAGGGCGGCAGGTTAGCTTGGGAAGTCAGAAGAACATCCCAGGAGAAGGGAAGGGTAAACCTCTTCCGCCTTCTTGCCGAGAACACTGTACGGGCATATCCCAGAAAATGAGCTCACTTGACTTAATCTTCCAAATATTCAAAACGCTTTCCAGATTTGGGGTGGGAGGAATCCAAATTCAATTAAAGCCCCATTGAGGTAAGTCGGTTTGATTGTGCCCACGCTGGAAAGGAAAAGGCCAAGTCAGAGAACACAGACCACCCAAAATGCTCGGGGCACGGTCACGATGCCTCTCCCTGCAGGCTGATATGCTTGCTCAGCCTGCAGGAGAGGCCCAGCCGCTCGGGCCAACGAGCCAAGCTGCGTGCAGAGAAAAGAAAGGCACGTTCCCCCCCTCCCTGCAAGTGACTAGCCAGGTGGGGCGGAGTTGCCTTTCTCTCCCAGGCCCCACCTAAAGCTGGCAGACACCTGGGAACTGCAAACACTCGTCCCCTAAGGACATTTGCCCAAAGCACGACTCCGCCGGTCTGCAGAACAGCCGATTGATTCACAAGTCCCAGAAAAGTTCCAGGGGGAAGCAGCGGAGGATCCCGGGGAGGGAGCGGCTGGGAGGCGCACAGGATCGTAGGATCCTGCTCTCCTCCAGGGCAAAGCCATCTAACCTGGAATTAACTTCACGTCTTTGGCATCCCTGCAACCCACACCGTCTCGCTGGGAACCCCCTAAAATTGAATCCAGGGGATTTTGCATGTAAACTGTGTGACTTGGGGTCCCCTGCCCCGAAGGCCCATTCCTGTTAGTGGCCACTAGTTGTGGTAGCTGATGGAACTTCCATATTTAGAGGCAGTATTCCTGTAAGTAGAGGAACGACCACAGACCAGCGTCTGACAAACCTCGTTCTTTCCCACTTCCTGCAGAGCAGCCCTTCCATCATTCCCTGGTCTCTGAGTCACTCTTTGCCCATTTCCTCTTCGTTGCATAATTTATTTCAGCCCAAAGGAAGGAATTTGGTGTGTAACGAATGCCTTGCATACTCAGGGGCTACAAAGCTCTCTGTTTTTATTTGGGGGGGGGGGACACACACACTGGCCCCGAAAAACGATGGGGAGGGCGAAAGGTCAAACGAAATGGTGCAGGTGGTGGAGGCATTGGAGCAGCCCCTGGGGGAACCGGGTTCGAATCCACCCTCAGCTCCCCTCCCAGAGCCGCTGCTGTCGTGGGAATAAAGTTGGAGGCATGGAGGCCGGGGTGCTGCCAGGAGGAAAGGCGAGGGAGGAATCTAGAACTGAGGAAGACATTCAAGGCAAGCGGGCTGGCTGGGTGCCCAAGGCCCCTTTCCGCGCTGCGACATCTTGTTCCTCCTTGAGTCTGATCCTGGGAAACAGGAGGATTGGTCCCTGGCTTTGCCTAATCTCAGAGATTGCAAAGGAGGCCTGGGAACGGCATTTCCAAGGCTGCCACGCTGCAGGGGAGGATTCCCAGGCGGCTCATGGCCAGCTGAGCTATCTGCAGCTTTTCTACTCGGTGACTTCCCCTCCTGTTGGGGGTGTGGGGGTGCTTGTGTGCCCGGCAGGTAACGTGGCCGAAGGGGGCCCTGCTGTCGTTCCACAATTGGGATCTGAGATTTCTTCCACTCCCCCTCCCCTCCTTCGGCCAATCGCTTGTGGCTCAGCCTCGGTGTTCCTGTCTGCAAAACGGGACCATGGGCGGCCTTTCAGCCAGACTCTTTTACTCAGCAGTGGGGAGTTTTGACTCGGAGACCCCTTGATTGGCAGTAAATTGGTAGTTTTATGTGGCTCCATCGCTACTTACTCAGAGTCTGGCCCCTTAGGGGCTCTAGCAGATAAATCACCCCACTTCCCTCTTCCCCAAATCTTTCTTTCATCTGTGTTTTTCTTTCTTTCTTTCCCCCTGCACTGGGCTGTAAGTTTGCAGCTATGGTTCTTCCAAAACGAAGGAGTGGGAGGAAGTGGTTTGACAGAAAAAGCAGTTCGTGAGCCCTCCCTGTCTCCACGCGCGTTTAGGGGTGGGACCCCTTGATCAGGGGGAACATCCGCTTTGCATCCAGATGGTGCCGGGTTCAAAGCTGAGCGGTCCAGCTCCATGCTCAAGCCCAGCCCTTGGCTGCAACCAACGGCTGGCTCTAACGGGGCAGAAAGAAGAAATTCCCAACTCCTGGTACCTTTGCTTTTAATGCGAATGAAATCAAAGTTAAGTCAGATCAAACTGACTTTGGATTCTGGCCCCACGCATCCCTTTGTCCGGGCCTCCCCTACTCGTGGAAGGTGGCCCAGAGAATGCCAGTCCAAGGCCAGCGTTGGTTGACTTATTTGAGAATGAAATGGACAGGCACAGCCATGCTCGGGAGCAGTCTACCTTGCGAGTCCAGTTGCTGATGTCACCTGGTTGCAGTGTCAATTTGCATAAAGGCATTACTTTAGCGGGTTTCTTTCAGATCCCTTCTGAATAATCCTCTGCGTAGGCCAGTGTTGTTCGAACTTGGTAAGTTTAAGACGTGTAGACGCCAGCTGGGGAATTCTGGGAGTTGGCGTCCCCACGTCTTCAACTTGCCAAGTTCGAAAAACACGACACTAAAATCTCCTGGGGGGGGAAAAAAACGGTTGGGGACAGCAATGACTCAGGTGTAACAAGATGGGGGTTAAAGACTAATTCTTTCATCTCAGATTTCTGGACGCCTCCCTGAGGTGGCACATAGCTTCGCTCCTGATGTACTTCGCAACCTCAACCTCACTTGCCACCTTCCGTTTGGCCAACGCCAGCTGGGAGTTGGGGGGAATAACAGGTTGGAAACGGTTACCCTGAACCTGATTTATTCAGAGTAAATCCTGTTGGGGGGGTTTTGGTGGGGGGGGAGCAGAAAAAGAATAAACTTTCAGGTACGCCCTCTTAAAGAATGGCGGCAACGCAGCTGTGGCTTGGACTCACGGCCCAGTTTACGATTCGCTTGCATTTTTGCGTTCAGGAAATACCTTTCATCCGTGTGACTCATGGTGCACCCGGGGCTCGCCCCGCCCTGGGCTGGTGGCTGGGTGCTTGCAAATTCATTTCCTTATTATAACTCCAGTTTGGAATCTGGAACCAGGAAACCAGCTTCAGGCTGGTTTTCATTTTGCAAAGCTGGCTTGATGATTCCTGCTTCCCCCCAAAAACAGGAATGTCTACACCTTTGCACCTCATACAGTAATTTAAAGCTACGGGCTAGACGTCTGTCCTGCCTCTGTGACCAGGAAGTTCTTCCTTTCAAGGTGTGCAAAAGTTTTCTCCCGCAGAATTGGTTACTTGGGGGGAACTACGGACTGGATGAATAGGTGACGATCTCTGGACACCCTTTGCAATACGTTTGGGGGCCCTTAGAGTGGATTAGGTGCCCTTCGGTAAAACTTTAAGGAGGTTTTATTGTCTGGCTTTGCTCACTAAATTAAATACATCTGTTTGAATACCCTTCCTTCCATTTATCTTTGCATCTTACTGCTGTGCTTTCAACACTGGAGATGTCATTAAATTCAACTTTTGAATATACCTTGCTGGTAATTCAAAATTCAAATGTAGGAAGATGGCAAAGAATTTGTAGAGAGGAGGAAGGAAGGGAGATGAGAAAGGGAGAAAGAGGGGGAGGAAGGAAGGAAGGAAGGAAGGAAGGAAGGAGAGAAAGGGAGAAAGGGAGAAAGAGGAGAAGGAAGGAAGGAAGGAAGATGAGAAAGGAAGGAAGGAAGATGAGAAAGGAAGGAAGGAAGATGAGAAAGGGAGAAGAGGGCAAGGAAGGGAGGGAGGGAGGAAGGAAGGAAGGAAGGAGAGAAAGGGAGAAAGGGAGAAAGAGGAGAAGGAAGGAAGGAAGGAAGATGAGAAAGGAAGGAAGGAAGATGAGAAAGGGAGAAAGGGAGAAAGAGGAGAAGGAAGGAAGGAAGGAAGATGAGAAAGGAAGGAAGGAAGATGAGAAAGGGAGAAGAGGGCAAGGAAGGGAGGGAGGGAGGAAGGAAGGAAGGAAGGAAGGAGAGAAAGGGAGAAAGGGAGAAAGAGGAGAAGGAAGGAAGGAAGGAAGATGAGAAAGGAAGGAAGGAAGATGAGAAAGGAAGGAAGGAAGATGAGAAAGGGAGAAGAGGGCAAGGGAGGGAGGGAGGGAGGGAGTTTGCCTTGTGGTCAGGTGGTCACTGTAAATTGAGCATGTCCCGTTTGCACTGGGGCAGTGTGGCTCCGCTGTGGTTCCCACAGCCTCTGCCAGTCTCTCTCTTTGGAATCAGCCCTCTGGAAGGGGTGGAGTAATGAACAATCTCCTGGCCAGGAGGCACAGGGAGGAAGACCGAGGAAGTTTCACCTAGCCTGGCACTGTCTTCACCAGGCAGCCTCAACGCCCAGGCGGTGCCATGACGGCCTGAAGCCTGCAGGGTGTGGTGCGAAAACTCAAGATGCTAGCCATGCCAGTGCGATCAAAGGTCTGCCTGTCTTTTAGGGGCATTAGAGCTTATTTAATAAACCATGGTTAGGCAGTCCATGTCTTAGCCTGCAAATCCTTTGAGGGTTGCACCTTTTACCCCTGGAAGATCCTGTGGGGCTGATGAGCTCTGCGCCCCGGGGCAATTTGGCCTGGATCCTGTTATCATCTACCCGGTTTCTCGGAAACCCCGATTTCCGTCTCAGCCCGGTTTCCAGGTCGCAAAGCATGCCTGCAGAGTGGTGCATGTGTGTGTGCCATTCCTGGTGGGCGAGCTTCTCCAGCCGTGGCTTCTATCCCTCTTTGCACAGTTTGCAGAGTGGAGTCACCTTGGCCTCTTGTCCGGTCCTACAAAAGCATCGTTCCAAGAAACGAGGCTGATCTGTCTCTCACATCGTCTTTCGGGAATGGAGCACACACCTTTCCAAATGCCCGTTCGTTTCCATTCCGGTGACGCCTTATATTTGCAGTTCTTTGGGCTCTTCCCCCCACTCCCATTTTTCTCATCTTTTTTCCCTACTCGCTGCCCCAGGACTTAAATCTCAGGGTGCCAGGCCATCCGAAACAATTTTAAGCACTGCTAATTGTGCAACCGTCTGCTGGCCCAGGCCGAAATCCTCTCTGTACGTAATCTGAGAACGCGCCTTGGCGAGGCAATTTCCTTCGAGTAAAGGTTTTTTGCCCTGGCAAGTGTTTTTAGATGAGGCAGTGGCTCTGGATGATGGGAATGATGATGCTTGGCTGCCTCCGAAAGGTTGTGGCCTCTGCAGTTTTGAAAGTACTTTTGCTGGTACTCTTTAGGATTGCTTGCAAAGTCTGTTGCATCGTGGCGTGTTGAATAAGCTGCAGTTGGCTAGGTGTGCCCAGGCTAAACTTTAAACTATGATTTGCAAACCTTAGGGATCAGGTCCACACAACCCATTAAAGTTGAAGTTGAATTCTGGGAGTTGAAGTCCACGCATCTTAAAGGTGTCAGGTTTAAGAAACTCTGCACCAGACCATCCTTGACAGATGATTCTCTTTCAAAACCAAAGCAAAGGAGAGCTCCCTACTTCATGTGGCAGCCTGTTCCACTGGCTGGCAGCAGCTAGACTCATATTTCGAATGTCGACTTTCATCAGCAATCTGATGACGCAGCCAGAAGGGACCAGAACAGGAGCGGGCGCCCTCCAGATAAGGCGGGCCAATTCCCATCCCCTCTGCCAGTGTGCACATTTGGGGAGAATGGGTGTTGCAGTCTTGACACAGCTGGAGGGGGCCAGAACCGGACTAGGAGATGCACAGTGGCAAGGCACCGTCCCCGGGGTCACGCCCTGCACAAGCAAGCAAGCCACATTCCGGCTTAGCCCAAGTTTGCGACCAGAGGTCAGCCGGATACCAGCCACAAAAGGGCAGCCCTGCGTTCTTGGCCTCTTTGCAGGGAGGAGTGAGGAGATGCGATCCAGCAGAAGACAGTAGGTGTGCCCAGAAACCTGCCCGGCCGGCAGAGACCTCTGTCCAGGACCACGTCAGCATTCATAAGCCCATTCCCCTCGCCCGCCTCCTCCAGCCCCTTTCGGTGCTTGCCGAAACAGGGAAACTTTGCTGGGTGTTGCCTCGTGACTAATCTCAACACAAACAGGACGGAGACTTTGGGCTGCTCCGTCTCGCTCTTCCCGAATGTCCAATCCAGGCGTGCTAAGGCTGGAGCGAACAATGTTTTTGGAGACCTGTTGCACGGCCTGGTTGGACTTTCGAAGGCGGGAGCGAAACGCTGGGCCACCGAGCCATTTCAGGATGGCATGGCCCACAAGGAGGTTAGGCGAGGTGGCCCCGTTTCCCTGAGAGGCTAGCTTTCTGCAGACAGTGAGCCTGTATTGGGGCCTTTGCCATTTCTGGCCACCTGGTCCCTTTGACCATCCAGGCCTGGGATCGTGTTGGACCCCAGATGGCAGCCGCTGAGCCGCGGCCTATCCCTCTGACAGCGCAGCCCCCCCGTTATCTCCCTGGCCAGCTTTCCCACTTCCTCCCTGGATTCCGCTTGTCTTCTGCTGCCAGCCAGGCCCTGAGCTCTGGGGAAACTGCTTTGTTATCTTATTGTTCCACGCCGCAGCTGTGGCTGGCTAGAAACCCATGCGTGCCTCCTGATAAAGCACCGGGGCGGCTCTCCTTTGGCCAAGTTCATGTCAGAACTCCCTATGTCCTGGCAGTGCACAGGACCAAGAGGCAATCAGGACCCTTGCCCACTTCGCCAAGCGTGCGGCAAGCCGTTCTTTCAGCATCTCTCTCTCCTCCCTGGCCTTTGTAAAGTAGCCCCCCCGCCCCTAAATTAGCCATTTTGCTACACAGGGATCAGTCAGCGAGAAAAGGGCCGAGTGCCAGGCATCCTCTGGCAGAAAGCATCCAAGTGGATGCCAGACTTCCCCCGCTGCCCCCCTCCCCAGTGAATTGCTCAACAAAAACCCTGCCTTCTCAGGCATGCTCAAGAAGCAGATCCCCCCCCCCCACTCTTTTTCAGTAGTTTCTGCTTTTGGTGATCTAATTTCTGGATTTTGTGGCTGCCCCCACTTGTTCCTAAATGCCGTAGCTGATTTGCCCACCTGCCAGGTCAGCTTTGCCCTCCCCAGCAGCACCTCCCTATCCTTGACTGATAGTGACAAAAACTAAAAAAGGTTGGAGCTGCTTAGCGTTTGGAAGGGAGACCACTAGGAGATCCCAGGGCTGCAGGCTAGACTTGGAAGTCTGAAAGCAGGCTACGGAAAAACACTTCTGTTGACAAGACAGTTGTGTCAATATGTCTGTGGAGCCCCCAGGAGTCCAGCAAAATTTGAGGGGTTTTTAGCTCAGCCTTGGTGACAGCAGCAGCTAGCCAATGGGACTAGATTAGTGCTTGGATGGGAGACCACCGGGATGCCCCAAGGTTGTTGGCTAGACTGGGAAGTTGGAAAAAGATCCTGGAAAAAGGCAGTGGGAAACTGCCAGGTGGGGGGCTGCAGAGCTGTGCCTCTGAGTTTTGACAAGCTGGCTGATGCATTTTGGCAGTGTGACCTTGGGGTGCCACAGACGGGGTGCTGGGGAGTTGCATGTGGCCAGCCCATCCTTAGAGGGGTGGTTAGCAAACATGATGCTCCACGTGGCCTCTTTTGTGGGGGCTCAGAAGCCAGAGGCGTCTGTAATATCCAGTGCTTTGACCAAACAATGCAAGCAGCATGGTGTCATCAGCTCCGCCCCTTTTGCCCAGTGCATGAGTGACATCACAGTCTGTGTACTGAATGGGCAGAGCCTGTGGCATGACATTGCGTTCATCAATGTGGAACTTGGACCCCTCCTTTGGATGCCTCCTTTTTGCGGGGAGGGCGGGCAAAATACCTTTGAACTGGTGATGCAATATCCAGACAGGTAGTATGGGCCCTAAAGGAGGCTTAATTTAAACCAGTGTTTTTCAACTGTGGCAACTTTCTGATGGGTGGACTTCAACTCCCAGAATTCCCCAGCCAGAAAGTTGCCACAGTTGAAAAACACTGGCCTAGACGTTCTGCTTGACAATTGAGTCCCTTTTGGGAGGTGGGCGGTGATAAATTTGATTAACAAATAAATAAAATAAAAAGTGTTGCAAATATGTGCAGCTCAGGATGGCACGTTGCATTGTTGGGGTCCTCTGAGCCCAAAACGTCTGCAACGTCCGTCTGCAACCCCAAATGTCTGCAACCCCCAAAACGCAGCTTGGAGGACTCCTGATGCGTATCTCTGGTCTCCCAGATTGGGTGGAAATTTGGCAGGCAAACCCCCATCTTCGTTGCTTCCGTGTGAGCTCTCCGGCTTCTTGACCACCTCCCAAAGCAGGAATTCGTTGCCCCCGGAGGCCGACTAAGCCGGGAACGATTCTGCACCCACCTTCTGCTTGCAGAATGGAAGCGGTCAAAACGCGGTGCGCGCCAGACGATGGGGAGAGGCTTTAATTTTTTATTTTTTGAAATGCCAAGTAATAGCACAGAGTTGTGGTCTGGCTGGGGCAGGGGGAATAACAGTTTAATCAACGCAGACAAAGGACAGCAGGTTGCGATTGGCTGACCCTGAGGAGTCTCAGCATCGGTTATAAGACATCCCTCCAACGTGGAAGTCTGGACTGGGTTCACACGGCGTGCTAAGAGCTGGTTTGCTAGCCCGTGGTTTATTAAGCCACAATTAAGTGGTTTCTCTCGACCTGCTAATCCCTAATCCTTAATTTACAAGTCACAATGGCTAAGCTTGATCAGTCCTCTCCCCTGCAGGCGAGCGGGGCACAACCGCATGTAAGCAGGCTTTGTGAATCAAGAGCTTTGCGAATGCCTCTGTGGATGCTCTTCCTAAATGGGAAGGGTGTTTTGCAAGACAAGCATCTAAACCAGTGTTTCTCGACCTTGGCAGCTTTAAGATGCGTGGACTTCAACTCCTAGAATTCCCCAGCCAGCATGCTGGCTGAGGAATTCTGGGAGTTGAAGTCCACGCATCTTAAAGCTGCCAAGGTCGAGAATCGTTGATCTAAACCGTCACCACTCTCCAAAATAGCTTTATTCACTCTTGTTGAACTGGTTTCGGAGGGGACGTTAATTTGCAGTTTGCTTTTGTTCCCACCGTTTATTCCAAACACCTGGCTGCTGTTTTTTCAGAGGGTATCCTTTTCTGTTTCCAGGGAGAGAGCCGCGTTGGCCTATGGTAGCCCCAAATCGGAAACAGTCTAGGAGCGCCCTTTCCAATTCATAAAATTTAAAAGAAATCTTCGGTCTCGGATGAAGCCGGCTCCTGAAAGCTTCTGCCTCTTAATAAAATACATGAGTTGGAAAAGGTGCTGCCCGACTCCTCCTGGTCTTTTTTTTTTTCCCTCTCCATCCACGGGATTCTTTCGGAGGGAAAAGTTGCTGGCAGGGTCATTTATCAAGAACTGGCCGGGTCACGGCTTGGCCATGCATTCCTCCGAGGGCACCTCCCTCCGCTGGGTTAGCAACCAAAAGGGTGGTGGGGTGGGAAAGGCAGCGTCGCCTCCCCTGCAGGTCGTTTTGGGGTGCGGAGGAACTGCACCCTTGGAGCAAAAGTCTCCTTTCGGGGCTTCAGCAGTCGGCTCCGAAAATTGGCAGATGCATGAATTGGTTTAACGCCTTTCGATCCCGCCACCATCAAAAAGGCTCTTGGCGGCTTGCCTGCCACTCCCGAAGGGTGTCGTAAAAGATTGTGCGGGGATCCGGCTGTGTGTTCGTGCCCTGGCTGAATGGGGCAGGTGAAAAACTGGGAAGGGGAACTTTTCCACACGGGGATGGACGTCACTCGTGAAATATGCCGGTAATGCAAAGGCCAGCAATCAGATAGTCTCCAGATGTTTTGCACTACGGATAGTCCTTGACTTACGACCGCTCGTTTAACAACGGGCTGAAGTTACGACGGCCTTGGAATGGGGGCTGTGTAAAGCACTTCCGAGCGTCGCAAAATGTCACACTGTCTGCGGTCACATAATCGCATTTTGGGCGCTTGGCAACAAACATTTATGACCGGTTGCAACGTCCTGCGGTCACGTGATTGCGTTTTGCAACTTTTTTGCCTCTTTCCGTTTTTGCTGTTTTCCATTGGGGAAGCTGGATTTGCTTAAATGCGCTTAAAATGGTTGTAAAATCGGGTCCGGTCACACGGTGACTCGACTTACGACCACAATGACTTACGATGGACATTCTGGTCCCAATTGTGATCGTAAGTCGAGGACTACCTGTACAGATCCCATAATGCCATGTGCCTCACGGGCTCTACTCTCATGTGTTCCTACTGGCGCACCATGTTGCCTTTCCTCCAGATGAACTAGAAAGGGTGGTTGCCAAAGGCGAAGAAGGAAATGGACTCGGTCAGGTCATCTTTTGGTTATATTGAGATTACCCGTCTTGCCATTCCCAGCCCCTGGGCCTGATGGGAGTTGTAGTCCAGGACTCTTTGGAGAGGGCACCACTTCCCCAGTCCTGATTAAGCTCCTGGGCTTGGCAGAAGCTCTCTTCCCTGCCCCTTCTTTGTTTGACACACATAAAAACCAGGCACAGCGTCAATCGTACTGCCTCGGCTACCATCTTGGCAGTTTTGTCCATGCCTTGCAGATACCCGGCTGTACCCCTTTTCCTGGACCTGATGCGCCCAGTGGGCTTTCCTCCTGAGCCAACACATGCCTTATCAAGCACGCTCAGCTCTGCAAAATGATCAGTGCATGCTGAATTAAAAGCCACACTATATAATAATGGTGGTGGTGGTGGGAAAGTCACCCCAGGCGTCCCCACACCTTCCCCGTTTGGCCAGCTGCAGCTGCGAAATCCCGCCCGGACCGGCGTGGGATGCTGGCAAAACATCCAGAGTGAACGCTTGTTCCTCGCTATCTCTTCTCCCCCACCCCGCCCCACGTCCCCCAAACACTGACTTCTTTGTCTCCAGCCTCGAAGCATCACAGAGTCCGTTCTGTGCCGGCCTTGTGCGAAGCCCCTTCCCCCTCCTCTGCATAGGGAGCACGTTCCTGTGCCAGGGGGGCGGGTAGGGGATGAAAGAGATCATGCCTTCCTTCGGCCAGCTCTTCCTCCCCCACTCCTTGGAGGTCCCTTGTGCTGGCCACGCACTGTTTTCCCATCCGCAGCAGGCACGGTGGGGTTCGAACCCTTAGACCAGCGTTTCTCAGCTTTGGCCCCTTTCAGATGGGTGGGCTTCAACTCCCAGAATTCCCCAGCCAGCTCTGCTGGCTGGGGAATTCTGGGAGTTGAAGCCCACCCATCTGAAAGGGGCCAAAGCTGAGAAATGCTGCCTTAGACTCTCTGAGTTGGAAGGGATCCTCAAGGTCATCTAGTCCAACCCCCTTTGGAAGGACATTTCATTTATTGATTTATTCGAGGTCTATGATTTCCATAGCTGCCCACCTCCAGTGGGTGATTCTGGGTGGCATGCAAGGATTAAAAACCCAAAATAGCTCAGACATGTAACCCCTGGGGCCCCAAGATAAACAATAACCCCACTCCAGAAGGGGGGGAAAAAGCACATTAACAAGCACAGCAGAGTTCATCCCATCTCCGGGCCCTAATGCCTGGGGGAGCCGCCAAGTCTTCAGCATCTTGCGAAAGGCTAGCCGGGTCAGGGCCATCTGAATCTCTGGGGAGGCTTTCCTTGTGTTGAGCTATTTCAATTGCTTTTGTTTGATTTCTGCATTGCAAACAGCTGAACGTCTGTACATTTTGACTATCAACCTGATTTGCAATGGGGGTTGAATAATTTCGATTACAACTGTATATTCTCAAGGGTATACATACCCAGCTCCTTCAATCCCCTTCCATATGATGTACCTTGAGGTAGTCCTTGACTTACGACCACAATTGGGACCGGAATTTCCATCATAAGTCGTTGCAGTTGTAAGTCGAATCACTACATGACCAGACCTGATTTTACGACCATTTTTACAATTGTTGTTAAGCAAATCCAGCTTCCCCAATGTACATTGTTTGCCAGAAACCATCTGTTGTTAAATGAATGGTCGTAAGTCAAGGGCTACCTGTTCCTAGACCCTGATCACCTTCTCTGCCTTTCTCTTAACTTGTTCCAGTTTCTCTGAATCCTCCTTAAAAGGTGGTGCCCAGAACTGGACTCTGTCCTTGAGCCTGGGCAAAGCGGAATTAATTACTGAACAATTACTTCTTGTGCTTTAGAAATTATGCTTCCCTTTTTTGTGTGATAATGTTATTAGAGTTTTAATCAAGAAAGATAAAAACTAACAGAAATTGATATTTAGAGTGGAAGGAAAAAAGAAGGAAAGAAAGAAGGAAAAAAAGACAAAGCCAAAAGTGCAAAAAAAGAAAAAAATATATAAAGAAATAACTTCAGATTTTCTTTTATAGCAGTTAGCAATATAAATGTAAATTAGCCTTTTGCTCTGTGGTTACATTAATTTTTTCTATAATCTACTATTTTTTCTATAGTCAACAAATCCATATATCATAAGTTCATTTTGTTCTGTTTCATGCAAAAAGCCCAAAGGGGTTTCCAATCAGTGTTAAACTTGGTTCATGTCTTTCCTCTGATCAAAGGTGTCAATTTAGCCATCTCAGCAACTTCCATCATCTTCACCATCTATTCCTCCATCGTGGGTAGTGCCAAGCCTTTTTTCCACAGGTGTGCATATCATCATCTTGCTGCAAGAAATTATGCCCCTGTTGCTGCCACCTAAAATTGCATTTGCTTCTTTTGCTGCTGCATCACGCTGCTGGCTCATGTCCAGTTTGCAATTCACTCGTTTTCTGCGATCTTTCTCGCAAGCATTATTACCGTGTCTGAATATTAGCCACCCTATATTGGATAACCGATAATGCCAGAAGTAGCCAAATTTGGGGCAGGATTTCCTAGGTCTGTTTTATACGCAATCAGGGTGCTAGAAACATTGCTCAGCCTCAAGATCTTCCCTAGACAAATCCCTCAGTTTTCAAGTCCAAAAGCAAGCAAGTTCTCGAAGTAAATGCTCCAGTGCAAAAATGGCTTTTCCCCTCTTCGTGCTTTGAAAACAAAGCCACGCTCTCCTCTTGATAGCACATTCCTGTTTGTTCTTCCTCCTCCTTTGCCTCGCTCACTTAAAATGCAAGCAATTTAATTTCTGGCAGGCTCTGTCAGTTATTTTGCCTGCCTGAAGAGAAAACGCAGAAACCGGTTCCTCGGAGGGAGCGGGCTTTGCAATTAAGCGCCTCGTCACAATGCATCAAATGTGATTAAAACCTTCAAAGTTCCCATTGTTTGGTGCTATTCGGTTGAAGCTGTGAGGCTGGGGTTTTCTCCTCCATATTCCTAATTTTTGGGGGGGTGGGGGAATGAATTACAGCATCTGTTCAATGCTTTCCTTGATTTCTTCCCCCTTTTCCCCCTTCAGCCATTCCTTGGATGGCTGGACATTCCTCGATCTGGGGTAGAATATTTTCTGAATTTCTTTGCAACAGGCCCCACACCCAACAGGTTGAATGGATGGAAACAAGCAATGTTCTGACATCTCTAGGCCTGGTTTAATGCAAAATTAGAAGCAATGCTGTGAAGTACTTCTAAGATTTCCAACTGATCCATGGAAGTTAGCCCTGAAAAACTGAGCATGAATCTGCCATGATGGAACGGGGTCAAGAAATCTCTGCAGATTTCCTTTGCCCAGAAAGTATTGCTTTGGATTAAGTGCAGTTTAGTGTTACTGTATATAGCTGCCCAAAGCTGTGATTTATATTAACAATGGCTTATTGAAACAAGGCAGCTTAATCAGTCAAGATTTAACAACTCCAACTTAGGACAAAGTTTGTCTGGATTTGTGTGTAACGCTGAACTGAAGTCAAAGAGGGACGTAAACATCATAAAATCAACTTTTATAATTTATAATTTATCGTTTATTGTAATGTACGAAAACTTTGGGAAATTCTTTCCTAGGAACTCTAACCCTAAACTTCCCCTTTCTTTCACAGATCAGATTTGAGTGTCCAAATATTTTGCCATTTCTGTTTTGGGAGGCCCACTTGAGTTGGCATTTTTATGGCAATGTCCCCAGCCTTGCTTAAAAATATCTAAGTTCAGGTTGTGCCACCTGCTCTGCACCATGATGAAATCGTATTGTGGCTTAATGTGACGCGGGAAGCCAGCTGCTGTGTTTTGCAAACCACATTTATGGATTAGCCTCAAGTGTGAATGCAACAAGTTGTAGTTTATTCAGTAACCATGGATAAGCAAACCATACCTTAGCATGAAGTGTGAGATGGAGAAAAATGCAGAGTTCTTCCCTAAGGAAACAGAAATCAAATGCAGAGGTAAAGGATGGGGGATACCTGGTTTGGTAACAGTATTCACAAAAAAGACCTTCAAAGAATAGCTGGTGGCAAACTGAACGTGAGCCAGCCACGTGACGTGTCTGCGAAAAAGGCAAATGCAGTTTTAGACTGCATCAGTAGAAATGCTGTTTCCATTAAAATACTGCTTTATTCTGCTTTGGTCAAATCCTACCTTAAGGAGAGTGTCTGGTTCTACCACTACGTTTTCATAAAGAGTTATAAGAGAAGGGCAGTGCGAAGGATCGGGGAGCGGAAAATGGAGTCTTTGGGAGAGAGGTGGTGGGAGCTGGGCACGTTTAGCCTTGAGGAAAGATGGCAGAGGGAGGTGGTATAGCCACATTCAAAGACCTGGATGAATTCCAGATAGAACGAGACCTGTTTGTATAAGAAATTGAAAATGATATAATACAAAACAAACATCTGAAAAAAAATGTGCCAAAACACCCCATGAGAGGTCCACCTTCCGCTCTAGTCCAAGGCCTGCGGGGAATAGCCAGGCTTTAGGGGTTCCTTTGACAAGTATCAGGGTGGGGGCCATATGACTCTGCCCGAATGCACAGGGTGTTGTCGCTTGTTCCAAGCGCAGGACGCCAAACGATGGACTTAAGGCTCAGGAAGGAGGATTCCACCTGAATGGAGGAACGTCCCAAAAGGGCCTGTTCCACCTCTGTCATTCTGTGAACCCCAATATAGGTAGTTCTCGCTTAATAACCATTTGTTTGTGACAGTTCAGACTTACGATAGTGCTGGAAAAAATGACTAACGACCAGTCCTCACAATTACGACTGTCACAGTGTCCCCGCGGTCACCCGATGTCAGGGCCAGCCTCGCTTCGCAATAAGACACAGACTCACTTAATGGGTATTAAGGATTTCTGGTTTATTGGAATGATAGCTGACAGAACGAAAAACGGGAACGGGGTAGGTAGGTGGGGGTGCCCCTTTTATACCCCCCTGTATGGCCCCGGGCTTCCCCACCCCTCAATGCCCCGATCCCTCTTGATGGGATCCTTGATGGCTGCGTGGGCGTTTTCCCCGGTGTCCTCTTTGTCTTCCTGCAACGGTTGAGTTCTCCGGGGCACCATGTGCTCCTTATCTTCACTCCTCTGACGTCCCTCCTTTCAGGTGTTGATGGGATCATGGGTGTGGGTGTCCTTGGGTGCTTGGTTTAATTCCTGAAAGATTATCTCCTTCCCCCTTTTCCTTAATGATCATGATCCACGTTGTGAGGCTCTTTGTGCCTTGCAACGAGGTCATGACATACTGCCCCCCCAAAGATGTTCTATGGTGCTGGTTTCTCTGGGTATGCCTCATGGAACTGTCTTGTTAGTTGTCTAGCCATGACGTGTCGTGCCTGGACCCACTCTGGATGTGAGAAATGTTTCCATCTCACGAGGTATTGTAGTGTTCCTCTTTGTTTTCTTGAGTCCAGTATTTCTTTCACTTCAAAATGTTGTTGATTGTCTATCATTATGGGTGGGGGTGGAGGTTCTTCCGCATGCCATTTGGATGTGGTCGTTGGTTTCAGTAGTGCACAATGAAACACTGGGTGGACCCGTCTCAAATTGTAAGGCAGTTCCAGTTTGAACGTAACTGGGTTGATTACCTGTATGATTTTAAAAGGTCCAATGAATTTCGGTGCCAATTTCTTCGATGGTTGTGAGGTCTTTATGAACTTAGTGGAGAGGTAGACCCTATCTCCCACTTTGTAGTTCGGTGCCTCCGCCCTGTGGTTGTCCGCATATTTTTTGTACGTTGTTTGTGCGTCTGCTAAAGCCGTCTGGATGACTGGCCAGGTTGTTGCCAGCTGTGCCGCCCAATCGTCTGGTGAGCAGGGCAGGGTTTCAGGTTGCGGCAATTCTGGTATCGGTACAAAATCTCTTCCATAGACCACCTTAAAAGGGGTGTGGCCAGTACTCTGGTGTACTGCGTTATTATAGGCCACCTCTGCAAAAGGTAGTAGGTCTACCCAGTTGTCCTGTTGATAATTTATAAATGCCCTTAGGAACTGTTCAAGTGTTGAGTTAAGGATCTCTGTTGATCCGTCCGTGTTTGGATGCCACGCAGTGGACAGTGCTTGCTTGGTTCCGATTAGTTTTAAAAATTCCCGCCAAAACTTTGACGTGAATTGTGTGCCTCTGTCGGTCACCAACCTGTAGGGGGCGCCGTGAATCCTGTATATGTGTGTTAGGAATAAACGTGCCAGCTGTTGTGCGGAGGGGATAGTCGCGCACGGGATGAAGTGTGCTTGTTTCGAAAAATAGTCTTTTACCACCCATATCACAGTTTTTCTTTGGCTGGGTGGGAGGTCCACAATGAAATCCATGGAAATTTCTTCCCATGGCCGGGAGGGGCTGGCTACCGCCTGTAACAGCCCGTGGGGTTTCCCTCCTTTACGTTTGGTGGTAGCACATATGGGGCAGTTGCTTACGTAGTCTTTTACGTCCTTTCTAAGATTTGGCCACCAAAATTGCCTCCTTGTTAGGTGGAGGGTTTTTACAAACCCAAAATGCCCTGCAGATTTGTCATCGTGCGCTCTGTGTAAAATTTCTCCCCGCAGTGATTCGGGCACGTACAAAGCTTTCTCCTTCCAGGCGAGATTGTCTTTGAAAGATACATGTTGTTGGTTATTCTGCAACCATGTATCTTGCTGTAGTGCTTGTGTGAGTCTTTGTTGCCAGTTCGGTGAAATTGAGCGTCGCCTCCGATCGCTCCCCGCCGTCCGATCGCTCCCCGCCGTTCGTGCTGGCGTGCGCTGATTTCTTGTCTGGCTCCGCGTGACAGCTGGGCAGCCGAGCTGTTTCTCGGTCCATACTGTTCCTACGATGTCGGAGGCTTGCGTGTCGTCCTGTGGTCGTCGGGAGAGGGCGTCTGCCAAGAAGTTTTTCTTGCCCGGTATGAATTTCAGCGTGAAATTAAACCGGCTGAAAAACTGAGCCCATCGCACCTGCTTCGGGCTGAGCCGTTTTGGCGTGCTGAGTGCCTCCAGGTTCTTGTGGTCCGTCCACACCTCGAAAGGGCAGGAGGCCCCCTCCAGCAGGTGTCGCCACGTTTCCAAGGCTGTTTTTACTGCAAACGCCTCCTTTTCCCATACGTGCCATCTCCGCTCCGTCTCGGAGAATTTACGGGAAAGGTAGGCGCAGGGCTTTAGGTGGTTGTCGGAGTCCTTTTGGAGCAGGATGGCTCCGATGGCGAAATCGGAGGCATCTGCTTGCACCACAAAAGGCTTGGTGGGGTCGGGGTGCTGTAGCACTGGCTCAGCTGTGAAAAGGGTTTTCAGTCTCTCGAAAGCCGTTTGACAGTCAGCTGTCCAATTCAGTAGCGCCCCCGGGTTCCTCGATTTGCGCGTGTCCCCCAAGCCCTTTGTTTTTAGCAGGTTAGTTAGGGGCAATATAGTCTCTGCCAGCCTGGGCGTGAACCCCCTGTAGAAATTAGTGAATCCCAGGAGGCTTTGCAGCTGTCTCCTTGTGCGTGGGCGTTCCCACGCCAGGATGGCTTGGACCTTGCTGGGGTCCATTTCTATCCCTTTAGCAGAAATCCTATACCCCAGGTAGTCAATTTGTTTTTTGTGAAACTCGCACTTGGAGAGTTTTATAAACAGCTCTGCCTTGCGAAGTTTCTTGAGCACGTCCTTTACCAAGCGTTCGTGCTCACGTTCTGTTTCTGTGTAGATCAATACATCATCCAGATAAACCAAAACCCCCTTAAAAAGGTGGTCACGCAGGACCTCATTAATTAACTGCATGAATACCCCCGGTGCCCCCGCCAATCCGAAAGGGAGTACTTTATATTGAAACGCCCCCAATGGGCAATTGAAAGCAGTCTTCCACTCATCCCCCTCCCTTATCCGTATGCGGTAGTAGGCTTCCCTTATGTCCAGTTTGGAGAATACCTTACCCTTCACCAAGTGGGACAAAATGTCCTTTATTAAGGGTAAGGGATATTTATTTGAAATGCTTGCTGCGTTTAACCCGCGGTAGTCTGTACAGAGCCGCAATGTCCCATCCTTTTTCTCGCGAAAGAGGACTGGCGCTCCCACTGGAGAGTTCGCTGGCTCAATGAAACCCCTCGCCAGATTTTTGTCTATGAAGTCCCTTAACGTAGCTAGCTCTCGCTGGGTCATAGCATATATTTTTGGTTTGGGTAGGGGTACCCCCGGGACCAGTTCAATGGTACAGTCCGTCTTTCTGTGGGGGGGGAGTTTGTCCGCCTCTTTCTCACCGAAAACATCGGCGAACTCCCCGTATTTGGTTGGCAGTCCCTCTGGCAGAGCTGTCTCTGTGTGTTCTGCAGTCGTCGTCGCCCCCCCCATGGCTGCTCGGGGAACCTTGTCCCCTGACGGTGCTTGGTAGCACCCGTCAGCAAACTTAATCTCTCTGGTTCTCCAATTGATGACTGGGTTTTGCTGCACGAGCCATGGGATCCCCAGTATGAGTCGGGGTTGCCCCACCGGTGCCACGATGAAAGCCAATTTTTCCTCGTGGCTGCCGAGCCGTAGCGCGGTTTTTCCGGTGTATTGGGTGACCGGGCCCCCTCCCGCTGCAGATCCATCTAGCTGCGAGAACACCAAATGGTGCTGAAGTGGATAGCAGCGGAGGTCGAGTGCGGCTGCCAGGTCAGGGTGCATGAGGCTTTTGGAGCAACCTGAATCAATGAGTGCCCAGACCTTTTCGGTTTTATTTCGATGGGTGAGGGTGACACGGACGTAGAGGGTGGGGCATTCCTCACTCACCCCTTTGTCGAAGCGCCTGTCAGTGTTCTCCACCTGTCCTTCGGCGCCCCTTAGGCCAGGTGGTTGTCGTTTCCCGCCGCCTCATCTGGGTTGCTGTCCTCCCCCTCCGAACTGTAGGGGTCGTGTCTGCGTCGGTACTCCCCCTTTGCTGCTGGTTGCTTTCTCGGCGCTGGGGTTGGTGCTGTTTGTGCCCTCCTTGGGCTCTCTCTGGGCGTCGTTTTGGGGCATGCGGCTGCTTTGTGGTCTTCCCTGCCGCACGTGAAACATTGCCCTTTTGCGAAGCGTCTGTCCCGTTCCTCCCTCCAGGGTTGGGGTCTCGCCCTCACCTGCCTTGCGCTGGTGCGTGGGGGTCTCGCTGTCGCCATCTGGTGCGTTTCCCTCCTTGCGTGGAGGAACGTGTCGTGGGCGTTCTCCGCTTCCGCTGCCAGCTGGATCCACCCCGTGAGGGAGCTGGGGTTGTCGCGGCCAAGTGCCCACCGGAGGACGTTTAAGTTGAGTCCATGTTTGAACTTCTCAATCAGTGTTGATTGAGACCACGTGTCTACTTTTCCGGCTAGGGCTTGGAACTCCATGGCATACTCAGCCACGGAGCGCGGGCTTTGTCTAAGTGTCTCTAGCGCCCTTTTTGCCTTTTCTTGCTCCAGGGGGTCCCTGAAGTGCCTTTCTAGTGCCTGCAGGAATTCAGTGCTGTCCTGCAGCGCCCGGGCGCCGGATTGGCACAATTGGACGTACCAATCGGCGGCCCGCCCTTTTAGTTTTATAGCCAGGGCATTGATTTTGCCCCGCTCAGTTCTGAAGCAGGGACCCCATTCTTCGAGGTAGTACCTCGCGTTAGTTAAAAAGAAGGAAAGTTTCGAGGGGTCCCCATCGAACTTTATGCCAAAGTCTTTGGCGGGTGTCCTGGTCTGGCTCCTGGCCCCCTCTGCGTCGTGCCTCGGGTTTTGCCGGAGCTGCTGCGGGTCGGGGTGTCTCCGGTTCTCTTGCGGCATTGGTGCCTCTCTCTGGGTCTCCTCGCAAGGTACTCGTCCCGTCGCTCGGGGGGGAGGGCGGGGGGTTCTCCCTCGGTCGGGCTCCTGGATCCAGGCTCCGCCGTCGCCGTTGCCGCCCGCTTGGTCGTCCCTCCGCCTCTCAGCCTGGCGTATCTCCCGTCGTGGGGTGGGCTCCTGGGGCCGGACGCCGCCGCCGCCGAGGTTGTCCCGCCGTCTCACGTCCGGGCGCGCCTCCGCTCGTTGTATGGCCTCCTGGGGTCGGGTCCCGCCGTGGTCGCCGCCGTCCGCTGGGTCTCCACCCCGCCTCGCCTCCCGGTGCGCCTCAGGTCGTCGGTTGGGCTCCTTGGGTCGGGTGCCGCCGTCGCCGCCGTCCCACTCGCCCTGCCGCCTTTCGACCGGGGTTGCCTCTGCGCCTCCTCCGTCGCGGGGTCCCTGTGCCACCGTCAGCTGTTGGAGCATCTGCCGCACCGCCTGCATCCCTTCCTCCAACGCGCCGAGCCTCTCCGCCAGCCCTGGCGTCCCGCCGGGGTTTTCGCCGCTCCGCTCGCCCTCGCCGTTGGCCGTGGTAGAGGACGGGTCGTCCCTCGATCCCGCCGCGGTGCCAGGCGCGCCCTCGCCTTCGAGCGCCCAGGGTGGCGGTTCGTCTCGCGCCTCCGTCGGGGTTGCCTGTAGGTTTGGAGGGGGTCCCCCCGTCTCGCCCCCGGTGCCTCGCGGGCTCCGGGGCGCCGGGGTGGGTCCCTCCCCCGCTGCTTCCCCCCAGCTGGGTCCCATACCTACCGGGGCGTTGCATCGCCCGGACCTCAGCTGCATCCCGCCCTGCGAGAGCGGGGCTTCGTCGCCCGGCGCCGAAGGGTTGCGCCTCCTCGGTTCCTGGTTCTCCATGCCTGGCTGGGTCCCTCACAAACGAGTTGGATAGGTACCAGGTGGAAAAAAATTTTTTGGGGTTCCCGTTTTTATGTCAGGGCCAGCCTCGCTTCGCAATAAGACACAGACTCACTTAATGGGTATTAAGGATTTCTGGTTTATTGGAATGATAGCTGACAGAACGAAAAACGGGAACGGGGTAGGTAGGTGGGGGTGCCCCTTTTATACCCCCCTGTATGGCCCCGGGCTTCCCCACCCCTCAATGCCCCGATCCCTCTTGATGGGATCCTTGATGGCTGCGTGGGCGTTTTCCCCGGTGTCCTCTTTGTCTTCCTGCAACGGTTGAGTTCTCCGGGGCACCATGTGCTCCTTATCTTCACTCCTCTGACGTCCCTCCTTTCAGGTGTTGATGGGATCATGGGTGTGGGTGTCCTTGGGTGCTTGGTTTAATTCCTGAAAGATTATCTCCTTCCCCCTTTTCCTTAATGATCATGATCCACGTTGTGAGGCTCTTTGTGCCTTGCAACGAGGTCATGACACCCGATCACAATTTGGGCGCTTGGCAACCGGTTCACATTTATAGCCGTCGCAGTGTCCCATAATCACATGATTGCCATTTTCGACCTTCCCACCCGGCTTCTGGGAAGCAAAATCAAGGGGGAACCGCGTGATTCGCTTAACAACCGATGCAAAAAAGGTCATAAAATTGGGTTAGATTCACTCAATGACCATTTTGCTTAGCAACTGAAATTCTGGTCCCAGTTGTGGTTGTTAAATAAGGACTACCTGTAATTTCTTGCAAGCTAATCTTTTTGGGGGAGTAGATCCCCCTTGTTTCTCTATCCAGGGGTAACTCGGCCATCACGGAGCCAAAGGTGATGTGATCCGTCCCTCTGTGGCTTCCTTGGTGATGAGTTTCGCCTTGCACACCATGTCTCCCGCCCTCCACCGCAGCAGGCTCATCAGTGTATCACCTGTGTTGTCCTTCCTCTCCCAGGTTCCACCCCGTCCTCCAAGCGCACTGGGATTCCTGCGCCACGGGAGCTGCCGAGCGCCGTCGCCCGTGAAAAGGCGGTCCTGAGGCCCAGGAAGGCTCAGCCCAGCCCGACGTCTTCCGGAGCGCCGACCCCCACCAAGCATTCGCGGCCTTCCCTCAAGCCCAAGAATGAGGCAGATGTCGGAGAGAAGGCGGGCCTGGCGTCCCAGGTCAAGGAGCTCCTGGCCGAAGCCAAGACGAAAGACTCTGAGATCACCAAGCTCCGCAATGAGCTGAAGAAGCACCAAGACAAGGAGTTGGCCACCCAGGACCTGGCCGGCTTGGTGGACCAGCCTGTGGACGGCCTGCCCACCGAGGTGGAATCCCTGATCCAGGCCCTTCAGGAGAAGAACAAGGCGTTCCAGAAGGAGCTCCTGAGCCTCGTGGAGGAGAACCGGCTCCTGAAGGAGAAGCTGAGCCAACGGGAGCACTCGCCACTCTCGGACACCGTCAGCAGCAGCAGCCTGCCCACCCCCACCACGCAGGAGTCCAGCTTCGGAAGCCCGATGCAGCCGTCCCCGTGCAGCCACCCCATCGGCGGGAGCCCCTGCGTCAATGGGCCTCCGCTGCGCAACTCCGGTTCCTCCAGCAGCGACGTGACCAAGGCCTCCTTGTCTCCCGACGCCTCGGATTTCGAGCACATTGTGGACGTCCCCTCGAGGCCCGCGTCTGCCAACAGCAACGTCTTCAAGACCTCGAGATGTTCCACCTCTGGGAGCTCGCCGAACAACGTCAGCGACCTCTCGGTGGCCTCCCTCACGGAGCGGATACAGCGGATGGAGGAAAACCATCACTGCACGGCGGAGGAGCTGCAGGCCACGCTGCAGGAGCTCTCCGACCAGCAGCAGGTGGTCCAGGAGCTGACAGCCGAAAACGAGAAGCTGGCGGAAGAGAAGGCCATCCTGGAGAGCTCCTTCTGCCAGCACCGGGAGCGGGCCGAGCAGCTGAGCCAGGAGAACGAGAAGCTGACCACCCTCCTGCAGGAGCGCCCAAAGGCCGACGAGAGCAAAGCCAAGTTCCAGGAGCTGGAGCTGAGGTGCGCCGAGCTGCAGGAGAAGGCCCAGTTCGAGCGGGAGAAGATGCTCAACATCCAGCAGCAGCTCACCAGCAGCCTGAGGAGCCTGGAGAGAGAGCACCAGGAAGCCCAGGTGGCGGTCAAGAGCCTGGGAGAGGAGGCCAAGCGGCTGGGCGTCCTGCTGGAGACCGAGCAGCAGAACAACTCCGCCTTGGCGAGGATGCTGGAGGACTGCAAGGTCCACCTGGAAGGGCTGAAGATTGAGAGCGAATCGCTCCGCTCCCAGCTGGACAGCGAGAAGCGAAAGGCCGCCGCGATGGACGCTGTGGAGCACGCGGCGAGCCGCTCTGACGTGCACGAGGTGCTGCGAGGAATCCGAGCCGAGAGGGACCAGTTGGAACAAGCCTGCGCAGAGCTGAGGCAGGAGCTGTTGAAGGCCCATAGCGAAGCGAAGACTCTGCAGGGGCAGCTGGCCAAGGTAAGGCTTTCAGTGGGGTCCCCGGCACGAGCAGCAGCGTACCTGAAAAGGTCACAGCAGGAAGGAAGGGGCAGCGACCTGGGGTCCTTCTCGTGGGCTTTCAAGGAGCGGGGGGAGCAGAATCCTGACCCTGTTGGACTTTTGGCCTGATCCTGTGGGCCACTAGCAGGGATGATACCTTCTAATTCTGTCGAAAGAACGGGAGCGGATCGCCTTTCCACGATGCTGGGCCTGCATTGATCCAAGGTCCATGGTGGTCTCAAAAGAGACCCCCAAAAGTGTTCTGCGGCCAAAAGAACGAGGAGGGATGTCCTTCCAAAGATAACTGAAAGTTGCAAGAGGGAGCGGAAGGCGCGCAGGATTTGAACGGGACAGAAGGGAGAATATCATGCTATCACAGCCTTTCCCCAAATTACGTCTTTCTCTCCCAGAATCCTCAGCAATGGCCACACAGCCTGGGGGATTCTGGGAGTTGAAGTCCACATATCCAGAAGTTGCCCAGGTTACGACAGATGAGTGAGGATGGCTGTCTAGGCCAGGGTAGAGCTGGAACTCTGTTGAGTTCCTGTCCCCATTTCCCTACCGCAGCTTGGCAGGGTTGGTCCGAAGAACCAACTGTGTGGGTTGGTAAAAAACCTTCCTGCTCTCCTGCCTCCATGAGCAGGGCACGATCCAAGTCTGGTCTATTTTCTGACAGTTTTTTTTTTCCGGAAATAAGTACAGGTAGTCCTCAACTTACGACTGTTCGTTTAATGATGGTCCAAAGTTACAACGGCCTCGGAATGGGTGCTTTATGGCCTGTAAAGCACTTCTGAGCATTGCAAAATGTCACACACACCCCCATAGTCACAAGATCACATTTCAGGCTTGGCAGCCAGCTTGCATTTACGACTGGTTGCAGTGTCCCGCAGTCACGTGATCCGTTTTGCAACCTTTTTGTCGTTTTTCTGACAAAAAACGACCATTGGGGAAGCCGGATTTGCTTAACAACTGTGGTGATTTGCTTAACAACCACTGTAAAATGTTTGTAAAATTGGGTCCGGTCACATGGTGACTCAACTTACAACCGCAGAGATTTGCAATGGAAATTCCGGTCCCAATTGTGGTCATAAGTTGAGGACTACCTGTAGAACATTTACCTGTTTCCTTTCACCATGTTTCCTATAACGTCAGAAAGCTTTCAAAGCCTCTTTGCTTACTGTCCACAGCTCTTAATGTCCCCCAGGCACCTTCGTTTTAATCAGCCAACTTTTGATTTTTTGACAAGTAAATGTCAGGTGGCATTTGACGTAGGATGTTAGAATGAAAATTTCCCCGATGTCAGCTCTTTTCCTGACTGTGCCGGCCACTGTTGGCACACAATGTCGAATGATGTACCTTTTCGTTTAACATGCGGATGAAGATATTCCACCCCCCCAGAGTTTCAGTGTCATGTTTGAGGAGGGACCTGCCAACGGCTTCTCTTCACGGAATATTTTTTTGGGTGGAAGCCCACCCAAACCCCGTTCTTGTGATCATACTCAGATGCTGTTGGAAAGGATCCTGCCTTCCTCGGAACGGTCTGAGGAACACGGTTGTTGTCAGCCCTTCTAGGAAACCAGGGTCACATTTATTGCAAAGCAATAGTGACAGAACCTTGCACGTCTGAATGCGCTTCCCCCTCCCTCCCTTTACCTTCGTGGGAACTAGGAAGGGGCTTGTCTGCAACGCTTTCTCTGGTTACATCCCTGCCCCGGACTCGGTCCTCTTTTATCTGACTGTTGTCTTAGTGGCGGCTCTTCTTCCTGTCCTCCCTCTGCCCTCTGCACCTCCAGGCAATCCTGAACTTCACAGAGCAGTGCTCCAGCTGGGTGGAAAAGGCTGCTTAGCCATGGAAATTCTGCCTAACTCTGCATTAGGAGAGTGCCCTGCTTGGCCCATAACTGGCTCTGACACTTCTGCAAATCGTTCTGGCCGCTTCTGCCTTGCTCTGCCCAGCCCTTCGGCGCACCCTCCTCCCGTCCTGGCCAGACCAGCCTTATTGGTGATTTGTTTTTTGCTTCTCTGCCTGAGCCCAGGTGTTTACGCTGCACTTGGCTCAGGGTGCACGTATGCGCAGGAATTCTCCCGGCAAATCTTGGACTTGTAACCCAAGCCAGCGATAAACCTTTGCCTCTGCTGTTCTTGGAACCAGACCAAATCAGGGAGTGGTCCCTGACCAGCAGCTGTTTTGCACCTCCTGCAACACAGTGTCTGTGTGTGTGTGTGTCTTGTCCAATCTCGCACTGGCGTAACAATTATAGGTGCTGGGCTAGCAACAGGGAGACCCAGGTTCTGGTCCCCCCCCCAGCCACAGAAGCCCCCTGGGGGATTTGGGCTGCCCCTCTCTGTAGCCCTAGACTAGAAGTCAAACACATTGGTCTCCCAGCCAGCACTGGATCAGCGTGGCAGACAATGGTCTGTAACCTTCAGTGAGAAGGCCTTAAAATTTAGTGTGTGGGGGGGTGTTATATACATATTGATATATCTGTGTAAACTTGGCGTAGAGAACTAGCATGTCACAGAAAAGCCTTCAGCCTGGCACACCAATGCAGCCTCCCAGATGCAGGGTTTATTTGCACTTTATTTTAAATCGGAGTTTATTTTTGCTCCTACCAGCTCACGAGCGAGGCCGATTGGCAGCCAAAACAGCGTCACCTGCCATAGCGCAGGCACAGGTTGATGCCGAAGTCTTGCTTTAAAAAGCAAACGCAGGGACCGCGGGAACAGCTCCAACCCAGCAGAGAGGGGGGGTGGTGATGGAAAGGGAGGGGCGGAGGGTCAGCGAGAAAGGGGAGGAAGAGGCAGAGGGCAGGGGCAGGGGACGCGGGGCGTTGCAAGCTGCCACTGTTGGTTGCTGTGCTTCGTTCTTAAATGGGAAAGCGTTCAGGGTTTGCGAAATGGCCCTGTTCAAATTGCTGTTCTGGAGAAGGTTGTCCCTGGAGCGCCTGTTCCCAAGACAGAGCCAGGGCTGCAACTGGGGGGGTGTGCCCCGGGCACCGCGCTGGGGGGGTGCCAAAATGAGTGCCGGGGGGGCACCAACTTGAACACTGCGGGGGGCGCCAAAATGGGCGTGGAATCCATGTTTGCCCTGCATGGCACAGACCCTAGTTATGGGCCTGGACAGAGTGCCAGTTTGCCTACACCAGGTCACCCAGGCACATGGCGCAAAGACAAGCTAAGGTGTTTTAAGCATCATTTCTGGACCCTGCATGGGATTCCCACAGCCTCCAGCCCTCCCCCCCTCCCCCCTCCCCCAAGCAGCAACACCAATGGCCGCATTCTCACAACCTGCTTAAACCCGGTTACCAAAAAAGACAATTGTCTGGGTTGGCACATTGCGTGGAGCCATACCCTCACCGAACTAAGCCGGTTCACCTGTCCCCCGAGAGCCCCAAGGAAGCTAGCCCACCTCAGCGTGTGGTGGGAACACCGCCCGTAGGTCCCAAACCGAGATGGGTCAGCAGGTCACGGAAACACAGCAAAGCCGATGGCCCACTCAGTTCTGCCTGCATGGCGTGGGGATCTGTGCAGCCCGCCCGCAACCTCCAAGCCTGGCGACACAAAGTGCCTCCCGGGTTCCTGCAGGATTGCAGCGGGCTCCGTGGCACCGTTTCCCATCCCTTTCACGTCTCTGTCGCGCCTCCACTTTCCCAGGTCGAGAAGGAACGGGAGCAACTGAAGGAGACGTGTGCCGGGCAGGCCGAGCAGCTGAGCCAGACCGGCCTGAAGTTTCAGGAGAAGAACTCGGAGAACGAGGCGGAGATGAAGAGCCTGAAGGAGGCCGTCTTCGAGCTGGAGGACCAGGTGGAGCAGCACCGGGCGGTCAAGCTGCACGACGACCAGATCATCAGCGACCTGGAGAGTAGGTGGTGCGGGGCGGAAGGGACCCCCCTGCCTGGCTTGGCTGTAGCCAGATCCCCTTCGGGTTGTGCAAAAGGGGGCCCAGGGCTTGCCCGCCCTCCCACCTATTTGTCCTCACTGCAGCCCTGCGAGGTAGGATGGGGGAAAGGGAGTGACCTTGTCAGGATCTGCCCTTGTGACCCTATGCAAGCTAGCTAGCTTGCTTGCTTTCTTGTTTCTTTCTTTCTTTCTTTCTTTCTTTCTTTCTTTCTTTCTTTCCTTCCTTCCTTCCTTCCTTCCTTCCTTCCTTCCTTCCTCTCTCTCTCTTTCCTTCTCTTTCTCCTTCCTTCCTTCTTTTTTCTTCCTTCCTTCCTTCCTTCCTTCCTTCCTTCCTTCCTTCCTTCCTTCCTTCCTTCCTTCCTTCCTTCCTTCCTTCCTTCCTTCCTTCCTTCCTTCCTTCCTTCCTTCCTCAGAATTCTTGTGATTAAGAAGCTGGTTTAAAACCAAGAAAAGAACGATAATTAAGGCAGCCATCCTGATTTTGTCACCTTCCCGTTATGTTGGAAACAGCCCCCGCCTCCAAAATGGATGCAGACTTCAGGGCCCCCTCCAAAAAAGGGAGGGAGAAATCATGAAACAGTGTTGGGATTTAGTATGCTTAAACTGAGTTTAGTTTGGCTTGGCTTCACAAGCTTTCTGCAGCGTGGCAGTAATGGGTGTAGCCGTCAACTTGGAAAATTGGTGCCCTGATCCAGCCCTTCCTTGTGGCAGAAGGTCCTAGCAGGACCACTAATACAGCAGCGGTTCTGGGTTTGCAGATAGACTGTGCCTGAACAACCATGTTCCAATGAGCTATCGTTGGCATGGGGTTTTTCCCCCCTTATTTTATACTGGTGTAATTTCACAAATGGCTCATAAAGGTGAGGGGGTTGGCACCCCCTTCATCCCAGCGAGGTAGGCCAGGCTGTGATAGGGAGTCACTTATGAAGGCAAACCAGGAAATTTCAGAGCCATTAGCCAGGACAACGCAGGTTAGAATAGGCAGCGAAGCAGGCTTCCACCAGATCTTCATTACACCGGAGTAGCTGAACCGCAGAAGAAGTTCCCCCAGAAAAGGTGGGTATCTCCTTTGCTGGGGATAGGGCATTACAGATTTCCTGCGCTGGGGAGGGGACTGGACTAAATGACCTTCTAGGTCCCTTCACTGTTCTTTGGATCGTTGACTTGAACCTGGGGTTCTCTCCCTCAGTTTATCTCAGCTTCCTGGGGACCTTCATGATGACAGCATTGGGGTAGTTTGCCTTTGTTCTTTTCCAGGGTGTGTTTCTTGATGCACCTGCCTAGTCTGGGATCTCCTGGTGGTCTCCCATCCGCCATGACCCACCCTGCTTAGCTTTTTGAGATCGGCCAGGGTTGGCTAGGTGCTGCATCTATAGAGAGCCCTCCCCAAATCCCCAGGTACCAAAGCAGACCACCCACCAGTTGCCTCCCCACCATTTACAGTGTCCATGCTCCCTCTGGGCCGCTGAAATGGACGAGGGGCCACCTGGTGCTTCTGAAGAGGCCATGCTAGATGTGAATTCAACATTCCAAACTAAACTTTTTAAACTAATGCTGATTTTTTAAACTTGTTATCAAGATCAGCCCCAAACTCTGGATGAGACAAGATCGCCACCTGCTGGCAGATGTTGGGGACGCTGGGCATGTCCATAGGGCTGAAATTACTGATTTATGAGTTGGGTATAAAACGCCGTTCCTGTTTTTCCTTCTTCTTTTTCTTCCTCATAATTTTTTTTTAAACACTCTCAAAGCAGGGGTACAATTCAGTTCAAACTTTAAACCCAAAACTCCGTCATGAAACTTAAGATTTAGCTTAAAGCAACTGCAGCTTTAAAAATGAATGGTCGAATGGAATAGCAGCCCCCTTATCTGTGATGATGGTGATGAAGAAGAAGAAAAAGGAGGATGATTTTCCTTTATACAACTGTGTCTAATATTACCTCCCACTCCAGAAAGCCATGAGCAAAGGTAGTTTAAGGTTACACTCCGCTGAGCTGCTGAGCTTGCCGATCGGAAGGTCGGCGGTTCGAATCCGCGCAGCGGGGTGAGCTCCCGTTGCTAGTCCCAGCTCCTGCCAACCTAGCAGTTCGAAAACATGCAAATGCAAGTAGATTAATAGGTACCGCTTCGGCGGGCAGGTAACGGCGTTCCGTTTAGTCATGCCGGCCACATGACCACGGAGGAAGTATCTACGGACAAACGCCGGCTCTTCGGCTTTGAAACGGAGATGAGCACCGCCCCCTAGAGTCGGACACGACTGGACTTAATGTCAAGGGAAACCTTTACCTTTACCTACTTCAGGTGCATCACCTGGCCACGTAAAAAGGGGTGGGGCTTCAGTTGCACAGCCATGACTTTTTTGAGAGCCCCCACGGATGCAGGACATATTGGACTACCTCTCCCATCATCTCCAGCCAGCCTCGCCAAAGAGATCGGCTCTTAAAGTCTACCCCATCAGGGAGAGCATGCAGTCCATAAAGGGCCATGTTTTTGGTGTGAGCGGTGTTTGGAATCTCAAGAAAATGGGCATTGTGCTTTTAATTTATTTTAGAAAAATTCTGTCCCTTGCGATGTACTTCCTGAATTGTAGCGTCCTGGCCAACGGGAGTCACCAGACAGGCTGCTCCCCCACGCAAGTGGATCTGCTGGAAGGTGCATTAGAGGTCATCTAGTCCACCAGGCAATAATTGATGCACAACATGATTGTCCTAACTGCCAGGAACCACGCTGAGACAAGGAACTGGTCTCTAATGCTTTATTGCTGGTACATAACAGGAATCCTAACAAACTGAAGAAGCGTGGGAAAACCCAGCCATATAAACCCCAAAGGCTAAGGCGGTCCTGATCTGTGTCTCTTTGAATGGCCACCTAATTCCTCAGTACTGCGCATGCACTTTACAGCCTGGATGGGAGCCCCCTGCTCGCCATCCTCACTCATGACAATGATGCTGTACAAAGGTCCCCCCCACCCGTTCACAGCTAACCCTGTACTTCAAGCATGAGCCGCAAGTCCAGGGGGACCCCCAAATTGCACACAAGTTCTGTCTGTGTGTCCAGTACTAGTGATGGAAGGAGCAGCAGGTCCTGGCTGGGGAATTCTGGGAGTTGAAGTCCACACGTCTTAAAGTTGCTGAGGTTGGGAAACACTGCTCCAGGCACCAAGACAGGACCTCCTGGTAGGGGTCAACAGACAAGTTGTTCATCAAGTTGGAAGGGACATTAGAGGTCATCTAGTCCAACCCTGCCCAGCACTGGGCAGACATACACAAAACCATGCCCCACGGGTGGCCATGGAGCCAGGGAGGACAAGGGGGATTTCCACGGCTTAACAGCTCTTCCCACCAGGAAATTCCCCATTCCCCTCTTCCTTTTAATTTCAACCCACCGGTGAAGTCTCTGCGCCTGGGATGCACAGATGGGTTGCTGAGGTATGACATAGATAGTTAACGCTGCATGAGAGGACAAGCAGCTTGTCTGGTTCTGAGCCTGGTGGTTACATTTTTCACTCCTTTCGATCCTTTGCTACGTTGAAATAACCTTTTCCAAACTGTGGTCTTATGAGGTGGCCTGGGGGCTTCCTGCCCCTGTCCACTGAAAAAAAAAAACTTGACCCAAATCATGTGGGAGCAACATCTTTCAAAATCTTAGGCGCAGATGCAGGAATCTGACCCTGGCTTTCTGTGTTCTAGTGGGGACCCAGTTAGATCTCGGTGTCCTTCTGCAAGATCACCCGAAGCTCACGGGAGGCAATGGTCTTATGAGATTTTAACACTTTTCAGTTTTAATTAAAAAGAAACAAACTGATCAGAATTTATCTTAGGGGATGATAGACACCCATACCTGTGGGCACCCGGTTGCCACCCCCTGCCTTAGGGAGGGGTGAGAGACTTAGATAAATTATGCCCCCTTGCCCGCTTCGTTGTGGTGGGGAGATGGGCTTGTCGGTTCAGGCCACTCTACCCTTTGGCCGCTTTGATCTCCTCTTTGGGGGGAGATGGGCGGTAATAGAAATCTGAATAATAAATAAAATAAAAAAGAATGCCTTTTCTTCCCAGATAATCTGCTCAAACTGGAAAATCAGAAGTTGGAACTCGAGAGGCAACTGAAGATGCTGAATAAGCAAATTAAGGTGAGGGTCTCTTTCGGGGCGTCGGCAGCAGCTCGCGGGCAGAGCGTCCCACCTGATCGGGGAAGATCTAGGTTTGACCCCCGGCATCTGCAGACGGGGGAGGCTCCTGCGCCGCCCCCTGCAGATGCCTCAGGCAGTAGCAAACCAGGTACATTAATTGGGATGGGTTATCCAGTTCTCGTTTCCTGCAGCAGGGAAGTTCCCAGCAATTCGGCTCTGCTTACACCTTTGCTAGCTCACGAGTCATTTAGTCCAAGGGGAATTAATTGATGATTGTTACCGGATGCCCAGGTACACATTCTTCCCTGGCCTAATGGACAGGCTCAGGGGCCTGCAAGATACGGAGCGTTTCTTGAGCACTTTTTCTCCCACCACAGTCATCCACAGGATATGTCCTCAACACATATACGAACACCTATGTACAGACCCGTGCACAGCCTTTTTTTCTAGCCCAGAGAGAAAGAACAGGAATGGGGAAAGCAGGGGCATCCACACAGGAGGGTCAAAAGAGTCAAGATACCAGCCACGACCGCCTGACCGAAGCCCCACCCCTTTTATACCCGGCGGTGTTTTGATCAGGCCATTGCAGCCACTTTCTTGACTTCCTTGACCCCCCCGGACGCCATTTTGCACCCTTCTTGTTCCAAGATGCATAGACTCCCACGGAGCCACACGCCTGGTGCACAATATCCCGGCCTGGGGTGTTGGTAGAAGATAGACGGGCAGACCTGTGCCCAAAGCTTTTTGCCGCTTTTAAAGTGCTGGCAGGGTGGAGTTCCTCACGAGGCCTCCATGGACCAGATGAGCAGAGCCGCTGGGGGGTGGGGGGGTACCCCCTTCTCCATCTTCGTTCCCCAAATGCCAGCCCATGCCAAACCTCCCGCCTTCCCGCCTGCCCCGCAGGAAGACACGGAGGAGTGGCACCGCTTCCAAGCCGACCTGCAGACGGCCGTGGTGGTGGCCAACGACATCAAATGCGAGGTGCAGCAGGAGCTGCGTGTCGTCAAGCGGCGCCTGCTGGAGGAGGAAGGGAAGACCGCGCAGTTGCAGAAGGAGCTGGAGGAAGCTCAGGGCGGAAGCAGCCGGTGAGGGGGCCCGGCGGCGGCGGGGAGGGGTCAGAAACCCCCCTGGTAGTCTTGGGGGCTCCCTTCCCCTCTCCCCAGCCTCAGGCAGCCCCGTGTGCCTCTCTCGTGCGGGCTGCTGCATGGCGTGGAAAGAAGCGTCTTTGCTGCACCGTTCATACGGCAGGCTGGGCAGAACGGGGATTCCTTCTGTTCTGCGTTGGCGGAGCACACCGAGAAGGTGGCGCCGGTCCTCGGCCTCGCGTTTTTGGGAAGGACGCCAACAAACGGGAGCGTGTGCAACCGGAGAGGAAGCAAGACGATGGGGCGGGGGGCTGGAAGGAAAAGTTATGGAGGAATTGATGGGGGGGGGCTTAGGTTGGTGAAGAGAAGACGGGGCCGCTGCCTCCGAGGATCTGGAGGGCTGCAGTGCAGAAGATGGGGAGGGTGTTTCGGGCTTTGATTGATTGATTGGTTGGTTGATTGATTTTCAAGATTTATAAGGCCACCCCACTCAAACCATGCGACTCAGGATGGATTTTAGATGGACATCAAGAAAAATTCCTAAAAGTAGGAGCCGTTCAATAATAGAACTTGAGAAACGGTGGGTTTCCCCTTCCCTGGAGGTGTTTAAACAAGGTTGGATGGCCATCCGTCCAGGATGGTGTAGCACGGAATGCCTGCACTGGGCAGGGGCTGGACTAGCTGATCTCCAAGGTCCCTTCCCATTCTGACATTCTACGATTTTGTGATTTTAAGGGTTGGCCATTTCTTCTGACATTCCCCCCACCTCGCTCCAAGCCACATCAGCTTGGTCACCTTGCTAGGGCTAGGTCCCATGTTACTGTGATGAAATGAAGCTGAATTTCTTGGGAATGGAAATGCTGCAGTTTAAGCCTGCTCCAAAATTCATAGAATGCTAGAGTTGGGAGGGATTCTTGAGGCCATCTAGTCCAACCCTCTGCTCAGGGCAGGAATTTAAAGAAGGCATCCCCAACAGGTGGCTGTCCAGCCCCTGCTTGAACACATTCGACAAAGGGGAGCCCGTCTCTCTTCGGGGTCCTGGCCCCTACTCTTCGGAGGCCCTCTTCAACCCCCATGTGATGCCCTCTGCACTAGGACCCTGGAGACACTGAATTAAATAAGTAGCCCAAATTTGGGGACTCAAATTGGGGGGGGACCCATTTTATACCCAGCTTCTGAGGTGCATTTCCCAGCATCTCCAAGAAAAACAAACCAAGTAGCTAGGAATGAGAAAGATAATTCTTTCCCCAGGGAGTCAGAACTAACGGTTGTGGGCAGGATGAAGCATCGTCTTAATGTCTCATTTCCTGAGTGACCAAGCGGGTCCAATTCAGCTCCAATGCCCTACCTCCAGTTTTGCTAAAAGTCATGTATTTTTAATTTCCTGCTTCTTAATTTATTTGATCAATTGGCTGGTGGGCCGATGCATCATCCTGGTGTTCTGTGCTTGCAAGAAGCAAAGAGTGATGTATGTGGGATTGGAGGCAGAAGAAGAAAATCGCCAGTTCAGTCTGGCATGTGGCCAGATCTCCAATTTAGAAAGGTGTTCCAAGAAAGACTTCTCTGCTGTTGCCGGTCAGAGGGGAACCCTTTCACAAAAGGACGTGCAAAGCATTTTCTGCTGGGGGTGTGTGTTTGGAAACATAGGAGAGTGTACCGTTCAGATTGTGCTAGGAAGGCGCGGGGCCTGCTGTAAGATTCCCATTCAGAAGGGGCAGATCTCGTCTGTTATCGTAATAGTATCCTGAAGGGGTCACCCCAAAAGGTTGCAAGGTGGAGTTGCCACCAACATACTGTCGGTCTCATCTTCAAATCTGCAGATCTTCTTTACCAACGTCTGAACCCCGACTTTCTCAGCCACAGCCCCAAGCGATCGGCTCTCCTCTCCCCTGAACAGCTCCCATAAACCTGGTGACTGAGTTTGTGGCCCCCTAAAAGGGTAAAAGCTGGAGTTGGCTTGGAACACACCTTCCTTGGAGCCCACGCCCTTTCGAGTCTCCCCAAAACGGGAATTGCAAGCCAGCGGCGTTTCCCACCAGAAAAATAACCCTCCCAAACAAGGGAAGAAAGCATTGTCCATCTCCAAGGGTTCGCGTTCTGTTTAGGAGCCTTGCTTGATCGACCTGTCTCCGTCTGTCTCCCCGATTTTCCTTGCATCTGCGTCTGTCTGGCTTTCGCGTCATTTTTGTTGATTTAATACCATGGACTTGCCTGTGTCATCAACAAGGAAGAATAGCCCTTAATGGAGAATACGTGGGGATCTCTTCTCCAAACTGTTTGTCTCCCAGGGTTTACAGCACTGGAAAAATAAACTCAATGAGGTTTCCACTGGGCACATTAACCTGTCGCCTGAACCCCTCTTACCAAATGGTATTTGTTGGTTCTTTGCAACGAGAACCGTGACTGGAGATTGTGGGCTTGGTTTCATTTTTAAATATCCAGGCCTGAGTCCTGGGACCTTAGCTAAGATTAATGTGTGTGCAGCTCGGCCTAACTTATTCCTCGGGATCTGCATCATTCTAGTTTGTGGGGGTGAGGGCTTTTGAAGGGTGTGGGAAAATCTCTGCCTAACCCCCTTCGGAATTCGCTGGAAATGACCTGCGGGCCTTTCAAGCAGCCATGAGGGCTAGCAGCTTGGTTTTCTGTTTAAAACGGAAGTGAGGATTCTTGAGAAAGAAGATTGGGGGTACCGTGCAGGGAAAAACAGGGGGGTCTTTGGGCAGGGACCACAGAGTTAACTTTTTAAAAACATTTATATCATTTTCTATTTGTCTTTCGTAAAGCAGTTCCTAGCTCAAGGTGCTTCTGCAGCCCGCCTACCTGTTATTACTCTAGTCCCTGCTAGGGGGAAGCCCCCTGTCGACAAAACCGTTTTGGCCAGTGCATTCGTCCGGAGCGTTCCTGTTTCCCGAGTTCTTTTGCACTGCTTTAGGGAATGGACCACTCCAGGGATCTCTGGCCCAGGCTCTGTCCCCGTGCCCTCTCCCAATCTGGTGCCCCCCACTTGCTTTTTCTCTCCACCTGTCCCCTGCAAACACACACCCATCCACGCACAAGTCGGCTTTCATTTTTGGACCAGCTGGCGAGCTCGAACCCCCCGGGTTTCCGAAGATCATCCAAAGCCAAGGTAAGAGATGGTCCGGCGGGCCCCTCGGAGCCCGATGAGGGAGCCGCCTCCCCTCTGCCCGACTAACCACCCTCCGTCCTCCGCCCCTCGGCTGTTGAATTTCCTCCCCACCCCGAAAGCCACCCCCTCCTTTTTCCCGCGGCCGATAACCTCCCTTTCTCTCTTCTAGAGTTCAGCTTGCGCTGTGTGTGTCTCCCAAGCCCTCCCGTCCGTCTTCGTCTGCCGCCCTGCTTTTTTCCATCCATTGCCTGTATGTTGCAGCTGTCCCGTCTTGCAGAGCCTTAAGAAGCCTCGTGCCCCCCCAAATAAAAGGGGGCGCTGGTTTGACCTTGCCCCCTTCCAAGGGTTTAGCCGCTCCGTAGGGCTCGGTCGTGGCGGCCGGGTGGCTGGGCCAGCTGATCGGGTAAGGAGTCACTTTGGGGCACTTGGAGTTGGGCGAATGGCACGGGGCAGGACATGGTAGAAGGGATTTTGCAGCAAGGTGGATGATAGCCATTGGGCAGAATTAAAGGTGGAACCTTATGGGGATGTGGTTTTCTCAGCCTCTAATCATATGACACCGTGTTTCTCAACCTTAGCAACTTTAAGGTATGTGGACTTCGACTCCCAGAATTCCCCAGCCAGCAAGGCTGGCTGGGGAATTCTGAGAGTCGAAGTCCACATACCTTAAAGTTGCTAAGGTTGAGAAACACTGACATGTAGTTTTGTAGAAGAATGCTCAAACAATGGTTTAGTAGATTTACAACAATCCTGCAGGGTCGGCGGTCTGAATAGCTCTCCCTGGCTTGGCACGATGGCCTTGCTGACCAACACTATTAGCCAAAACAAGACGTGAACCATTAGTTAACAGCCGTGCCTGGTTTGACTGCCGTTGGACAGCGTCAATTTGGTTTGCAAAAAATTTCCAGCCAGGAGACGTAGGCCAGAGAACCTTTATGAGCCCCAACCACAGGTTGTCGCAGCAGACCCACGGCCTTCTGGAGGGGTCTCTTAACCAGAGTGGAGGGGCGAAACATTAGCGTCATGTCTGGTCAACCGGAGGTTCCCAGAAGCAAATGCTGCAAAGGGCTATTCCCCGCCCCTGCAGGGCACTACAGCTACAGAAATCAGTCCTCGAATTACGACCATTCGTTTAGCAACCGTTCGAAGTTACGACGGCGCTGGAATAGCGACTCGCGACTGGTTCTTGCACTTATGACTGTTGCAGCATCCCTGAGGTCACGCAATCTAAATTCAGGCGCTTGCCAATCAGCTCGCGCTTATGACGGTTGCGGCATTCCAGAGTCACGTGATCGCCATTTGCAACCTTCCCAGCCGGCTTCTCACAAGCAAAGTCAATGGGGGAAACTGGATTCGCTTAACAACTACAGCAAAAAAGATTGTAAAATCGGGCACGACTCACTTAACAACTGCCTCGCTTAGCAACAGAAGTTCCGGTCCCAGTTGTGGTCGTAAGTCGAGGACTACCTGTACTCATTCCTGTAGATTTGGCTGAGTTGAGAAAAGGGGGTGGAATTAGGATTGGGAAATGTCACTGAACCCTTCACACGCTGCATTTTCAGCAAAAAATAACCCACAGGCTTCACATCCCCCAATATCAAAGGTCTGAGCTCACTTGGTAAGTCAGGGGACACAATTGATTTAACAGCTTGCATCAAGATGTGCAACTCCATCCCGGTCCCCCATCCCTAAAACTCATCTTTGTTTCTTCCTTTCTCTTTTTTTCCCCATAGATCTCAGCTCCTGGTCAATTAACTCAGCCCGGGAGGAACATTTGGCTCCGTTAAACTGAATGCCGCCTTCAGCTGAGTCTTCTGCCACAGGAGAAGGGAACACTGGCGTTTTATTTCAGCAAGAAGCATCTGGGCACTTAGAGGAGATTAAAACTCCCCGAGAAGCCAACGTTGTCGGCTGACTTTGTCTCAACTTAATTTGGGAGGGGTTCATGCTCGCTGCCGAAGGCTTGCAAAGCTGGAGGTTTCCTGGAATCCATGACACTGGCTTCAGGTTTCAGCTGAGCCAAACACCGGGTGCCGCAGGAGTGGGTGAAGAGGGGCCATCTGGGATCTGGGGGGCCCGTTCTGCCTGCCCAGCCCAGTGGTGTTGGCCGGCTCATCTCGGCGGCTGTCCGGCGGAGGTCTTCCACTAGGGGACAGTCGGGACTTGAAACTTTGGCACTTTCTGGAAACTCTTCCAAGGGATGGTCAAAGACCGCCCGTGTTTTTTTATGCGAAATCTGCCGGCAGACAGATTGAAAGGGGCAAGGGGTGGGGGGGAGCCTGTGGCCAGGAATGACTTTGGCTTCCCCATGCCAGGGTGCTGGCCGCTCGGAGTCAGTGACCCTTCAGAGTTCCGCAAAACACTCCCTTGTTTTTTTTGTGGCTTTTTTTTTGGTTTTGATCTTTTGGGCGTGCCTGTTCTTCTCCCACAGTCTTGGCCTAGAACAGTGTTTCTCAACCTCAGCAACTTTAAGACACGTGGACTTCAACTCCCAGAATTCCCCAGGTGGCCTTCTTCCAGGAATTCTGGGAGTCAAAGTCCATATGTCTTAAAGTTACCACGTTTGAGAAATAACTGGCCTAGAGCATAGTATTTGGGCTCCGGTGTGTCGGCAGGATCTTCTGAAGGGCCCTCGGGAATCTCCTTCTTGAGGGAGATACCAGATCTGGACTGCTAAACTGCAAGTGACCACCAGAGGGCAGCAAGAGATGCACCAAATACCCCCTGCCTTCTGCCCTCTGGTGGTCAACCAGAGTATTGCAGCCCAGATCTGGTCATGAGCCACATCTGGATGGTCGGGTTCTGACTGAAATGGGGCGATTGCATGAGGGATATTTGCCCCTTTCCCCGTCGCCCTCTGTGGATAAGAAAGGTTTAGGTGAGCAGAGTCCTTTTTGCAAAGTTATTTTGCAGCCAGTTGGGGGCTGTCACTCAAGGAAAATATTCTAGTTTTAAAAACAAACTGGGGCAGCTGGTCTGCTGCAAAGCAAAAGACCAACCTCCACCGTTCTCCGGAGCTCCAGGAAGACCTCTGGGCTCCATCTGGGCCTCCTCAGCGTTCTTTGCAGATACAAATGCTGGGCGGAGTCCAGGGGAGGCAGAGGGGAGCTGGGGAGGTTAAGAAAAGATTGTCTGGCCACCCTCCTTGTGGTAGCCATGTTGTGAAGGCACCCACAACCGGCTCCCTGCTTCCTAAATGTTCCTGTCAAGCCGCATATTTTAGAGAACCCAAGCTGCCACTCCGTCACCTCCTTTGCCCTCAGATGGCATCTAAGGGGAAGGCGTCAGCGTAAGGGAATGGCCCTATCTAGGTTTGCAGCCCACAAACCAAGTTACAGATTCTTCTGCATACATACAGAGATGTCTGAGCTTGCAACGGGGAGAAGCACACCGCCAGACATTCAGCCAGGAAGGGGAGGATGGGCGTGCCGGGGGCCGGAGCAAGGGGCCTGTTTCTCTGCCTTCCGATGCCCCAACTTCCCTGGCCCTTTGAGCTGGCGGAGACCAGGACTGGCTGTGCCGAAAGAGAAGTGGGAAGCCCCCAGGCCTCGGGGCCTATTCATAGCCTCTCTGGAGTCTTACAGCTGTGAGGATGGGAGGGGGGTGCTTGGGGTGCGACAGATGGACCCGTGGGGGGTGAGCAGAGGAAGAAAAGCACATTCAGAGCTGCTTTCTCTGCCTGCTGCCCGCACATGGGTGCGCTTCCTGCACCCACGCAGGCGGGAACATTCTTTCTTCAGCCGCAGGTGGCCAGTCAAGTCGGGTTTCTTCCCAGACAGCAGCCCCTGCCTGACCCCTTGCAGAAGATCCAGCTGCTGGGCTTAAGGAAATGTATCTGTTGCACCAGCTAAATGGGGGCTCAGTCCTGCTCCCCCCTTGTTCCCACATTGCAGGGACCGCTCTATTGTGCCACTTTAATTTGTCTTGTACCACTTCCTTCGAGGGCAGGGGTTGGCAACAAGGAATGCTGCTGGAGCAGAGCCTTCTCAGTGGTGGGGCCCGGGGAGACCGACCTGGGGGCCCTTGCCTCCCCGTGTAAACACGGTTCCGCCGCATTTTTGGTTCCGAGCTGAGCTTTCTTGCATATATTCCAGTCGTGCCTCCGTGTTCACTGTTTGCTGCCTAATGTTACCGTTACTTACATTTTTACGGGAGGCTTGTGGCCATGCATGCCAGAGAACGAAAACTGCCTCATGGCCGGACAGGCTACTCGGTCTACCTACTCAGTCCCAGCCGGCAGCCTCTGTCTCGGAAATGGCCTTTCTCCCGTTCCTGCTTCCAGGGAAATCTGCCAGAGGTTAGACCTGGGCCTGCTCTGCATGATCTTGATCCAAAGTGTGGCCTCTCGCCTTTTGCAATAAAATAAATCCAAACCACCCTCGGCTTGGTCTTGCTGTTGCTTCTTTACCAAAGCGTTATTTCGCAAACGAGGGTGCAGCGGGCCGCCGTTCCTACCTTCTGAATATCCCACCGGGGAGGGGGGGAAAGGAAAAGCGGCTTCTTGCCAGCGCTGTTGTGCAAACACATTCCAGGGAATCGGTCTCAGATTGCAAGGATGTGTAGCATGATAGCTTTCCAAATTACGTGGCCTGGAACTCCTGAGATTGGAGGGGCTGCTTTGAATCCCTGAGAGAAGGGTGGTACCGATGGGGAGATCGCTTTGAGAAATCGATTGCGGTTACATTTTCTGCACTGGGCGATGCTCAGGTTACACAGTGATCATGCTTGATCGTTTCCACTGACGGTGAGATGGAGGGAGTCTCCCTGGCTGTGTGACTAATCTAATCTTCCGCCAGAGGAGATGCAAATCAAACGGCCATTAAAACATTAGGAACAAGTGAAAGAAGAGATGGCGTGATTGCCACAGGGCATTAGCTCTTGATTTTAGGAGGGAAATCAATAATTAAAATGCCATTGTCATTTGTAAATGTCCCCAGGAAGGCACAGGGGAAAAGCTGAGTTGGGAATGAGGGTGGCTTCGCCAGTTTCAGCTGAAACTCCGCAGAGAGGCATCGGGATGGCACAAGAGGGAGGGAAGGTGTGAAATTGAGCTTGATCCCAGATGCTCTGGGGTGGCACGGTTCTTCCACAGGGAGGCTGGGTGCGGGCGTTTCCTGCTTCCGTGGCAGGGCCAGAAGGGACCTTCCGAATTTCTAAGGCAAGAATCTTTCAACTAAAAAATAAAAGGCTTTTAGCTCATAGCCAGGCCACCGCTGCCGTAGCTCTCCGAAACGGGTCAGGAATTAAACCAGCCTTTTGAGAGATGGATACTTCGTGCCAGTCCCCAAAGCGTTCGCGCCCGTCTGTTCCCGTCCCTGTGTCAGCCTGTGAAACTGTTGGAGAAGCCCAGGAAAATTGACAAAATGGATTTTTGCCTGTGGGTGGGCATTTCTGAGCCAAGAAAAAGGGCGGGGTGAAGGCAATTTGGTCCATATTTGGGGGCTCCCCCCCCAGAGCTGGAACCTCCCATGAATTTTGGACATTTTCCCCCTGCAGGCTGGCACCGGACTCCATCAACTGTGCAGAGGCAGACGCCCCCAATCACTGGCAAGGTGTCTCGGTCAGCCGCCTTTCGCCAACCCCACCTGAGTCCTTGGCCACTGTCAAATCGCTGATCAAGTCATTTGATTTGGGATGCTCAGGTGAGTGGACTGTCGTGGCTTCCTTTTACAACAAGATTTTTTTTTTTCAGATACAGGTAGTCCTCACTTACTGACCGCAATTGGGACTGGCCACTCCATCACTAAGCAATGTGGTCATAAAGTGAAATGTCATGTGACTGTGCTGACTTACGACGTCAGTTCCTGTTGCGGTCATTAAGTGAATCACTGGCGGTCGATAAGCGTGACGTCAGGTGACCGCGACTTGCAACTTCCTGCTGGCTTCCCCAGTGACTTTGCTTCTCAGAAGCCAGCAGGGAAGGTCACAAATGGCGATCACGTGACTGCAGGGATGCTGCTGCGGCTGCAGCTTTGAGGACCAGTCATCAGTCTCCTTTTTCAGCACCGTTGTAACTTTGAATGGTTGCTGATGAGCAGTCGGTAAGTGAGGACTACCTCTACCCTTACAGGGATTTCTGCAAGGGGGTATTCAAAAAGGCAAGATGGCAGTCACTCCCAAAGGGGAGTGGATTTGATCGTGAAGCTGTGGCTGCCATCTTGACTTTTGGCACGCACATGCGCGCACACAGGATGCCCCTGTATCCCTTATTATCTGCCACATCCTGGTTAAGTGTTCCCAATGTGACTTTTCAAGAGCATTTTGGCAAAACGAAGGGATCAGCTGCAAAGCCAGGAGTTGGAAATGAACTTTTCCCAAGGCTTTTTCTGAGGAGGTGGGAGAGAATCATAGACCCCTTGGGTAGGGGGGATATCAGAGGTCATCCAGTCCAACCCACAAGGTCCACTAGCACATCTCTGCCGATGGCCCGCCAGCCTCCATTTGAGGTCCTCTAGTGCAGAAGAAAACACTTCTCACAGCAGCCTGTTCCACCGGCTGACAGCTCCTACAGTCAGGAAGTTGCCCCTGCTATCCAGCCTGCATCTCCTGCATTGTAGTTTTAACTCCAACGGCCACAGAGAATCAGTCCATTCCCAGTTCTGTGGAACAGCCTTCCGAATATTTGAAGAAAGAGAAAGGGACCAAACACGCCTCTTTGCGGAATGTTCTGCTGGGACAGCCTCGCTTGGCACCCAGCAATTTTCACCCCATCCACAGACCTTCCTGCCTGCCATCCTGTTTCACGTGGGGGTAACCGGGTGGAACAAAAGAGAGTCCCATCCTTCTCCTGGCTGCAGGGAGGCGTTCTACTCCTGAATGCCAGGCAACCCAGGGAAAAGTCTGTCGCCTCCTTGCGGCTGGGATTCAGAGGTAGACTGCTCCTGGACAGGGAAGCCCCACACAGCTTTCCACACTTTAGGGTCCCAGATTCTACAAGAGTGCCAGATTCCTTCCCCATCAGCCCCCAGGTGAGAATTTTCCCTCCCCAACCTCTGTAGCACAAAACAGCCTGATTTTGAGTTGCCAGTCTGCTGCTGTTCTCGTCCCAGGACCCCTTGTCCATACATGACTCTCTGCTCCCCTTCCCTCTCTCGCAGGAGGCACTGGGCAAACCGTGCCCATCCACAAGGCGTGCCGGAGTCCTCTGAGCAACATCCCCACCCGGACAGCTCCTGCCGCTGCTGTGTCGCCCATCCAGGTACCCAAAGGACCCTCGCTTGCCTTGCAGAACCTCCAGCTGGGGAGGGTGGTGCCTCTGTCTCAGCATGCGTTTCTCAGTCTCAGCATGCTTTAAGACGGGTGGACCTCCACTCCCAGAATTCCCCAGCCAGCATGTTGACGTTGAGGACCACCTATCCTGCAGCAGGCTGGCTGGGGGATTCTGGGAGCTGAAGTCCACCTATCGTCAAGCATGTTGGCTGGGGAATTCTGGGAGTGGAAGCCCACCCGTTTCAGAGTTGCTGAGATTGAGAAACCCTGTTCTTCGGGGAAATTTTTTTCTGAAAGAAAGGCCGGGTTTTGCCCATCTCCAGCAGGACGGGAAGCTGGTCTGTCTGTTTCTCTTCCTTAAGGCAGCAAATATAAGCAGATCGCAGCACGAGCAGGGGAGGACCCCTCTGACCTCTCTGGAATCCAGCGGAGGGCTTCAGCTTGGTGGAGCCTCTGAGAAAGGAATCTGGTTTTGATCTCTCTGCTTCCCAGAATTCCAGCAAACGATAAACGGAGGGTGCCTGGAGGTCTGCCCGTGGGGGTGCCCGGGAGAAGCAGGCGAGCAAAGATGAGCGATAGCAAGCCAGACACGGTCAGGATTGCTCCGAAATGCTTCCGAAGAATCCCGGTGGAAAGGCAGGCTATCCCAAGCAGCCGTCCCCCACGTTTGTCCTCAGCCCCCGGGTTTCTCAGCGCAAGACCAGCTCCCCAGCCTGTTTGTCCATCCTTCCCTGCTTTGCAGAGCTTTTGAGAAATGCAAAATTTAAAAAATAGTGGGAAAACGGTGGGAGCGCAGCACAATTACCAGTAGAAAAGGCTGCCGTTTCCCTCCCCCCCCAAAATTTGAAAATCCCATCAACCAGGCCGCTGCAGGGTGGTATCTGGATGTCAGCTGTAGAGGATCTTCCTTTTAATACAGTCTATTTTTAATAACTCTTCTATCATTTAAAGAAAGTCAAATTGCATCCCTAACGCGTCGTAAACCAGCCTGCGGAAACTCCCTCTCACATGCACGCCATTGCCACATTTTTTGAAAAGAGCAGTGCCACTTCAGGGCAGTGACCTGATTACAGAATGCTGGTTGGCATTATGGACTTGGCAGGAGGAATTATTCTCTTGCCCCAGGCCTAGCCAGTGTAACTGGGCAACCCTTTCTAAATGAGGATGATTCCCGGCAGACTTTTTGATGATGGGGGAGAAGTTGGCTTTTTTCCCCCTTGGTTGCTTTTCTCCCTTGTTGTGTTACAGTTTGTGCCCGTTCCTTGCTCATCATTTAAGGGCCCCTTTTCCTGAGGGAACTTACTTTGTGAGATTGCCCATCTGCGTGGGCACATGGGGGGTGATGGGGCCTGGGCCTTTAGAAACGAACAGCCTTAAAAAGAAGGAACGACTAAGAAAGAGGGAAAGGGTAAAGGGGAGAGAGGAAGGAAGGAAGGAAGGAAGGAAGGAAGGAAGGAAGGAAGGAAGGAAGGAAGGAAGGAAGGAAGGGGAAGAGAGAGAGAGAGAAAGAAAGAGAAAGAAAAAGAAAGGAAGGAAGGAAGGAAGGAAGGAAGGAAGGAAGGAAGGAAGGAAGGTTAGAGGAAGGAAGAAAGGAAGGAAGGGGAAGAGAGAGAAAGAAAGAAAAAGAAAGAAAGAAAGAAAGAAAGAAAGGTTAGAGGAAGGAAGAAAGGAAGGAAGGAAGGGGAAGAGAGAGAGAGAGAAAGAAAGAGAAAGAAAGAAAAAGAAAGAAAGAAAGAAAGAAAGAAAGAAAGAAAGAAAGAAAGAAAGAAAGGTTAGAGGAAGGAAGAAAGGAAGGAAGGAAGGGGAAGAGAGAAAGAAAGAGAAAGAGAGAGAGAGAAGGAAAGTTAGAGGGAGGGAGGGAGGGAGGGAGGGAGGGAGGGAGGGGAAGAGAGAGAGAGAGAAAGAAAGAGAAAGAAAAAGAAAGGAAGGAAGGAAGGAAGGTTAGAGGAAGGAAGAAAGGAAGGAAGGGGAAGAGAGAGAGAAAGAAAGAGAAAGAAAGAAAAAGAAAGAAAGAAAGAAAGGTTAGAGGAAGGAAGAAAGGAAGGAAGGAAGGGGAAGAGAGAAAGAAAGAAAGAGAGAGAGAGAAGGAAAGTTAGAGGGAGGGAGGGAGGGAGGGAGGGAGGGAGGGAGGGAGGGAAGGAAGGAAGGTTAGAGGAGGGAAGGAGGGAAGGAGAAGAGGAAAGAAGAAAGTGTGAGAGGAACAAGAAAGCCATTGTCTCCCCCTCCCCCCCCCCCGCCAAAACGCCATATTTTTAAAGGAACAGATAACCTGGAAGCGTTCCTGGAGTCATGGTCATACTGCCGCTGACTCCCACATATCCCTCCAGGAAATTCCATCTTGGCTTCAGTCCCCTGCCCGGCAAGGGATTAGGAAATTCGATCCGGGTGGTTTTTCCAGGCTGATTCCACAGCCCGTGCTTGCCAGGAAGGACCATTTGTGGAAGATGCGGCCGAGAGGAGGCAGGCGAATCGCACTGGATGCCAAGGAGGCTCACCTGGAGCGTTTTTTCCTTCCTGGCTGCTGGAATCTGTTTCCCCGCCTTGTGTGGGCTCTTAGAGAGTCAGCCCTGAGAAAGAGAGCTGGGCTTCCCAGGCTGATGCTCGGCCCCAAACAAAACCCTGCCTTGGCATCGCTTCTCTCTCTCTCTCTCTCAAAAGAACTTTATCGATTTTTGAAGTACAGTTAAAATACAAAATATAAAGATTAGCTAGAATGCAGAACTAAAGAAAAAAAGAGAAACGATGAAGGTTCAGAGTTAGAAAGAAAACAGGAAAAGAAAGTGGCTTCTGACCTTCTCCGGTACAGATACAGATACGTATTATACAGATATAATCTCTTACCATTAATTAAACCTTAATAACGTTATTTCTATAAAATCAAACCATTCAATCATCAGAACCCCAAATCAGAGCTTCGTTTTTTTCGGATGCAAGCAAATAACCTAAAAGTGGTTGCCAGACAGAAACAAAATCCAGCCTTGGCGCCGCTTCTCAGATTTAGCCGGGTGCCAAGCAGGATCCACACCTGGCCAGCGGTCGCTTTTGATGCGGTACGCTCTGTCCTGTTGTGCTTTTCGAATCAGAGGAATTGCTTCTTTGCTCCTCCGTGGCCCGACTCTCTGGCGCTGGAGTCCTGAGCAATCTCTGGAGAGGGGAGAGCCCTGTGGCCCAGCAGTTTACACGCCCCAAATCCCAAGGTGGTTCTGCTGCATTTCCGGCTGGAATTCAGAAACTCTCCACACTGTCTGGCGTGCTAGAAAACTGCTGCTGTTGAGCCAGAATCATCAGTTTTTAGACCCAAACATCTGGAGACCGGTACCTTCTCTGCCCTTGGAGTGGACGGCGCTGAACTAAACGGGGCTGACCTCTTAAAGTCAGTGTTCTTCATTCCACGTGCTTCCATGCAGATCGTTGTGTTCACGATGCGTAGAGACTTGGATCTTTTTTTCAAAAAAAAGAAGGAAAGCTAGGATTCCATCTCAGGAGCTTTCGGTACAGTTCTGCAGAGGAATTGCTGAGCCTGTTATCTGTTCTTCTGTAACTGTCTGGTTTGGTTCCGCAACCAAGCAGGACAGATACAGACTTCCGCGGATAGTTAAGTCTGCAGAAAGAATCGCTGCAATCCGCCTGCCTTCTATAGAAGACCTGCATATTGCATGGGTCAAAAGGAGGGCGGAGGAGACTCCTGCAGACCCTTCCCATCCTGGACATGAACCGCTTCAACTTCTACCATCAGGACGGCGCCGCAGAGTACCAAATGTCAAAACATCTAGAGATCAGAACAGTTTTTTCCCTCGTGCCATTGCTCTGTTGAACTCCTAATTAATGTAGCCTGATATAATGATTGATAAGACGTGACTGCTAAGACGTGGCCGGTAATGCTCTGTTGGATGTGAACATACGTCAGACAACAGATGCAGTGTGCTGTCCCTTAATTCTCCCTTTAAATGTGAGCGTGTGTTAGTTCATAGCCGTAGTATTATTTCCTTCCATTTTTTTTTTCTTTCTTGATTGCACAGTTTTAGTGAATAACATTATTGCTTTACTATTGTTTATTTTTGATGTGACGTAAATGTATTGTGAGCTCTTGCACCGAAGTCAAATTCCTTGCACGGCTAATGATACTTAGCCAATAAGTATTCTATTCTCAGAAATGCATCTGCAGGCTAGCTGGGGCTTAAGGGAATTCACACAAGCCATTTGGAGGATAAAGGTTTCTGGAAGTCTGGCTAAAGATTTTTTTGCAGCGAGCGCAGCCCAGAAAATTCTGTTCTGTTCTTTCTCGGTTGCAGAGACATTCTACCTTCAGCAACCCCAAATCTGGTGGGAAGACTTTCTCTAAGCATACCGATCTACTGGAGCTCCCCTTGGGGGGTAAGTGGCCTCGTGCACATGACTGGAATTGCAATTGCAGATGAAATGAAGATTTTATTTTTTATTTATTTTATTTTTCAAATTTCTGTCACTGCCCATCTCCCCCAGAAAGGGGGACTCTGGGCGGTTTACAGTAAAATCAACACTTGAAACCATAAAAATATAAATTACAGTTTAACAAACCAATAAATGAGAATAAAATAGATAGATGAAGATTGCTTTAGTCCTGTCCTGCCTGGGAAAATCACTGACCCCGTCAGGCTGAAATTAAGGGTTGGGAAGGGAGACCAGTTAGTGCAACCCCAGAAGATTTTGACTGGCCACAACCAGGTTATCCTCTCCTTTATTTTATTTATTATTAAATGTATACACCACCCATCCCACTATAAAAGTGGGTCTGGGCAGCTTCCTTGGTCCAAGGGCTGTTAGGCATCTGCTTCCTCCAGAACCAACTGGGATTGTAAATATCCTGATATTAGCAAATATTAACTATTCTTCATTCATTTAGAGAACGGAATGATACAGTCTGCAGTAGCCCCCAGCATCCATTCTGCACCCAGCTCTCCCTCCCTCCCTCCCTCCCTCCCTCCCTCCCTCCCTCCCTCCCTCCCTCCCTTCCTTCCTTCCTTCCTTCCTTCCTTCCTTCCTTCCTTCCTTCCTTTTCTATATGGCTTATATTCATAAACGCCTAACAGTAAACATGGAAAAACAATCATGTCACAGATGCGCTCCATGCAGTTACCCATCTAACTGGGCTTCCCCACCCCCAAGGCCCTGTGGCACAGTCCTTTTTATTGATTGCAGGGGTCGAGCTGTTCTGGAGTGAGGGGGCTGTGACCAAGAAGCCCATGCTCCCAACTCACTCCCTGTAACTTCCTCGGTTGGGGGTGGCTGCGTTGCTCCCTCCCCTCTGGCTCTTACTGGGTGGGCAGAATCCAGCTAGAGAAGATGGTCCCAAAGGTCATGAGGACCTGTGGCATGACAGGCTTGATAGATGATAACCAGCCTTGAATTGGGCCTGGCCACCTCCGGGCAGCCAATCCACCTTCCGCAAAAGAGGTGCCATTCTGCTGAACCAGCCACCCCAGTCAGCAGGCACCGGCTGCATTCTGTGCCAGCTGCGGCTTCCAAGTCATCTTCAAGGGCAGTCCCATAAAGAGAGAATCACAGTAGTCTAGCTGACGGCTTGCAAAGTGATGAAGTGCTGTTTTCTGTCCTTCCTGGTCCAGCAAAGGATACCGTTGGCGGCCACCCAAAGCTGGCCAAAGGCTCTCCTGGGGTCTAGGAGAATCCCTAGACTGTTCACCTTCTTCTTCCGTGGTAGGGCAACCCCACCAGGAAGAAAGATGGAGCATCTGTGGTACCCTGTTCTCTGCAGTCCCCTGCAGGCAGGGACTCCGTCTTGCTCTGCTTTCGGTCTAAGTTTACTCCATTCTGTCCAGCACCAGATCAAGACTTCTACCACATCTGCTCAGCCTGGGGTGAAGATGGGTATCATCAGGGTATAAGGCCGGGTACCATCAGGGTATTAATAATCTCTAATCATTAATCAAATGTGGCCAATAAAATGTGGTGGCAAATCCACAGATTTTCAGTAGTGTGATTTCAGTGATTTTAAGACAGGTTAATGCTTAGAAGAGGTTCGGTCAGCATCTCCAGGTTTTAGGGCGGTTGGGACAGGGCCCTATTGAGCCCTTAAAACTGCCCTGTGAGGTAGACCAGCATTTTGCCAATGTGTTCCCTGCACCTGTCCACTGACTTCTTAATTTTTAGTTCATTATATTCGTACACTGCCCTTTCCCCAAGAAACTTATGAAGGCAAATGTGGTTTTTCCTCCCTTCTGTTTCTTGCCACAACAATCCTATGAGGTAGGTTTGGCTCAGGACCCAAACAGCTGACCTCACAATTCTTGTAGCCTAGCAAGGATTTGGAGCTTGTTTTCCCCTGTCTTGTGTGAGACAATCTCTCTGCATGATGAGTTCTAAGTACAGGTAGTCCTCACTTAACGACCACAATTGGGACCGGTATTTTGTTTGCTAAACGAAGCAGTTATTAAGCAAATCAGACCCAATTTTACCACCTTTTTTGCAGTGGGCATTAAGCGAATCACCACGGCTGTTAAACGAAACACATGGTCATTAAGCAAATCACATGGTTCCTGGCCAGAAAGGTAGAAAATGGTGATCACATGACCACGGGATGCTGCAAGGGTCATAAACGCGAACCAGTTGTCAAGTGCCCAAATTGTGATCATGTGACTGTGGGGATGCCGTGATGATTGTAAGTGTGAGGACCGATTGCAAGTCATTTTTTTCAGCACCGTCGTAAGTCTGAACCATCGCTAAAGGAATGGTTGTTAAGTGAGGACCACCTGTATTTTGTGTCTCCCGGGGATGGTGGGGAACAAGAGAAGAAATCCTTTTCTTTCTGGGCTTCTCTAAATTCTCGTGCTGGAAAAGACATCATTTCCCATTTCTTTGGAAGTCGAATGAATCATCATCCCGCTAGAAACTGCTGGGGGCTAAAGTTAAAATAATCAGACTGGCACCAGTTTATCTGCCCATCTGAAAAGAAGCCACAGGTGCAGCTTGGCAGTATGTTCAGCCATTCTGCTGCGGGAGAAATCAAGCCAGAGCCCGCCAACCCATCGGTTTGTTCCTGCTGAAGCCATCTCAGATATTTCAGCTTCTTCATCCCAAGGGACCCATGGCCTTTCATCTCGAGTTCAGCATTATCGGACCTTTCAGAGCCGGGGCGGAAGCTGGGCAGGGATGCCGGCCCGTTGAATGGGTGCCCAAATGCCAGTCGTGCCAAAGTCTCTCTCAACCGGCCCCTTTTTAATGCTGCAGGATGAAACCCAAGGCCAGCTCTCGTTGGGCAGAGGAGAGCATTCACTGTGCCGTTGTGCGCAGGCCAAGTCAGTTTTTTTGGGTCTGTGTTAATGCGCTGGAGCCTTTAGCAGCTCAGCAACCTTTCAGCACTTTTCAAATCCTCTCCCCCCCCCACTTTTTTCAGGGAAGGGGGGAAAACTCCCGTCCCCTTCTCCTTTCCAAGGCCTCTGATGTCCCTGTTCTCTTGCAAGGAAGCACAGCGAAGTTTTTGTGCCTGTCCCTTCCCACCCCCCAAACTCCCTCCTGCCAAAATCTGGTGGCAAAATGACAAATCTCAGAGGCGCCATGGGAGTGGGTGGGCTTTAAAATATGAATGAAGCCCTAAAATAGAACCTTTTATAGTGCTTGTCCCCTCATCCCTCAAAAGAAATTTAAAGTTTCCACACACACACAAAACGCTACCCCCAACTGAAGCAAAGTTATGGGCCCCTAGGCTTGGGGGATTCAGTCAAGTGTCAACAATTTGCAACCTGGGTTTTTTGGGGGGGGTGGGGAGTGCTACAGAAATGGCCACCACGAAGGCCATAAAAGCTTGATTCACACATGACAATGAGTTATCGTGAGGTGGGAGGGAAGGCCACATGCGTCTCCCAGCATGTTTTTGAAGGCCCTCAAAGTCAAGTTTACACAAATGGAATTTTGTGGCAGGGATCTTTTGAACTTTCCCTTCCCACACAGAAGTTCAGCCTTAAAATATATTTTCCTACAGTGGGGTTAGGGCATTCTAGAAAGAGGATCTCTGCCTGCAGGGATTAGATTACATCTGCTGTCACTTCCAGGGAGGGAGAAGATCAGTTCGGACCCGCTATATCCCGGAAAACACCGAACCCATTCGTCCGTCCCCCTCCCCGTTGTCTTCTCTTTTCCTGCTTATCTTCGCCAAAGACAAGGTGACAAACCAGCTCATGGACAGCAATTTGCTCTCGGCGAGTATATTGTAGGAAATCTCCAATGCCCGGGGTTGAGCCAAGGGGCTAACCTCCAATGATGCCCCACTGGACCATCTCGTGTTCCTTCTGGGCTCTCTCGCCCCAAACCACACGACATTCACATTGTCCAGAGCGCTGCTCACCGCTCTTCCGGGGAACCAGACATCCTGGCCACTGAAGGAGATGAAATGCAGTGGCACTAGGCCCCCTCTCCTCCCATTGCCCTTTGCTGAGGGAACTTCAGTCTCCATCAATCTCCTCAACTGGCTCTGCCAGGTCATGTTTCAACCCCCAAGGCCCCCAATTTTTTCTACCCCAGAGATTCCTGAGAAGCTTAGGAGATACTTACTTGTGCCTTGACCTTAACAGAATGGGCCCTTGGCAAGGACCTCCTAACCTCGAGGGATAAAGGTTGTCCTTGCTTAACAACCATTCATTTAGTGATGGTTCAGACTTATGACGCTGCTGGAAAAACCAACTTGTGAGTGGTCCTCACTCTTATGACCATCGCAGCATCCCATGGCCATGTGACCACCATTTTTAACCTTCCAGGCGGGCTTCTGGCAAGCAAAATCAATGGGGAACTGTGTGATTTGTTTAATGACCATGTGGTTTGCTTAATGACCACTGAAAAAAAGGTCATAAAGTTGGGTTGGATTCACTTAATGACCCCTTCGCTTAGCAACCAAAATGCCGGTCCCAATTGTGGTTGTTAAGCGAGGACTGCCTGTACAAGGTATGAAAGGCGTCCTCTTTCAGGGCTCCAACCTGAATGGAAGGAGCAAAGAGGGGATGGGGAAAGGGGGCTGGTCCCCTTCCCCTTCCTTGGAAGCTGACTTAGGTCTCTAGGTTGAGCCCAGGCCGCCACTGAGGTTGAAGAGCCCGGTTACCAAGTACAGAAAATCTCCTCCTTACGTGCAAGGCAGTTTAGATGCCTCCTTTCCAGCCCAGCCACATAAGGAAGGTGGGAGAGTCCTTCCTGGGTAAGAAAGAAGACCTACAGGCGGACTCCAAATCCACCTAGCTTTTCTAAAAAGCAGATTTCCCACGGCTGCTCAAGAAATTCTTTGTCAGCCCCACGAGGTAGAGCAGAGCAGGAAATCAACTCCACAGGAAGGCTAAAATTACTTTCCTTGAGGTTGGCTCGAATAACAGAATCATGCAGGTCAGAGCGTGCTGGACCCCCTTCCCCTTCTTATACTCCTGTGAATCAGGGAGGTGCCTGCCCAAGCTGCTTCTGGATGTTATCTGGACCTTCTGGGCTTAAAAAATGTTTCAGCCCCTTTTCCTCAGGCATCATTCCTGCATATTTCCATCAAGGTTATTTTTTACTCTCTACAGCAGTGTTTCTCAACCTTGGGAACTTTAAGATGTGTGGACTTCAACTCCCAGAATTCCTCAGCCAGCCTTGGGAATTCTGGGAGTTGGAGTCCACATGCCTTAAAGTTCCCAAGGTTGAGAAACACTGAATTAACAGAATCTTGCAAGACTAAAAGTATTTCTCCCTTCCCTTCCTTTTACTCTCCAGAAAACTGGGTAGGGTCCCTTCTGAAATGCTTCCCATGCCCTTCCTCCTCCTGTGGGCTGAGATAACTGTTACCCACCAGTTATCCAGTCTGCAGCTCTCCCTCCTGTCTCCCAAGGTCATTCCCACATATTATACCTGGTGGTGCATCCATCTCAGACCTCATCTAGGGACCCCTGGGGAATAAAGACCGCGAGGCCTCCTTAGATACCCAGAGGACAGGAAGGTGGACCTTCAACAGAGCTGGGCCCATGAGGCTACTGTCTTTGAATTAAGGCTCCCCTTGCCATGGCTGTTTTCTCTAGGCCATGGTCCAGTGGACCAAGCAGCTGTCCCTTTCATTTATTCCAGCCTGCGTTCATCACCCTTCCTCGTTTACCCTTGTCAAATCTGAGTTTCAGGCATGAGAGGCATGGAGGGCACAGCAGTGACTCTTCACATTTCCCAGCCCCAGACCAAGCTTAGAAGAGTTTTACTTAGTACTAATAGTCCTCTTATATAATGTTATGTGGGAAAGACCGTGAGAGATGGGGCGAAGAGATGCTAGATGCCCAGGGAACGGCCAGATAAGAGAGGGCATGGCCCGCAGTTGGATAATGGGAGGAGAAAGAAGCTCAGAAGGGACCCTCCTTAGCTTCTCAGGCTGTAAAGGAGACAGAGGGAGATTTGTACTTTCCGACTTACAAGAATCTTGTAACGGTATGTGGGAAAGACCTTGAGAGATGGGGCAAAGAGATGCTGCCCAGGGACTGGCCAGATAAGAGCGGGCATAGCCTGAAGCTGCATAATGGGTGGGGAAAGAGGCTCAGAAGGGACCGTCCCCAGTTTCTCAGGCTGTAAAGGAGACGGCGGGAGAATTGCACTTTCAGACCTGCAAGATTCTGTTCATGCAGCCTTACAATAAAGTAGAATTAGCTCATCTGGCCGTGTTTCCTGTCTGGGCTACCTGGGAAGGCTGACCTCTTAGTTCCAGGCACCCAGTTTTCATTGGGATGACCTCTGTTGCCTTTTAGCAAGCTGACTGCTGGGTATGAATGCAGAAACGTTTAAAAACAGCACGTTCTCAAGAGCACTTATATTCTTTGGGCCAGGGATGCGGGAGTCAGGATGAGCTTGTTTTCAAGGTTGGAGTGAACACATTAAAAGGGGGGGGAGGGGGGGAGAGAGGGGTTTATTGGATTCCACTATTGCCTTAATTGACCAGATGGTTAAATGGCAGAAACAAAAGCATGGTGCAAGACCGCAACAGTTTCCTGCAGCTTCAGATACGTGGTCTGAGATGATCCGAGCCAGAAATCTCTGGGGGGAGTGCGTGATTCCTGGAAAAAAAAAAGCTGGGTGTGCGGGGGACCTGCTTGGTGCCGTGGTTCCTCTTTTCACAAATTCTGCTTATGGATTATTTTCAATCTCCTTTGCTGATAACTCTGTTCTTCCTGGGAAGGGTGAGGCTGGCTGGAAACCAAAACAACACCACCCGTGCTGCCACTTTGCGTTGATAGTGCCCAGTTGGTGAATTCCAGAAATATTCCTCCTCCCCTGCCCACCCTCTACCATGGACGAAGCCCAGGTTCACACGTACTGTTAGCCCTGCGAGGTAGTCCAGACAAGGAGTACAACCAGAAGTACTAGCTCAATTTAATTGTAAGGTTCCATTAACAGAATCTTGCAAGACCGAAAGTATTTCTCTCCTCCTCTCCTTTTACTCTCCGGAAAACCAGGGAGGGTCCCTCCTGAAACGCTTCCCACACCTTCCCTCCTTCTGTGGGCTGAGCTATCTTTTACACGCCAGTTGTCCCGTCTGCGGCTCTCCCTCCTGTCTCCCAAGGCCATTCCCGCACACCGTAACCCAAAACCGCAGGCAGGACTTTGAAGGCAGCAGCATTCTCTGTCGTGGCTGCTCTCTTCAAAACTTGGCGTCCAGGGTAGACTGCCTTGAGACAGTGAGGTTCTGGCTCAGCCGGTTTGCTTTCCAGATGCGTTTCACTACAGTTCTGATCCTCTCCTGCTGGATCAGAGCAGCATATAAACCCCGGTAAATAAAGGAATAAAATGAACACCCACACCAAGCTGGGTTTGTGTTACATGGCCCACCACAGAGTACTGCACTGTACTAATATTTTGAAAAGGGAGAGAAATGCCTCTTGGTTCCCAGGGCGGTTTCCAGATCCACTCCTGTTGGTGCTAAATAGTTATTTCACTCCCCTTCCATGGAACTGAATGGAGCATCCGTGGAGAAATGGCATCCATGGGGCCTTCACCTCCTGAGTAAAAGGCAGGATAAAAATCTTGCAAGTAAAATACAAAACGTCATCCGACAAGGCCCCGCTTGGGAAAGTCGGTTTCGTATGTGAACGATTTCCAAGGAAGCCGACGTGCCGTCATGGTGGCAGATAGGATTTCATCCTTTCTCCGACTCTAGAGGAGTTATTCAACCCCCGCGGGAGGCGCAAATTCAATTCGCGTCTTGATGTCTGCCAGCCGTCTCTCTAGGTTCTCTCGCTGAGGGATTGCAGGCTTTAATATGGTCCTTCTCTGTTCTCCCCTTCCCTCTGAAGACCTGCTCAAGGGGAGAAGTGAGGAGCTGAAGCCGGACCCTTTCCTGCGCAAGAGCCCCTCCCTGGAATCTCTCAGCAAGCCCCCCACCGTGACTTTTGCCGGCAGGATGT